>NC_056526.1:72512428-72752749 GCF_019175285.1 Sceloporus undulatus
AGAACACGATGTAATAAGAACAATTGTTTCGACAGCATTACAACTTTTTCTTTAGACTCTAAAGAGAATACAAGCTTGTAAAGAACTTGATTTCCCAGTTTGCCCTTTCACTGAAGCACCGTAGTGGAAAATGTAAATTGAATGCAGCTCTTTTATGCACTCTCCCACTCTCATCACCCAATATCAAATTCTATTACTGTCAGAGTTCCTTAGTCAGACTAAGGACTTAATGTGTTCTCCATTGGATTCTAGACGAGGATTATGAATAGTGATAGCCCTAGATTACATACTTTTAACACTTCACTGTTCATTATTTCTGTATGGATTTTAGGAACACATCCATTGACTTCTATCTAGAATCACTTTTAGAGTAGTTTCAGAAGAGGCTGTTATGGTATTATCATTCTGTTTTATTCAGTGAAGTCTACCTGTGTTATCCATCATGTGCAACCCTCCCTTGGATTTCCATCACTTCCTTCATCTTTTTCCTTATAACAGAAAATCAAATAGGGACAAAACAGCTGCATAGTTCTTTCTAACTGCTAATGTGAGGAGCCCCACATCTGAAAATATTGTTGAATATAACAGGTTGCAGCTCCTTAAAAAAACTAAGGTACCTTTTATTCACTCCAGTGGAGTGCCCTCAGACAGATCTTAATCCAAATGTGCTAATAACTATTAATGCATTTAAAGTACTGGGATGTTTCCCACAGTGTGATGAATTATGTGTATGGAGGGGGAAAGAATTTTGTAAAATGAAAAACCTTTTGATGAGGATAGGGAAGATTATGTGTTTTGGATTACAGTTTGCACAGTCCTTTATCACTGGCCATGCTGGCAAAGGACTCAAGGAGTTCTGGTCCAAAATACCTAGACAGCCAAAGATTCTCCCACTCCATTTCATATAGTTTTACATTGTAAACTAACAATACACTTGGTCAATGCCTTGCGTTTTGTCTATACAGTCCCAAATCTATATGAATCTTCTATATGGCTAAGGCGTTTGCATCAGTAATGAAAAGTCTCAAATGTATCATTTGTTTTGGACCCACATTCCCTCTAGGGAATTTAAGACAGCGCACATAGTTAGGTTTTCTCATTTGATATCACAACTTTGTACTGTTGGTTAGACTAAGAGTATCTCTGCCCTACATAGTTATATCAATTTGATGCCATTTCAATATTCTGGAATTTTGGGATTGGTAGTCTGATAAAATAAACAGACTATTTGTTGAAGTGTAGTGGTTGGAGCATTGGAATGCAACTCTGCAGACCAGGGGTAAAATCCATGGAAGCTCACTGGGTGACTTTGGGCAAGTCACACTCTTTCAGCCTCAGAGGAAGACTAAGGCAAACTCTTGCTGAACCAACATTGCTTAACCAAACTCCATGATAGGGGCCCTAGGGCCACCATAAGCCAGTCATTACTTGAAGGCATAGAAATAACTATCAGTGATGGCAAACCTATGGCAGGCGTGCCAGAGGTGGCACTCAGAGCCCTCTCTGTGGGCACATGTGCCGTCACCCCAGCACAGAGTTTGCCAGAGTTTGTTACTAGAAACCCAGAGGGACACAAGCACTTTGTAATAAATAAGTGGGTTTTGGGTTGCAGTTTGGGAACTCGGCCTCCAAAAGGTTCACCATCACTGAAACTAGTTCAACAGTTGCAATAATTGTTTAGCAGAACAATTCTGGAAAATTAAGCCTAAATCCAACCTTTCACTATCCTGATCCTATTTTCTTCCTCTCTCCTCCACCCGTGTCCCTGCAGCCCTATATGCCAGCTGCAAACCTGATCAAGAGGGATTCCCATTATTCCAAAATTTTATTTATTTGCCCCCCCCCACTCTACCACATGTGATGTTCACTTTAGGCTGGCCTCTCTTCTTTTAGATTCTGCTCCTGCCTTCTCTTTGTTGGTGTCCTATCTAACTAAAGTCTTCTAGTTTTTCCATCACTTTTGTTTGGATTATAGATCAATGCCATGACCAAGAGCACGATATTGCTTCCCTTTCAAGTGTGCTGTTGCATAACTAAGTGATTGCCCTAAGCACAGTCTCTCTTCTGCTGATAATTAGTGCGGCAATCAAGCTCTGCTTAGTAGTGGGAGTCATACCACCATTTGTTGCAGGTCTGCTTCGTAGAATTATTACACAGTGCATAGACTTTGCAATGGGAGAGTCTATTCTTCAGGTATTCAGTCAGTTTTTTGTTGTCCATCAATTTCCAAATTCAACAGGCAGCTGAAGCATTCCATGCCTCACTTAAGTACACATATTAGAAAATAAGTGGAATAAATGCTCCCATTAGGAAAAGATTTCTTTTTATATATTGCCTCAACAAAAGTTTGTTACATGAGGGCCCTTCAGAGTCTTATGGAAGGCTCCACAATATGGTTGATAAGTCCTAGTCTTATAACCCATTTCTATTGTGATACTTCTAGAGTGTGAGATGGAGTTGGAGTGGGGACAGGAGGGATTTATTCCTCTATCCTTGCCCTTGGTGATGTTTAGGCAGAACAATGTGCCTTCCCTTGAAGGCCAGGTATACATTTCTTACCCTCATGGTAACAGAAGATGTATTTGATTGTATGATTAGCAAATGGGGGAAATATCAGAAGATAATGTGTAGGCAAAGAAGCAAGTTCCAAGACCCTGGAGCCAATTTCCCCAGGACCCATTTGGGTCCACTCCCAAACCCCCATGGAAAAAGAACAAAAATTAGTTCGAACACTTTCCCCCCATTCTAACACTTAAAAAGGTGTAGGGGGCGCTGCAACGTGTTTAAAGATGATTCACCGCATCCAGAAGCTTTGGCATATGCAAACCACAATTTTTCACCTCCTAAAAAATAACAGTTACTGCAGTTAGTCTGGTAGGGGTCATGGAAACCTAAAATATATATTGGGCAGCTACAGGTTTCCTATACTTAGTGTAAAACACTGATGTGTTGGAGGGAGGGCTTTTTTTTTCTTTTTCTTTTTTTTTTTTTTTTACTATCAGGAGCTTCTAGGGTCCTCAAGGACCACTAAAATGGGGAGGGGGACCAGAAATGGCCAAAACATCCAACTCCAGTTCTGAAAAGCTTTCATTTTTAGTGAGCTGTGACCAATTCAAATGGTAAAAAAATAGCTCTTAGAGAGGCTTTTATGAGTAGCAATTCACCTTTTCTTGTCATGGAAAAACAAACTTTTTTGGTAGGGAGGCAGGACTATTTGGGCCATAAAATCATACAAGCCAATTTGGCAATTTGGCTCAAATTGTGAAATTAACATGTGTTCGAAAAGATAAGAAAACTGAAGTTTTTTTAAAAGACTAGAACCATTTTTAGACTTTTGAGCAAGACAAAATCTAACAATATAATAATATGTGGTTATGGTTATTACAGGTTGAGTCTACCTTTCCTGAAAATCCAAAATCCAAACTGGTCCAAAATTCAAAACATTTTCATGGGTAGCTGAGATAGTTACATCTTTGCTTTATAATGGTTCAATGTACACAAACTTTGTTTCATGCACAAAATTATTTATAAGCACTGTTTAAATTTACTTTCAGACTATGTTTATAAGGTATACACATAGATAAATTAATAGTGATTTAGGTCCCATCTCCAAGATACCACATTATCAATATGCAAATACTTCAAAATTCCAAAACCTCAAAAATCTAAAACACTTCTGGCCCCAAGCATTTCAGATAAGGAAAATCCAAACATTACTTTGACATCTGTTACAAGTTAGGTTTTTTTAAAATCATCTGCTATATAATATGAAATATGCCATCATATTTCCAATTTGTATGCACAGTTGTGAAGGCTGGATGTAAAGAACGCTGATAAGATGAAAATCAAATCCTTTTAAATGTGGTGCTAGAGAATTCTGTAGATATCACAGACTGCTAAAAAGACAAAGAAATGGCTCATAGAACACATCAAGTTGGAACTATCCCTAGAAGCTAAGAAGACTACACTGAGAAGACCACATCATGAGAAGACACGACTCACTAGAAAAGACAGTACAGTTTGGCAAGATAGAAGGCAATATGAAAAGATGGACAGACTCAATCAGGGAAGCCAATGCCCTGAGCGGGGCTGTTGTTGAGAAGATGACATGGAGATCTTTCATTCATAGGGTCACCATGAATCAGGGGCTGCATCTACACTGCAGAAATAATCCAGTTTGACACCATTTTAACTGCTATAGCTCCATTTTATGTAATCCTGGGATTTGCAATTTGTTGTGGCACCAGAGCACTGTGACATGGAATGTGTCACAAATCTACAATTCCCAGTATTTCATAACATTGAGCCATAGCAGTTAAAGTGGCGTCAAATTGCACGTATGAAAGCAGCCAAGGTCAACTCAAAGGCGGTTAAAAACAACATGTGAAAGGATGTTGGATATTTAAAAATAAAGGCTTAAAAATAAGAGTCAGTCAGAAGAGCATTTTTCATCAGCCAGGAAAAGGTAATTTTTGTCTTATTGTTCATACCCATTTTTATTCATTCCATTGCAGATATCAAATGGAGCTTGTTAAAAAATGCATTCCCACAATTAAATATGAGGTAAGATGAAGACTCACAAACAACAGCCAACCCAAACAACCAATCCTGAAGAATTTCCATTAGAATTTCCAATCTCCCAAAACACAGAATGATGTAGGGAAAACTTGAGCAAGCAGTGTAGGCAGTGAATGTAAAATTATATTTAAAAGTGTTATTTTGCATGTTTTTCCTTCATATATAATATCACAGGTGGATTGTTATTTCCATTAAAAATGGATTTTTACATACATGTACACACACTCCCCACAATTATCTTTAATATTATACCAGAAAAGACAAGTCCTACTTACCTCATAATAACTTCGGACAGCATTACAAAATGCTTCATCAGCCACAATTTGTGTCTCTCCATTCAGAAAGGCAAGGAAGCGCTCCTTCACAACCTGTAGCTGTTGCTTATTCAGCTGGAGAAAGAAGAAGAATGAAGTTAACAAAGCTAAAGGTTTTCCTTCATTCCAACACAAAGCATTATTTAAAGTTGTCCTACAAAATTTACTTCTTCACCAAGTTTGCCATAATTTCTGATCATTATTAGCAACAATCCTGGGTTTTTTAAATGATTTTTTAATTATTTAAAAATGTATCTAATTCACCAAATCTTTTTTGAGTACAATTTCAATGTCATGTTGTAACACATTAAAAATTATTATACAGGCTGAATCTCTCTTAACCAGAATTGCAGTACCTAAAATACTGAAAATTTCTGAAAGTTTTTCCATGGGTAGCTGAGATACTGACATCTTTGCATTCAATGTACACAATGTACACAAATGAATTTTATGTTTTAGACTTGGGCCTCATTTCCAAGATATCTCACTATGTTGCTGTTATTGTTGTTGTCATGTGCCTTATGGTGACCCTAAGGCAAACCTATCATGGGGTTTTCTTGGCAAGATTTGTTCAAAGAAGGCTTGCCATTGCCTTCCCCTGAGGCTGAGAGTGTGTGACTTGCCCAAGGTCATGCAGGGAGTTCCATGGCTGCGCTGGAAATCAAACCCTGATCTACAGAGTTGTAGTCCAACACTCAAACCACTACATCACTCTGGCTCTCAACATCTCCGTATGTACTGCAAATACATCCCTCCCCCCCCCCCAAAAAAAACCCTGAAATTCAAAACACTTCTGGCTTCGGATAAGGGAGACCCAAACTGTGCTCCTAATCTATATTACACTGAACCAAGATACCACTCTTAAAATATCGAGGCTTCTTTACTTACACTATGTACCTAGTGACACCTAATGAACATGAAGATGTTTGGATTGGGCATCCATCATCAAATTATGGGCACTTTAACGACAAGACTCACTGTGTAGGAAGAATGAAATTTTATTGCACAATGTCAGGAATGGGGGAACAAGATATGTTACAAAAGTGCTACTAAGTAGGAAATCAGAAAGAAACAAATTTTTAAAAATAAATGAATTAATGGTGGCCCATAACTTTCTCTTAACGTGTCATTAAGATAAAGAATGTCTCAGTTCTGCCTAAAGAGGCACAAGTGCCCATAGAATAAAGTGTTCTCTCATTAAGATCTTGTTTCCCACTTCTGGAACAGCCTCAGAACTAGAGAATGTGTGAGGAACTACTACAGCCTTCTTGCCTACGAAATACCCATTTTGTCTTGGAATTAATAGGAATAATGCCTTAGTTGTTGTACTTATTAAGCATTGTTTTAGAATTTCTCCATGATATCTTGCTATTTTTCTACAGTAAATGACCCAAGCAGCTGCCTGTTAGGATGACGGCAATATTTTTAATCAGATGATAAATCTGGTCTGTAATTTATGTCTAACAGGCTGTCATCATGGAGCTGGTCATTAAAATGTTTGTCCTGACATTTACCACATCACAAATAAACCAGTGACAAATAATGCTAAGCCTTCTGTCCATTTCGTGTAAAGCATGAATAAATGCAAAATCATTTTAATTGACAAGACAAAATATTTATTCTTCTTTTGAAATCCAAAAGGCACTGTTTGCTAATGGAGGCTCATTACAGTTTCTCACACTTATATTATGCTAAGTGGATTCATTGTTCCCCAAATCACTTAAGATTACATACTGTCATCTCCTCTGTTTAATATGAATCTATAAATGATTGAAACATTATTTAACGAGCTAGGAACTAGCTATGTGTACATCACTGGTCTTTTCTAACAAAGTAAAATGGTTTGTGTAAAATGATCTGCATTGTTGTTTCTTCTGTTGGTCTTCAAAAATTTAGTAAATGACCCAAATATGGCAGAAGCTGGCATAATTTTTTCTAGTGTGGTTAGCATTTCCATTTATTTATGCCATACTTTTCTTCCAAGGTTGGTAAACAAGGTGGTTCATAACATTAAAACATTATACCCTCTAACATTTCACAAATGAAATCTGGCATGTGTGGCCAAGCAACATCAGAGTCTGGTCAAGATGTCAGAAGTTATTCATGCTCAGCCATAGAAAACCACTAGGTGACCCTGGGCAAGTCACATTCTCTCAGCTTCAGAAGGTAAAGGCAAACTTCCTTTGAACAAATATTGCTCAGAAAAAAACCCTGATAGATTGGGTTGTCATAAATCAGGAATGATGTGAAGGCACAGAACAATAGCAGCAGCAAATACAACATTAAAATTTTAAACTAAGAGAATTAATTATTTTAGTTATCTTTCAACATACAATGTGTGTATTTTAGAAATAACAATAATAAACAACTTTGATGTTTCGGAAATATAATTGCAACAGATTATTTTTAATTTTTCAAGTTCTGTATAGGGCCAGCATTCCAGCCATTTTTAAGTCTTGTGTGCAAGGATGAACAACTTTGCAGAGCAATTCTATACTTGGATTAGAGTTCAGTTGTGGTACCCATGTTAAATCTTCACCTGGAATCTCAGATAATAACTAACAGACATATTTCTGAAAGTGCACAGAACTTGTCTTATTATCTCTAGGCTGATCAGTTCTGACGAAATACTGGACACGCAAGGGTGTCTAAAGTTATTCTTCCATACGTTTAGTGCAATTTAGATTTCAATACCTTTCCTTTTAATTTAATGGAAATCTCCCCCAGTTCCTCTTAATTTTTCTGTTATATACCCCTCTCTCACACACAAAAAAGTTGCAATATGCAACAATAAGAATAATAATATGATTTATTTATATTTCCCGCCTCTCCCTGCAGATTGTGGCGCAATTACAGCATAGAAAAATACAAAAACACAATAAAAAGTTACATTAACCTCTAACCCTCCCACCATTACAATTAATAAAAAAATCAACAATTAAAATAATTATATCAGTAACTGTGCCAATAACTTGTTTCATATTGATCAGAATTTTGTTATCAGTACATTTATGTTCTTAAATGGCATTTCTACTCCTTTTATTTTGAAAAGACATGCAAAAAGAAAAATGTCTAAAGTAAATTAGCTGGGTATTTCATTGCACTGACTTGAAAGAAAGCCCAAAGCCCAACATTAGTCTTCTAGTTCCCCTAACAGACCGAAATGCATATTTTTGAGAAGATGAAAAATGTAATTACTTTGTTCTACACACTATATTTCCTTGAAATTTGATATCCTATTACTTCTCCTATTCTTCTAACCCATTTTCTTTATGGCTCTCCTGTGTAAACTAACAGGAAGACAGGTACAGTCCAGCAAACAATCCATTCCACAGCCAGGGACAGATCAAGGTTTATAGACTGAAAACATGCCGTACCTGTTTTTTAAAAGAAGTTTCTTACTCATCAGCCCCTTAGCCCAGTAGGAAAAAAATGCTCTCCTTTAGCAAAAATGCCCTTCTGCAAAATGCCCACCATTTTTTAAAAAAGAAAAGGCAAAAAACAAAATTTATACAGAAATGATTTTTCAAGAAACAATGTGAATTGTTTGTCTATCTATTACCTTTGAATCTTAGGCTTGATTAACACAAAATCCATGGAAGAGACATCATTTAAAAATGTACAGAGAATCATATTTTATGTTATGTTCAGGCTAACCTTTGGTGGGGAGGGAGATTAAAATATTCCAATTTCTACAAAATACTCCTCTGTGAAAAAATGCAATGTTTTGCTGTGCTTTATGCCTTAGGGCAACTAAATTTTAATAGCTGAGTCAGTGTGCAAAAGTGCAGGCTCATTCCCTGATAACATGCTCCCTTCTATGTACTGAATACTAAATAGTAAAGAATACTGAAAACAATGACAAGTGAAATGCCTGCCAACCCAAACATGACTTTGCATCATGCAAATTGCAGTGCAAAAAAGGGCTCTGTAGTGAACTCCCCTAATGAACAAACTGCAGAGGAAGAAAAGGTCATCTCAGAACTGTATTATAAATAGGTGCACAGGAAACACCTGAAGCTCTCCCAACTGTTTCATTTTACACAGGTACAACAGTACAACACATACTATAACCTTAATAAATGTGACTTTTGTTCACAACAATTTTGAGTCCAGTGTACCTTTTGGTTACAACAAATGTGTCATCTTTGTGTTTCAAAGATAGTATGACACATGTTGATGGAATCTTATTGGTCTGCCAGTTTTAAGCCTGTAGAGGTAGGAAGACTGTTACAACACAGGACAGACAATTGCATGAAAGAGACTGAGCTAGTGAGCAGGAATGGCAAACTCATGATCCTTTATGTTACCAACATAGAAACATCTCTACTAAGAATGTGTCTATAAGGAGATATGTTCAACTACAAAGAACTGAGACATTTTTAAAAGAAAGGTACTGGAAGTAGAACCCTCAGTCTGGCACAATGTGGATTGAGCCTGTTCAGTGAACAGGGAATTCTCAATGACTACAGGAGAATAAATAGGTAGAGTGGAATATAATGGAGAAGCCTGGGGCCCTTTCACTGGACAGAAATATAGCACTTCTGTTGCTTTAACTGCCACGGCTGTATTCTCTGGGATTTTGGGATGTGGTATGGCACTAATAGAGCTCCCTGGCTGAGAATTCAAAATACCCTTCCGAAAATAGAAATCCCAGGTTTCCATGGGATGGTGCCATGGCAGTGAAAGTGGACATATAGTACTGTAACTATTTAGTGAGCAAATGCCCATGGAAAGGGGCACCGATTGCAGGAATGAAACCTGAAGAGGAGCACTTCAGCTACACCCTACTTGGCCACTAAGTTCAAGCAACCGAGAAGTTTTTCATGGACTGCTATAATCTACAAGAGATGAATAAAAAGAAAGGCTAGTAGTAACCAGAAGCCATGTGATAGACGCCTGCAGAGTCCTTAGCAAAGAGGAAGGGCTGCCCAACTTTATCCTCACCCCTTACAATATAGAAAAGAAGGGGAGTCATTGGCCTTCCTGGCATTTTCAACTTCAACATTCAAAAGCCCTGGCCAGCATGCATAAATGAAGGATAAAGGCTCCCCATCCCTGCATTGGAATTGCCTTGTAGGTCCAGTGTGTTCTTTAGGGTAGAGATGGAAAAAATATATAAATATATTCAAAAATGGTAAAAACATGTTTTTAAAGTGTCAAGAAACCCCGATGAAAAGAATTTTTGACTGGTGAGACTCTTTGCAGTCTGGACCTAATCTGTAAAAAAATTGCACATGGTCATTTTGCACAAACAGCAGCAGAAAGAGCTACTTCCTGTGTAGAAAATGCTGTAATTGGAGAGCCATTCTCACTAAATTTTGCACATGGGTAATTTGCACATTATTTTCTGCACAGAACATGTTGTTTTCTAAAGCAAAACAAATATGTATGAATTTGATCCAGAACAAATCCTAAATTACACCCCCCCCCAAAAAAAAAAACCTTCATGGTTTTCAAGTACTTTCTTGCAGTGGCAAGAAAATTGCAAGTTATTTCCTTCGAGAAGAAAATTAATAAAAAATTACATTTCTAATTAAAGGTTTATCACTAAGAATGGCAAAACCATAAGCTAAATTGATAAAAGAGAAACAGAAAAACAAGCAGAAGAATGTTATCCACGTGTGAAATAAACAGGTGCTTTCTGCACCGGCATTTGGGACGTCCTCCGGACGTCCCATTTTAAAAAAGGGGCGTCTCTTATAGACGCCCCTGGGCCTAGTACGGACTCCGTCCGTACAAGATGGCGGCGCCCGTTCTACATGGGCGCCGCCATCTTTACGTACTGGACGCACAGCGTCCAGATGTGTCGCGCCGCTTGTGACGTAGCGAGCGCGCCCCTGGCGCCTCGCTACATCACAAACGCGACGGTAAAAGAAGCACCATTTTGGAGCTTCTTTTTTCGGTCCGCGCGGGAGTCGGGCCGTCTGAAGGCTCCGGCTCCCCCGCGAACCTACTGGCGGCGCCGGCAGACCGCCGCAAAGCGGCGGTCTGTACCCCGCCATACTGAGCATTTCAAGAAGAATTTGCCACAGTATAGTACAGCCTCTTGCTGAGAAAAAGCAAGATCTTCTATCATTACAATGAATTTCCAGATTCACTCTCCTCATGTAACAGCAATATTTTACTCTGCCTTCAAGATCTTCCACTGCAATACCTGCCAGGAAATGTTTAATTTGGATATCACTAAATCTGATATAAAAAATCTGATATAAATCTAACAGTTGTAATGTTACTTTTCTTTAATATTTCTGGTGCCCATTGCAATATCCACCTGCAAATGAAATTGAGTTTTTATTGATTATAACAGCAAACATGTTCTTCTAGAAATTAATGACCAGTGCACAAGTTTCCATGCTATGTATTTAATAGCTTTGTAATATATTTACCATATATTTCACAGTTCTCTGCCCACTCCCCTTTCCTGTAACTGTTCCTAATTAATGTGGTACTAAGAGTCTGATCAGGTCCTAGTATCAATACCATTAATGAAGCTGTCAGTGAAAACAGAGTCTAAAAACTGGACTGTGGGTGGGTAGCAGTATTCTAACTCAGGTATTAAAACTACAGTTAAACACTCAGAAACCAGAAGGTTTGAACTTTCAATCAAGAGGGTAAAACCTATCAACAGAGACGTGCCAACAATAACAATGAACCCCAGTAAGTAAACTTTGGGAAAATGAGACTTTGACCTGTTCATTAATTTATAGTATAAAAGAAAGCTGGAGTGTCTGCCTTTTATACTTCCAAGGAAAGACATTTGAGCAGCTTAGAAACCTTATCTAAGCATATGGCTGTCCTGCAAACAGGTTGGACTAAAAGTTAATCACATCTGGAAGGCTTCTAAAATATAGCAGTGTTAGTCTGTAGAATCAGTAAGTATCATGTAGCACCTTTGAGCATCTTTCTTAAAGAAAGAAGTTGGCGGCATGAGCTTTTGAAGACTTCAGTAGACTGCATGCATCTGAGGAAATAAACTGAAGTCTACAAAAGCTCATGATGCCAGGTTCTTCAGTTAGCCTCAAAGGTGCTACAAGATCTCTCTGCATCTGGAAGGCAATAGGTTGGTAAAGGTTGTCATTTCCAACTTACAGTGACCTAAAAGTGATCCCATCATGACTAGAGGTAATATCTTTGTAAAGAAGCTATCTCAGTATTAGTGATGTGAAAACATGGGGAGGAAATTTGGGGACAGAAAAATTCAGGGAAAAATATTTCCCCTATACAATTTCTGGAGCAGTTGCAACAAATGGATTGTAGAAGATTTTATTTTAGAATTGTCAACAAAATGTTTAAGACAAGTTGTTCATATATTTACTTATTTACACCTGGTCTTTTTCTGTTCATTTTATAAAAACAAGTCTTTGATTTCCTCTTTACACTAATAATAATAATAATAATGAAATTTATTTGTATCCTGCCCCTCTGAGAACAATTGGGGTGGCTAACAAAGTTAAAAATACACTAGGAAGGAGTAGAGGAGACAAAGAAATTTCCTTTATTTTACTACTGTTGATGGATTTTCTATTTTTAGTGTGTGTGTGTGTGTGTGATCCTAATAAGATTGGCAATACCAAAGAATACTGGAGTATTCATTCCATTTGTAACAAAAAATAACTTTTAAAAAAGCGAAATTCCATTTGTAATTGTCTCCCAATGAAAGTATACTTTTAATATATTAAACATGATAGTGTTAGGCCAAACCAAATTATGCATTCTATTATGTTTGTAAAGTAACAAAGTAACTTTCAGTCTGAAAAGGGCACTAATATTTCATGTTTTTAATTTTTCTGAAAATTTCCCCTAGCTTATCTATTGTTTTCCCCATCCAATTTCCCAACATCCAGAAATATTATCTACTTTCCACTGATGTGCAGGGGGAAGTAAAGACATGATCAAACACAGGCATTGATGCCAGGAGTTTCTGAAGACCTGGCTGTTGATTCAGTCGCAAATATTTTTGCAACAGCTACAGAGGTTGTTTTTGTCTAAGTTTATCTCAGATGCACAATGACGCTTTCCTGTTTTCATACAGTTCACAATCCATGCTCAAGATCAAATCTGGTGCCAGACTGGAAGTCCTACTGACTTATGATCCAGCTCATAAGCAGCATCCTATCAGATAATCAATAGTGGTGTATGAAAGGGAAGAAAACCCGAAACTTCCTTACTTTTCACCTTGGCTTTGTCCCTAAGGAGGGGACATCAGATCTTCTGACCTGCCAGGTCCTACTAGCAAAATGTAATTCCTAGCCCAACAATTCTGGGGGTGGGGAGGATTTCCTAAAGTTGGAAAATGTGCTGCATGGTGTTGTTGCTCAAGCTGCAAGGTTATGTGAGAACAGTTTCTGGCAGTAAGGTCTGAAGCAGACGGGCCAAATAAAGCAGCTTTCAGGCACTTTGGTGGCATGGCTTTTATACGACGCAGAGCCCCAAACAGCCTGGGAACCACTCTGAGGCTGGTTAATGTGGCCCGAAGCTGCCAGATAAAGAAGCAGCTGCCAGTGGTCCGTTTGGGTCTGCAGTAGCAGCCAGCTTCAGGACCATGGCATCAGGTTGCCATGATCCCAGAATAATTTGAGTGGGAGCAGCCTCTGCCTGCTCCTTTTGCCTCATCTGCTTCATCTCTTACTGATCTAGCTCTTTGTCTAGAACACAATTTTTGAAGTTAGGATTTGCTATGAAAAAGCCAATGAACTGTTACTGCTGCCATGCTGTATGTAAATGTTTGGATCATAGCAGAACTTTGATTATATACTGGAACATCTAGGAAATATCTGTGTGATCTGTCCTGCACATGTAAAATAAAAAAATACCTATATAGGTTGTCTTCCTAAATACTTGGGACTACAACTGTTTTGGAATTTCAGAGGTTTTTTTTTTAAATTCTGAAATATTGGCATATACGTAATGAGATACCTTGGAGATAGGACCCAAGTCTAAACACAAAATATTCACTTATGTTTCATATACAGTTAATACACATAGTCTGAAGATAATTTTATATGCAATGTTTTTAATAATTTTCTGCAAGAAACAAAAGTTTGTGTACACTGAACCATCAGAAAGCAAATGAGTCATTATCTCAGCCACCGATATGGACAATTTTGGATTTTGGAATATTTCAGATTTCAAAAGTCCGGATGAGAGGGGCTGAACCTGTTTTGCCAGTCTGATATGGAAACTAGCCACAGTGAAACAGAACTATGGCAGCAATAACTCCACAGAAAAGTAGCATTTCAATTTAATACTACCTTTGCAAACAGACTCAGTGAAGCAGCTCATTTCTTCCCCACTTTATAGAGCCTTGTGATGTCAGAAGGACATTGGTGAAAGACTAATGCCTTAAAATATGATTTGTTCTATATCCTCTGTTTAAAAAAATGCTGCTTGTTGCTGAAAAATGCCTCCTCTTTGTCTCTGAAGGTTTGTATAATCTAATTATCCTACTAAGTCCAGACACTTTGTAATCCAATTAGCACTATCTTAATGCTCTTTGGTTCCAAGACATTCAACTCTGCCAGGTCAGCATAGTTTGTATGATATCTTAGGACCAATTTAGAAGCATCACTTAGTGCCTCATTAGAAACCACAGAAGGTTTGCTGGTTTAAATTTAAATAGCCAACACTAGAAATGGATAAAGGAGAGAAGCTCATCCAGACCATAGCACACAAGGGGGAAGATTTAGTCCTCCCCTCTCCAGAGACCATCTCAGTGAAAATCCTCTCTCAGCTCTTTGTTATGATGAGATGCTATAGCTCAATGGTAAAAGATGATTCATTTATTAATTTACTGTTACCTTCTTATGCTGTGAATCTGTGAACCAAAGACTTCAAATAAGCACTGTAAATTTTATTTTTCTGAGAAACAGTATGCAAGGCCTGGTCGTTTTCTTGTTCATTCCATTAAAAATGGTTGTTACATCACTGTCATACTGTTAATACTTCAATATTTTTTTAATGTCATAATTTGTGTCTTGTTTTTGTTGGAAATATCTACAACAAAAGAGGGGCTTAGGACAACACAAAAGAGTTGCCACCACTTTATTATTCTTCAATTAACTGATTTTAAGAATAAATGGGCCACTTTAAAGATAAGAGATTCACCCAAACAAAATTAAAAAGAAAAATTCATTTGGGCAAAAGCAGTGCCATCAAACCTCAGCTATGGAAAGTGGCACATAGGGAAAAAAACTCAATCTGCTTGAGGAGTCCCTCCTTCCATGGCACACTACACTCATCACGCCCCTGGGTCCCTCTAGCATTGTAAAGCAGACCAAGAAAATGTTAAGACCCAAATGCTATAGTTCAGATACAATACAGACAAAACTGCTGCCTTTTCTAATCACGGTTTAACAATTTTACACGGATGGAATTAATATCTGTTATTGTTTCCTTGGTTGAAAAATGGGGTCCAACAGTTGGGAAACTATAAATCAGCGAGAATCTTGTACAATTGTCTTTCAGCAAAATTTTCTGTTGTTCTAACAACAATGGGTTTTTTTTCTGTACAGAGAAAAAGGTTTTTGAACAGCCCCCATGTGTTTTCTACACAAAATAATTCCAACACAACACTTTAGGACGGGGTAGGCAACCTTTTTGAGCCGGGGGCCGGGTTGCTGTCCCTCAGACAACTGGGGGGCCGTACTCAAAATGGCGCCCAGAGTGGCGCGGATGCTGCGGCAGGGGCGGCAATCAGTGGCAGGACTGGGCTGGGGCCGGTCCCAAGGCCTCGCCGGGCCGGATCCGGCCTGTGGGCCGTAGGTTGCCAACCCCTGCTTTAGGACATTTGAAATAGTGGAGAACACTATGCAGGAAAGAATGCTTTCACTCATAGTGAGGAGAAAATTACTATAATAAATTATTTCCATGTTTGTTCATTTATTTATTATATTTATATCTTTCCTTTCTCCTCATACAAGACCTGAGACAGCTTTGCTGTTGTTGTGTGCCTTCAAGTTGGTTCCGACATACGACAACCCTATCACAGAATTTTCTTGGCAAGGTTTGTTAAAAGGAAATTTGCCACTGCCTTCCCCTGAGGCTGAGAGTGTGTGACTTGCCCAATGTCACCCAGTGAGTTTTATGCCCCAGCAGAGAATTAAATCCTGGTCTCCAGAGCCATAGTGCAACACTCAAAGTGCTATGACACCTGGAAAACAAGGTACTGTTGCTGTAGTAAAGTTCTAAAAAGCAATTAAATGACAATTCAGTTTTTAAAAGGTTAAAACAACATAACACAAATTAAAAACATAGTAAAAAAGATTTTTAAAAAAATAAAAAGAGGTGAAGACAAAATAATTGAGTATTTTTATTCTTTTTTGTGTGGCTTCAGGTCCTTTCAAATTTATAGTGACCCTAAGGCAAACCTATCATTGGGTTTTCTTGGCAATGTTTGTTCATTGGAAGTTGTCATTGCCTTCCTTTAAGGCTGAGAGTGTGTGACCTGCCCAAGGTCACCCAATCGGTTTCATGGCTGAGCTGGGAAACTGAACCCTGGTCTCCAGAGTTGCAGCCCAGCACTCGTATTACTACACCAAACTGCCTCTCAGTTGAGGATTTACATCCCTACAACTGCAAGCATTACTTTCCCTGACTTTCTGCCTGAGAAATAATTAAGTTCAGAGTTACTGTGATGATACTATAAATAATCCATGTCAAACCACTTGAACCAGGGTTGCAGTCTGTGATGTTTGATCTAACACTAATTAATTGGCTCTAAAAAAGGAAAAGGGAAGAGCCATATCCACATAAAAGGAAATGGAAAATATGTTGAAGCACAGGGTATGGCTCCTGAAGCCTCATCCCCCCAAACCTGCTATGACAGAACAGTATTAACAATTGTTAATGTTGATCCTGGAGGGACACACCTTCTCTATACCTGAGTTCCCCTGTAATACTAGCTTTGGTTGTTGGTTGTTGGTTGCCTTCAAATCATTTCCGATTTATGACAACCCTAAGGAGAATCTATCATGGGGTTTTCTTGGCAAAATTTGATCAGATGAGGTTTGTCATTGCCTTCCCCTGAGGCTGAGACAGTGCAATTTGCCCAAGGTCACCCAATGGGTTTCGTGACCATGTTGGGAATTGAATCCTGGTCTCCAGAGTCCTAATCCAATGTTCAAACCACTATGCCAAAAAGGCGCCTAAAATCAATTCCTACTGTACAAAGATTTTCCTAGCCAAGAAGGCACAATCATAATCAATGAAGCCCTGAAATCACCACTGACTAAAGGATACTGATGGCCATGCAACACTTAATTTGCTGCTATCCGAGCAGAGCAATGTTGTTGTTTTTTCCAATAGCATTTGCTCGAATGACACACCATTTTGCAATTCCAGGCCATAAACTATGCAGTATTGACTGAACAAAGATAGGTATGTGCTAAGGAGCTGAGTACTCTCTGGACAAAATATTTTATAATTGTCAACTCACTTCCTTGAACTCTGAAGTTTATGAGGTTTTCTGCTGCCAAGCATTTTGTACTTATACAATAAGAAACTCTCTCTCTGGCCTAGTAAAAGTACCACATTCACAGCCAAGGCAATACTGTCATTTTTTTCTTCCTCCTGCATTTCTCAGAAAATGCAACCATTACTAAGTCATTTTGTCTGAGGAATAAGCATGCTAAGAAGATAAAAAATGTTGAGTTTCAGCCAGAAAAGAAAACTGGAAAATCAGAGGGTGGAAGTATCTCAGCAGGAGTACTCTTCTAGGAATACTCCTTTTAGAAGTCGAAATACACTGTTGTACGAGTAATCGTAAACTTTAGAAACATTAAGTTTAGAAACATTTCTGGAGCAGAGAGAGAAAAAAGGGAAAGGGAGTTTTCACACTCTTCACAAAACACACAGGCAAGATGATAAGGAGGCAGATGTTAGGAGCACAGGAATCTGAACAACTTCTCCACCAATAAAGGGGAGTGTGTGAATCTATGTGTATATCTATCACCATCATAGCTCTATGGCCATAAAACCTATACATCTGAAACTTGATGTGCATATAAAGGGGATCCTGGAGGTATTTGCCTTGATGTTATTTTCAATGGCTTGATATAGTAATTCATTTTTACTAACTGGAGACATAATGGATTGCAAAAGAAGGGTCCTTGTTGATATGCAAATAGACTTTAAATTTCCTGGACTTTGCCCAGTTGCCACATGGTCAGAGGAGGAGAGGGCAGCCTGCTAAAGATATCCTCCCCATATCATCTTAAGTAAGGACAGAAACAATAAAATGCAGGCATCTTACCAACATCTCTATTTTTTTTCCTGTTCGGTATATTGTTCATTACCTGATGAAGAAGCCAGTGGAGCTTTGAAAGTTTGCAACAAGTATACTGTGCATTTCAGTTGGCCAATAAAAGTATCACTGGGTCCAGACAGACAGGCCAAAATAAAGCTGCTTGGGGTCACTTTGGAGGTATGCTGTTTAAATGACAGGAATGTGGCTTTGGCACAGCTTCTGGACTGGAGCATGGCTTTCGGCCTTTTAGGATGCATGCGTTATTTAAATCGCATACCTCCAAAGTGACCCAAAGCAGATTTATTTTGGCCTGTTGTTCGGGCCCACTATTTGGTGGATTTTTGTTTGGTCTCTTTATAGCTTGCACTACCATCTTCAGCCACTACACTGCAGACTTTCCTATACTCAGGCTTGGCATAGGCACCTCCACATGGGCCAGGGGCAAATATGGAAAACATGCCAAAATAGAGGAGGATAAGAAAAAGAGAGGGCAAAATAGAGGAAGTCCTACCACATAGGAGGGGTGATGAGAGGAGAGGAAGAGTGAATAATCACCAGATTGGAAGAACAAAAAGGTCACTGAGAAGGACAAAGACAGGAAAGAGAAGGGAACAGGGCAAAAAGGGAAAATAATTCTGTTCCTAAAACAAACTGTAGGTTCCATCTCTGATTTATTGGGAGAAACTATAATTAATCTATTTTGTCTATATCCTGGTGGCTCTTTTACTTTTTTATAGATGCTGACTATTTAAATTTGATAATTAGCAAGTTGGGTAGAAAGTTTTTTAAAAACTGTATGTGTGCTGCATTAAATGTTAATTAAATGTAATTGTATTTATTTATTTATTTATATCTTCAGGTTTTTATTTTAACCTTGTAAGCCACCCTGGATCCCTTGATGGGGGAAAAGTGGGATAATAATTAATATCCCTCAACTATATAATTAATTATACAATTTTTATTTAGTTGTTTGAATCATAAGGATTGTTTTACAATAGTTTCCAACATATACGTTAGCTAAGTGAATACAGTACAAACTATTTTATTTCATACCTGATGTGCCCACAAGGGTTTTTACCCAAAATGTATTGGGTCTGTGATTTGTATTTTAAAAAAAATCCTTCTCTTAGTCTCTGGAGTTTCCCCAGCACTTCTCCTCTAATGTTCAGGATTCCTCTGTGCTAAATATTATGGACTGATTGACATTAAGGAGTTGTCAGAAACTGGAATAAAGGTTTTCCCCCCCAAGTCAAAGGAGGACAACATGTGGCCCTGGAGCAAAATTTCTGGCCAAACTGCCTTTCCTGGAAACCTTGTAAATAGGTTGCAGATCCTCTCACTGAACCATTTATTGTTTTTAAACTGTGGTTTTTTTCCTCTTTTGTTTTTGAAACCAGAACTGCAATTTCAAACACATTTGGCTTCGGAAGCAACAAAATGGCCCAAAGATCAAAGTTGCCCATTTCCATTCTAATTTAATGTACCTGCAGTATATGTCTCTGTATTTTCTGACAGAAAAGCTAAACATGAACACACACACACCTACTCAGCATGAACAGAAATTCCCTACAGTGGGATCAAGATGATGGGTGCATATGAGCAGAAAAACAAGAGACTACGGTTTCGTTTTTTTAATACTTCACTCTGTCGTCATTCCTACCACCAATTTCTGATATAATGCCAGAAGTCATCATGCGTGAAGGATGCCAAATAATTGTGCCTTATCAGTACTGCTTTAAATTCTACTACCTTGAAAGATTAAAGTCAAAAGGCTGCTTTTAAAGTGCAAATAAAGAACAGCCCCACATTCTGTGTTGGCAGAGAAGCCAGCTTCCATAAAGTATTTCTAATTTCTACCGTAATTCTATCTTTTTGACTTGGGAGTTCTGACCTGGGAATTCTGAAAGTTGTAGTCAAATAACCGACATGTTTTCTTCTCAGCAGCTGATGTACAAACAAGAGTATAAGCGACAACCATTTGTACCATGGTGAACCATATGGTAAATCAATTTCTAACATCCAGGTATTGTGGGGAAATTTGTCTGTATTTCTAGACAAATACTGGGACATTGTAAAACACTCCCTGCCTCAGAAAACCCCATGATAAGATCTTTTTAGGGTCACCGTAAACTGGAAATGACTTGAAGGCACACAACAACAAATAGAAGAACAGTAGTATTCTGTATATCTGCTGATGGAACATTGCAGATCAGTTCTCCCCATGTGTGACTCCCTCATGCCCAAGAATTACAGACAAATGCATGGATAGATTTTGATCATGACCAGTCATGCAATTCTGCTTGAGCCCCACACCTGGCAACTCATCTCACTGATTCACATTCTTCCTTGCTTGAAATCAGCCATCTTGCATTCGCCTTTTATTTTTGTACTTTTTCCAGCATATTGTACCTGGCCAAATATAATATACAGTGTCTTCTGCAGTAATTTGTTTAGCATTTCCTTTCTGTGATACAACAGAAACACTGTTTCCCATGTGTGACTAAAGGTTCCATTATCCCTAGCTACCATAGCCTGTAGCTACTGTTTGGTAATGACTGCTGCTACTACTTGGTAAATGGCCCTGTGTGGTCAAAGGAAATGTCAAATGCATAAACATTGGGACAGAATGTGAGATGCCAGTTCCTTTTTAAATCCAGCTCCTTCTTTTCATCCCTGACCTCTGTCTAGCTGGATTGCTTTAGCAGCATTGGCAATGGGAGGAAAGTAAAGATGGGCTTTCAGTGTTGGGTTGCAGCAGCATGTCTAGAGTAAACAATGCAATAAAGCTTAATCTGGGAAGGAATGAGGTTCTACTTCTGGCAATCCTATTGTACCTGTATGTGCTTGCCTGTAACAGGTAAGGTAACCAACAGCTGTCTACAGAATTGTACATTAACAGCAAAACTGGGAGATAAAATAGATATCACCAGGTCAACCCAGCATGTTTAAAAAAACATAGATCTGAAAAGCAGGGCTTGTAAAAGAAAGAAAAAAATCCTCCCTGGGTGCATTTAGAAGTTGCCTTCACATGGTATGTAGCCAGACTTGGTTATTTCATTTCATGTGTGCATATTGTAAATTTTGGATATGAAGTGTGGTGAAACATATTGGACTGTTCTTCTTTTTTTGTGTTCCAGAAATCTATTCCTGTGCTTTCCATTGTATTTCTACTTCTGGGGCAAAATTTTCTGTTAAAGATGTAATGCCTTGGAACACATCTCTTTTGTTAACTGAAATATACTTGCCTTGAGAAAGCATTAACCACACCAAACCAGAAAGGGGTGATTTTCCTTTAAATATAATACACAATAGAACAGCAGTGGCCTGTAAAATGGGGTTCTGTAATAATACTTAAGCTCTTCTCCACAGACATGATAAGAATCTTGGCTCCGATTTCAAAAAGAACTTTGTATAATGGCTTATAAAACTCTAGAGGCAAAGAGATTATACAAGCTCTTCGAAGAAAGCTTGGGTATAAAACTAATATTCCCTTCTCCCTCGTGCCCAAGAATTACAGACAAATGCATGGATGGATTTTGATTGTGACCAGTCACACAATTCTGCTTGAGCCTCACATCTGGCAATTCAGCTCACTGATTCACATTGTTCTTTGCTTGAAGTCAACTATCTTGCATTTGCCTTTTATTTTTGTACTTTTTCCAGCATAATGTACCTGGTCAAATATAATAGTGTCTTCTATGATAATTTGTTTAGAATTTTCTTTCTGTGATACAACAGAAACACAGTTGAGCCATTTCAACCACCCAGGCTGTTACAAGTACAGCAATTGCCACACTCTCTGTCAATGCCTGCAGTGGATGAAGTGAGCTGCAATCCATGAAAGCTTAGGCCAACTTGGGGAGAAACAAACAAACTTGGCCTGGCCAAGTAAAACTTATTAGTCTTTAAGGAGTCACAAGACTTTTGTTTGGTTCTCCCCTGCAGGAGAGACACATGTGAGTCACATTTCTCACCTTCTCTTTACTGCCACTTCCTATTACTGATTGTCCCCAACTGTGAAATGAACAGGCCCTTTCAGATTGTCATGACATATACATATTTCACAGGAGAGAACAGAACACCATCTTTGAATCCAATCTCACCTGACTGGGTTGACTGCATAGTCCTTCCTTTATTTCTATCTTCTATTACTAACCTCAAAGAATCTGGCAAACTGGATGGCGAACCCAACCAGATACATCCAGATTGAGAATTAAATGCCAATTTTTAAAATAGTATGAGATGGAATAAGAGTACATCTCGTTGTTCTTATTATGTGCTTTTAAGTTGTTTCCATGAAGTTGGAAAGGCTATTTAAGTGACTCTTCCAACGGCCAGGCAATGGCAGGGAGGAAGGAAGGAGAGAAGGAAAGCCAGCCAGCCAGCCACGAGTCCCTCTCCCTCCCTCCATGGAGCCCGGAGCAGCAGCCCTCCCTCCAGTCCATCTAGTGCCATCCGGCCTTGGAAGGAGATTTGCAGGCCCATTTCCATCAGGCCTGGCCTGGACCAAGAAGCAGAGCCCTCCCTCCAGTCCATCTGCCTTGGTCCAGGCCTCGGAGGGAAAGAAGAACTCCTGGACTTGATCCCCTTCCCCAATGCCATTCCCTTCTCCTTTTGTGTCTGTCTTTTTAAGCTACTCTGAGAGTCTTTGTGGCTGAAGAGTGGGGTATAAATACTATAAATAAATAAATAAATAAATAAATAAATAAATGTCACATCAGATTATTGTGATAAAACAGAGAGCCACGGTCATATCCTTGATTATTACCTCAGCCAAAGAAATCATTCATTCGTGTCTAATATCGCCATTATTGGAAACAAAGAATGTATTCTGAGTTCAATCTATAAATCTCATAGAGAAAGATTGTTTAAATGGAACGTGCCATTAATTTGAAAATAAATGTCTGTCACATAATAACATGGCTTAGGATATGAGAGCTGAAAAAGCAGGCAGTTTTGCTTCTAAGTGAGCAGCAAATAAATTATATGATTCTTACAGACTGAAGATTGGTAAGAATCAGTATAGCTGTGACTTATTACCAAGGAAGGCAACTACAGGCCTTAATGAGTTAATTTTACTTATTCTTATGGATTTTTAAGTACAGACATGCAGTTTGCCAGGTGCAAAGTCAGAAAGCTCCATCTTAACAGTATAAAATAACAATCACAATGCAGCCCAGGAATAGTTCAGGTAGAGACAACAACTCAAGGGAAGAAAGAGAGGCAAGAAAGTGCAAGGGAAGAACAGCAGAGTGGGAAAACCTTCCTTACTGATGCCACAGCCTTTCTAGCACTCTTCATTATGATAATGTTTATATCATCTTTAATGTGCATGGCACTCTGAGGAACAAAAAAATATGCTCTTAATCCAAAGAGATTACAAACAAATCATCTGTACAGAGAAAGCAATAAATGAAACATGAAGACACACAAACAGATTTCTTAGTCACATACAGATTTTTTACATGTGTGGCTTTCATACCAACACTGGATCCTGAGGTGTCATTGGCTGGGCCAGGAGAAGTGGCTTCCTCCCTTGCCCCTGAATTCAGTGAAAATGATGGAATTTTGGCATAGGATAAGTGAGGGAAGGTTTCCTAGCAGCTTTCTCCACACAGCTTTTGTGATTTTCTGGACGATTCATTATGGCATTGCACACTTAAAAATACTTTCAAAAGTTCTGCCCTCCAAAAAGGCATAAGTAACTGTATTAAAATGCACCCCACACAAAATCCTAAATGGGTACCTTAACATTTGATGCTGATGCCTAGGCATTTTGCTGTTTGCTAAGCCTACGGAGTTCTGACACCTACAAATTAGCTTCTGGCAGCATCTGACAACCTTAGTTCTAGGTTCAGAAACTAAAACTGTTTCTTTCCAAACATAATTCTTTTCTGTACAGTGTCAAGAGATTTCCAATACGGGGAACTCAAAGCTCTCAGTAACTGCTTTAAGTTTGTGAACTGACCTTATATATTACAAGAACCATAACTGAGAATAGTGCGAGGCACCAAGTATTTTTAATGAAATGTGTTTCCTCTTGTCTGGAATGGAGAACAATCGGGATATACAACTTTCCATCAAAAGTCAATATGGATTACTGATAAATTAAAAAATGCAAATGGTTGTATCAAAGATCTCAGTGACAAAATATGACTGCAAACAACAACCAGGGCCTCAAACTGCAGCTGCCCAGGCGCTGTTTGTGCCGGGCCTGGGCGACTGCACCCACCCAGTCCCAATCCAGGCTCTGCCATAGTTTTCAGTATGGCCAGCAAAAGGAGTGGGTTCCACTCCTCCTTTTGCAGCCAGGTTTGGGTTGCTTTAGGCGGTCCTAATGCAACATCAGCACAATTTGGGAGCGTGCTTTGTCTAAAATCCAGGCTGCAATGCAGCCTGATGAAAGACCTTTTGGCCTTGTCTATTTTGGGCCTAGGACAAAATTTATTTTCAAAACGAAGTTAGTTCTCCTGTCCACCACTATGTATATGTATCTTCATGTCCCTTGTCGACTTATGGCAACTCCATGAATTTCATAGGTTTTCTTAGGCAAGGAATACTCAGAGATGGCTTTGCCAGTTCCTTCCTTTGAATAAAACGTACAGCACTTGGTATTCTTTGGAGGGCTGAGCTGCTTATCTTCCCAGATCGGAAGGGATTTGGCACGTTCTCCACCACTGTCCTCTTGAAATTACAGGGACCAATGTAAGATTTATTTTATTTTTAGAATTTGTATTATCTTCTTTGAGTGCCTTACTCTGAATTATTTTCTGATTCCAATGAGAACTCCACTGGCAGAACCTGTTTTTTGCCAACAGTCTCAAATATTTGATCAAGAGGGTGTTAAACTGAGTTATGTGGGCAAAGGAGACAGTATTCTGGGGGTCAGGAATTCATCAAGGGCTACAGATAATAGCCAAATTATTGTAGAGAGAACAAGGCAAACAGTGCAAGGACCCTACAGTGGGAGAGGGGAAAACTTTACAGAAAAACTTTACAGAAACAGCAAGGGGAGAGGACCCATGGTCTTAGATGTCTCTAAACTAATGCACAGAGCATGGGAAATAAATAAGATATTGTTGAACTCCTACCACAGCAAAGCAAATACAATATAAAAGCCATCAGTGAAATCTGGTGAGTCTCATTATTGGAAATGTAGTAATATAGTGGTATAACATTTTTAAGAGAAATAGGCCAAACCGGAAGGAAGGAGGTTTATGTCAAGGATCTTTACACTTGTGAATAAATCCAGGACTTAAAACCTGGAAACCAGGTGAAGAGCATTTAGATAAAATTTTCCGAGAAAGAAAACAACAGGAATAGTATTGTGGGAGTCTACTGCAGACCCCCATGTCAGGCTGGGGAATTCGATGATGCCTTTCTAGAACAGATGACCACGCACTCAGAACGGAGAGATGTAGTTAGTGATGGATGATTTCAACTACCGTGATATTTGCTGGAAGTCAAATTCAGCCAAAAATTTAAGATCCAGCAAATTTCTCACTTGTCTGCCAGATAGTTTCATTGTTCAAAAGATAGAAGAGGGAACAAGGGGTTAAGATATTTTAATCTCAGAAGTATTGCAGAGGAAGGAACATGAGAGGCATTTATCTAAATAGTAGTAAATCAAAACTTTAAAATGGGTGTCCTGTTAAGAGTCTAGAATTAAAAAGTGGTCCTGAAATCTAGTAAGGATAAAGATGCACTCTTCTAGAATAGAGTACTGGAATTTTATGTTTGTATCCAAATAAAAACAAGAAGTATGAGACTGCATTGATAAATCATATGGCAATTTCTTCTTCTTCACTAATAGTTTCATAGATAAACAGGCTAGCTTTATATTGGCAATCTGCACCTGTACTTTATTATAGTGATGTAATAATATATAAGGACCCTTCTTCCATTTCTGTATACATGACTGCTTGAAAACAGATGTGAAATGCTTAGATGAAATGTTTTAGGACATGACAACCATCACCTTCACTTTTTAATTCAGTTCCTCTTGTCAAGGTCTGCAATCCAATTCTAACTTTTGGAATTTGATTTAAAAGCTGAAGTAACTCATGGAAAGAAACCCTCTCTTAATCTTTGGCAAAGCTTGTGGATGTTAATGAAAAAGCTAAAATGTTAGTGCTAGGGTTTGGGGGTGGGGAGTAGTTTATTATTCATTAATCAATGTCCATATGTAATGTCAATCATTAGTCAAGTGTTATACTGTATATTGTTTTTAGTTGTTTTGAAAAATCACTCAAATGGGCTCAAATCCCCCCAAATGACACCCCCACTCAAAGTAACATTTAACATGTTACTCACTACATGTAAAAACTGTAACACTGGTAGCCATTAGATTAATCCTCAGTTATATTAACACTAATGTACCCCGCTACCTCCAAAACTAACATGTTGAAGTAATGTTAATAGTAACATAGTACTTCCATGCGCCAATCTTTGGTTATGCTTTATCTGTTTAAAGCCTTCTTGACACCTTGGCAAGCCCATGAGATCTTCCGCTCTTCTCCCTCTCCGGACTGATTGTCAGAAATACTCTTCCAAATCTCTTTCCTCAAGCAACTTCTGTCATAAAATATGAAAGGAAGACAACTTTGCCATGGAAAGGAGACCGCAAAAGAAACCACACCACATCCATTTGGAAGGGAAAAGCCACAACTTTATTGACAACAGCTGAAATATTGGGTTGGCCTGCAAAGCATGAGGTCTGGATCTGTCATTGACCAATCCGACATTGATCGATAAACCAATTTGCTTGGTCACAGCCAAGCTTCAGGATGACAAAGGAGTAACCAGTTAATCGCCCACTCACATCTCTGATAACCAGCTGACTACATGCACAGCAGTGTTCGAACTTGCACTGGGTCCGCACGCATTTGCCCCTGTTGAACGCCCAGCACATGAACCTGAGGGGCTTCTTCCCTGCCCACTTGGAAGCTCCCCTAGACCTGGCATGCTGGCTGACCTCCAGCAACCAGATGTTGCTTTCAATGAAATCTCACCTATCTGTGCACTCTGAGAAGCCCGCTGTCAGAAGGCAGTGCCATAATGGCTGCAACTTCCCCCCAATGGACCAGGTCCTTAAGACGTTGAGCATGTGGTATGGCGCCATCCCTGGATACCACGTTGCCTTAAATAGGCTCGTGAACCAATCAGGAGCGGGAAAGGTGGACGTTCTACTCCCGCGGGATGCAACCCAATGAGGTGGCGCTTCCTGATGCAGCGCTCTCTGGGACTTGTAGTCCCGGTGGTAGGCAGGACGTACCTTCCCCCTTCCTCCCCCCACCAGCCAATGGTAACCCAGCCCTGCCAAAGAGAGGCTTGCCGGGTTGCTGGGCCAGTGGCCTCCCCCCTGGCAACATGGTCAACCCAGTGAGTCGGGCAGCTGTCTTTACGTGTAACTCATGAACAATCTCTTAGAAAGTCCCTAACTGAAGGGTAAAAGTTTGAATAAATTCAAGTCCTAGAACAAGTACATTTTACAAAAATCCATTTTTGTGGCCAGGAATTCATATGAGGGATTATTACATGCAAAGACAGGACTTTCCTCTGAACATCATAAACAAGGTTCTTAGGAGTGAAGACAACTGTTTCCTCAACACAGACCTAATCCACCAAAATTGGTAACAGGAAAAAAAATCCTGAAAAAGGATCAGAACAAAGATGATAAGAAAAAAAGACAGCTTTAATACTAGATTAATTATCTAAGAATTGGAAGATTATTTTAGCTTCTAGTTATTATTCTCCTCTCCAAATTGCATTTGACCTTGCATTTCAATTGTGTAGCTCTTGTTAACTCTAAGAATCACTATGGAAGGTAAAAGGAGGGAAAGTTGATGTTTCCATTAAAACCAAACAAAACTATGCATTGCCCTACAAAATATAAACACAAAAATTGCTGGAGAAGCGGTGCCATTTGCATATTTTCTAGCTTAATATCATATACAGAACTTGGTAATAAAAGCTAATTCTTCACTCTGAATCACTCTGACACAACTCAAAGGCTTGCAGCACAGCAAAGAAGCTCTCCTGAAGACAGCCTCACTTTGAAAATAAAAGTGACTTTTCCCCAAGTTCAAGTTCAAAAAGCCTGTGTCTCAAAAATGTATTTCAATCAAGCTTTAAAACAAATAGAGATTCTTCCATTCATTGTTGTTGTTGTTTTTAGATATAAAACGAGCTTGTTCAGCAGTAAGCTCTCTCAAGGCAAATTCTGCATTGGGGAAATGGCCCTGACAGTTTCACATAGGGGCAAAAAACAAAAACCCACAGCTGAATTCAACTCCCACTAATTCTTTATATTAAATCCCTTTACAATGGGGGAGGGGGGAGAAGTCAGCATTAAACAAACACAGGCAGAAAAGAATTATGTTTGGATATCATTCAGCACATACACAAAGGCCTAAATCAAATAAGAGGCGTATGATATGCCAAGAAGCAAACAAAACAGAGATAAACAGAAGTCTCCTAGGGTTCTGTAAGTATTTTGCAAAAATAGAGATTTAGGATTAACTCAACGTGACCAAACTGACTTAAACTCATGGATTCCAGCTTCAGGTTGTTTCTTGAACAGGAGAACAGTGGCCATTTCCCCAGTATGAGTATGAGTTGCTCTAGGAAATTCCTTGTATCAAACCATTGACTTATCTAACTCAGTAATGCAAAGCTGGAAACCATACGTGCAGATAATGGTTAAGAATTATTGGGAAAAGAACAGGGAGGAAGAAGCCCACAGATGAAAAGGGTCCACAGGATCATGTCATTGTTGGCTTAAATAAATGATTTACTCATTCCACATGAAAAGCTCTTTTAAAATGTCACGTATGTGGGAATAACAACAGCCTTTAGGCATTAGTGGAGAAGCCACAAATCCCTCAAAATAAATAAATAAATAAATAAATACAAAGAATCTGAAATAGAGGAAGGAAACTGAAGCTGCTGGAACTCTAAATACAAACCTGTGCTGCACAATTTTGTTGAAAGTCCATGTTTAACTGATATTGATCACCTTACTCTTTTCATCTTACTCATTATCCAGTACAGCTCAGGAGCTTATTGCATGGGGCTGCAGGAAAGCAGCTAGCACGGAACGAAAGGGGGCTTGATGGGAACAGAACAGGGAAAGGATGCATTTTACTGCACACCAGAACGCCGCTAGAAGTCCCTCTTGCGTTCCGTTCCATTCCCCAGAAGAGGCGATTTTCAAGAACTGTTCTGAACAGTTCTTGAAAATTGCCTCCTCTTGGACGGATGGGGAACAGAACGGGGACTTCCAGCAGCATCCCAGCATTCAGTAAAAAGCGTCTTTTCCCCGTTCTGTTCCAATCACACCCACTTTCGTTCCGTGCTAGCTGTGTTCCTGCAGCCCCATGCGATAAGCTCCTCATTCTTCTTCTCTTCTTACTTTCTTCTTAGGAAACAGTGCTAGGTTGTCATCTTCTACTTGGGGTTGGGATGTGGGGCTTCATTCCTATACTGTACAGTCGGCCCTTCTTATACACGGATTTTTATATACACGGATTCAAGCATCCACAATTTGAAAATGTTCAAAAAAAGTATAAATTTCAAATATCAAACCTTGATTTTCCATTTTTCATAAGGGACACCATTTTGCTATGTATTTAAGGGGACTTGAGCATCCATGGATTTTGTTATCCATGGGGGATCTAGGAATCAAACCCCAGCGTATAACAAGGGTCCACTATACTTCAGAATTCTTCATCACGTTGTATTCTGCACTGAATAGAGCAATCTTTCTCAACATGATATCCCACAGATGTTTTGAACTTTAACTATAAAACTTCTCCCTGTTAATTACGATAACTGAAGATGAGAAAAGTTGGAGGACATCAGGCTGGAATATATAGTTTGCATGGGGCTGAGCGTGTAGCTAACAGTAGTGACAATATAATACTATTTGGCAAAACTTAAGTCTGACATATGCTACTTTTTTTTTAAATCCATGTGCTACCTTGTAGTATAAAAGCTCACTTCTTTCTTTCTTTCTTTCTTTCTTTCTTTCTTTCTTTCTTATGATGGATGACATTCTTGTACCTAATATACTGACTGCCCAGGGCTACTAGGCAACTGATTATTCCCCATGTCTGATTTAATAACACAGGGATCGTTCAGGGTGTAGTCACATTTATTAAACACACATTTATTATTTAATTTCAAATCTTTACCATTTTGATTTTTTATTAAGGCTCAAAGGCACAGTTCCAGGGACCAGACTGATCTAAATTCAAACTCTCCTTCACTCAATGGGTGCATTTTTATAAAAGGCCAGATGAATTTTCCCACCTAGTCAATACTGCTTCCTCTGACTAGCAGCAGCTCTCCAAGCTCTCGAGAAGAGAAGAGAAGAGCATTTTCCCAGTGGGGAAAAGGTGATCTTGACCATAATTGCTTGGATAATAATAATAATAAATTTTATTTGTATTTCCCCGCCTCTCCCAATGGATCGAGGTGGGATTACAGCCGTAAAATAACCATAAAACAACAATAACATCTAATTTACATATAATAAAACAGTAAAAATTCGCCTAAAAATTCAATTCAAGACAGTAAAAACATCATTTAAAATGCACAATTGCAATCAGAAGTGGGATTTTTCCTTGAGTTCTTTATAAGCGGTCGGGTGGGTAAGCCCGCTGGAAGAGATCTGTCTTAAGTGCTTTCTTGAAGGCATATAAAGTGGTAATAAGACGGATCTCTTCCGGCAAGTTGTTCCATAACTTGGGGACTATGGCTATATACACGCTGTGGGAAGTTGTTGTTAGCCTGACCTTTGAGTAATCTAATAGATTCTTCCCAGATGTGCTAAGAGTGCAGAGCAGATTATGTAGGGAGAGGCGTTCCCTCAAGTAGCTTGGGCCCAAGTCATATAGAGCTTGTATTGCGCCCGGAAGCTAACTGACAGCCGATGTAGAGATTTTAGAACTGGTGTTATATGGTCTGACCTAGGTGTTCCAGTGACCAATCTAGCTGCCGCGTTTTGAACTAATTGAAGCTTCCGAACTTGGTACAAAGGTAGCCCCATGTAGAGCACATTACAGAAATCTAATCGAGAGATTACCAGTGCATGTACCACTGTTTCAAGATCCTTTTGGTCTAGGTAGGGACGCAGTTGGCATATCAGCCGCAGCTGATACCAAGCACTCCTAACCTTCGCATCCACTTCAGATGATAACTGTAGAGATGAGTCCATGAGTACTCCCAAGCCTTCTTGCTGACACTAGAACCCTGAAGCTAGATTCCATAGATTCTGTGGTCAAAGATCTCAGCTGCTAGTTATGGTGCATTCTTATAGGAGCACAATTCAAACCAACAGCACAAGTTGCCTTTGTATGAGTCATCCATGGAGGGTTGGGTGAGCTGAATGCCAGGAAGATAAATATTGTTTTTGTACACTTGCCTATTTCATTGTGGAGGAGGGAGAGCCAAGGCAAAAGAGTGCTATATAAAATTGGACTTGTTTTTTGCTTGCTGTGCCTCCCTTACTGTCATTTCAACAGAACTTATTTCTAAGCATACAAGTTGCTGAAAGTGCTCTTTCAAGAAGAAGTAAAATGGGGGGGGGGGACCGCTGCTGATAAATATGAGTATGGTTAATGTATGTTTCCCTTGCCTTGAGGAAGAGAGAGAGAATCTCTTGTTATCTCAAGTGAGGCAATGAGAGTGAATAAATGAAAAATTGTGGGAAAATATACTATTTGTCTGCTGGTACATCTCTTCACCATAATTCCAGTCAAAGTAAGTGGGGAAGAGAGGAAGGGGAAAGGTATGTGTTGGGGAGAGCAGGCACAAATATTATGTTTTGCTAACAAGATGGGCCTATCTGCAGCAGAGTATAGCTTGAAAAGTTACACAACACTGATGAAGCCCTCAGCCTGAAGAAGAATGACCTTTAACAGGGAATTATTGTTGTTACTGTGTATCTTAAAGTCACTTCTGACTTATGGCAACCCTTATCATGGGGTTTTCTTTGCAAGAGTTGTTCAGAAGAGGTTTGTCATTGCAATCTTCTGAGGCTGAGAGCATGTCACTTGCTCAACGTCACCCAGTGGGTTTCATGGCCAAGTTGGAAATCGAACCCTGGTCTCCAAAAGGTTAAAACTTTGGTTTCTCTACATTAAAATAATATGCCCTACGCTGAGTTACACCCTACTGCTCTCACTGAAAGAAATACAAACATGCACCCCTGCATAGCACAGGTCCAAGAACTCCCCACCTTTGGTCAGAAAAAGCACCTACAGGCAGTGAAAGCCATTTATTGGTCGGTGACATAATGGCACTATAGTCAGACTAATTTTAAAATATTAAGGCAGTCTAAGCCTTATATTCCTTGACTTTCTGATAAGCAGACTTCCCAGTTAGGACTTTGTTTACAATATGCACCTGTTTTACTTGGGTCTACACTGAAATATACTTTGGAAGCACAATGAGCCAGTGCAATACACAGGTTTCTCTTCCACGCCTTTCAGCATATGCTGAAGCCATGGTACAATGTTGTGAATAGTGCGTGTGCCCCATGCATGGGGCATGAGCACACACGATTTCCCCCTTATGCGGGCAGGCGGATCCGGAATAGATTCCTTGCATAAGGGAAGGAGGGAACTGTATTTTATTTATATAAACAAAGGAAGTGGGGGCAAACCTAAACACATGCATACATGCCTACTATAGCAGGTACTAGATTTTCCTTTCTTCTTTTCATATGAATTACAACTGTTTAGGTCTTAAAAGGTAGGAACTAATTGCTTCAGATATCACTGTCACTCCCACACCCTTGTAGATGGACTTGAATGAATGAACCATGGAATTGCTTTGTACAATAGCAAAGAAGATGTCCTCCACAGAAGACTGTGATTTCAGCAAGAATGATGATTAAATTTTAATGCAATAACCAGTGAGGCTATAAAGGCTAGGTATATGCATTCAGAGCATCAAGTTCCTGCTGCACAGTCCCTTGTTCACATACTAAATGACACAAGCGGAATGGCATCTCATGGCCTTGCCTTCTGACCTCCACATGATCACCAACCTTATCTTGCTTCACCCAAGAGTTTAAAAGTTACTATTTGCATATGTTCAGAAGCAGCTCAAGAAACTTCAACTGGGGATGGTACACCCCCAAAATCTAATTCAAAAGAGTAACATTAACAAATTTGATTGGAGTGAACTACCAAAGTATCTTTCAAGCATAAATCAGAAGCAGTGAAATTCTAGGGCCTCCTTTCTGAACAAGTGCAAACTTCATCTTATCACGAACCAATGAAAGATAGTACATATAGCATACAGGCAGCATGTTGTGATTCATTCAGTTGAAAATGATGACTCCTGGATAAATTTCTAGCACTATGAACCTTTGTAGCACCAAAGTATTTTCAAGACTATTGTGATTTTAATTGCATGATCCCTTTTCCTCCTTCTACTGTGAATTTTAAAAAGTGAAGTGGTAGGAACCAGTGCAATTAATTCTCTTACACCTTCCAGGAGCTAGTTTCAAAAACGTCATGATTGCATTTAATTGGCTTTCTGCTTCAGACAATACAAAGGTATTTTATAGTTAAGAATTTTCATTCAAACCTTTCCTTTGATCTCTGAAAGATTTGAGAATGAACAATTCCTGAAGGCTCATTACACTAGATGTGTATGCCAAGATGCAAATAGTCTCTGCTGTCTTTGGTTTGGTAGCCATAACTGAGGCCTTGTTCTCCAAACTGCTCTCAATGTGAATTACATGAAAAGTAAATTTATGCCTAGTGTCTCCTCTTTTATCAGTGCTAAATTAACTAAGAATTAACACAGTATTTCTGAGAGATCTACCTTTCAATGCCAAACACTTTCATGTGTCTCCATTTTGGATAACTTTTTTTCCCTCAGAGTCAGCTTGGAAGTCTACAGGAAATAGAAGAAATATTTTGTTCTCAACATTTCCCTCTGAGGTCCATACTGTCCCACCCCCTGTTTTATCATTCTGACAAATATACTCAACTTGGAGAGTTGAAGAGAATAGTTTTAGATAGGTTTAACATTTTTTTATCCACATCATAATCTGTTCACCCACATCCCACATTTCCCCCCAAGACTTGAGACAGCATTCCAAAAATAACAAAGGCAAATAAAAGCACAGGATACATAATTTTAAAATGTACAAAAAATATTGTTAAAATGGGATTCATTTGTCTCTAGAACCATTTAAAACAAATTCATTTAAAAGGGAAAAGTTAACAATGAACAGAACAATACACTACTAAAAGTCAGTACTGAAAGTTCTGTATTATCAGGACCTTCATCTCCTAATCAAAGAACAGAGCCAGTGTGATGTAGCAGTTTTAGCATTGGACTATGACTCTGGAGACTTCACAAATCCTCACTTGGCCATGGAAACTTAATGGGTGACCTTTAACAAGTCACATTCTCTCAGCCTTAGAGGAAGTCAAAGGCAAACTCCTGTGAATAAATTTTGCCAAGAACATCCTGTGATAGTGTGTTATTAGTTTTACTTATACTATAAAGAATTAATTGCAAATACAACGTCACCCCTGCTTCCTCTGCTTCTTTTGTATTTACATACTTTCCTTTTTCCATTTCCATTTCAAAAAAAATAACAAAGTCCCTTTTTTTCAGGGATTTGAAGCTTACTTTAGGGTTCAATTACCACCATAAAACCAAAAACAGACCATATCCATTGTGGGCAAAAGGCAGAAATAAAAGATGTCCTGATAATACAAGTACCTCCTACATGTGTCTTTAAAAATACTGCTGGAACCATATTATTAAGTAACCACGTGTTCTTTGCAGTAAAAGGCCTTAGACAGTACTATAATGGAGAAGAGTGGTCATGTGTCACTGCACCCAGGGTTAAGAACCAGATTGCTCATTGTTCCTGATCACTTGAAGAGTGGTGGATAATGGAAGAAGAAAGCTGTGACAAAAATCTTAGAGAGTGCTCCTCCTTCTATTGATCTCAGAATCCATTTAGCCGCGATAAATGGAGTTAATCCCAAATACTGTCAAGCCTCCCCCCACCCATCTTAATGTTTTCAAAGAAGGTGCATGCACCTGAGTGCATGAATACAAGTAAGCCATTATTATGAATGTCAACATGGACACAACAAAGTTTTCAGATGCCTCATTCTAAAACATTTTACATTGGTTCAGACAATTTCTAACCTAAAATATCCAGCAGATATATGGGCAGTCACATTTTTAGCAGTCATGTAGAATCAGTATCCCCCATCCCCATCCCCGTCATTATCCCCAAGCAGCCTGATTCCCTAGTTTTTCCCTTATTTCTATTCTTATCTTTTACTTTTTTACTTACTTTGCTTTAGCAGAGCTCTGGAACTGCATAAATTAAAAGAAAAATAAATAAAAATTGGAAAAAATAAATATACCAAAAGGCATGCTGGGTTGGGCATAAAGCAGGGAAGCAGGATTAAACAGAACTCAGGAAGAGAGTGCAATAGCAGCAGTAGATCCAGTCATGTGATTCTGAAGATGTGTGATATCAGGGCTCCGAATGCAATATGTTTCCATTACTTTTGGGTTTTTTAACTTGATGTGATTGCTGCAAGAACAGGGCTTATGAAGTAAAGCCCTTATTCAGTAAATGATCCTAAAGGCAACTCCTGTTTATCTTACCTGTTGTAGGCAGGCCCACATAGTTGTAATAAGAATGGCTAAAGGAGAATCCTGCTCATTCCCAACTCAAACTTTATAACGGTGTGTTTCAAAAATGCTGCTGCAACCCAATACTGAAAATCTGAGTTTCTCCAACCCTCTGTCAATATCATCCCCATGACAAAGCTGGTAAAACACACACACACTTCCAAACAGACATAAGGAGGAAAGAGGGGCCAGCTCAGCATAGACAGAATGTGTAAAAGGAAACTTGTCAAAGGCTTTGTTAAATGAAATGTTCTTGTATAGACGACTGTCTATAGACAACAGGGGCTGCAATAACCTTCATTCATTTTCCAAATTCCAATGAATATTATTCCCACTCAATACAATAACTTGTCTATCACTATTATCAAAATGAAAGCTACTACCCTGCAATTCAATTTGCTGCATTACCTCTAGAATCCATAGCAAAGCACTTGCCCACAGCAAAGCACTTGGGTAATCTCCTCTGTTTATTTGACAAATATATGCACTAAGTGGGCATTACCCAAATGGCATTACAACATGAAGGAGGCTGCCACGCTGCAGAATTATCACAGCTTGACACTGCTTTAACTGTCATGACTCCATCCTATTTTGTAGTTTGTTGTGACACCAGAGCTCTCTGACAGAGAAGGCTAAATATCTCATAAAACTACAAATCCCAGAATTCCATAGCATTGAGCCATGGCAGCTAAAGCAGTGTCAAACTGCATCAATTTTGTAGTGTAGATGCAGTCCCAGTTGCATTATTTATCTAAGTTGTTCTCTTTAGAAAACAAAGGCGGGTTACAAACAGCCCTCAAGGGGCCGTTTTCCCGCCGCTGCCATTTGCTGCGAAGGGAAGCCCCAGCTGCCAGACCGCGAGGCTTCCCCGCGCAGCAAAAAAGGAGCGGCGAAATGCCGCTCCTTTTTGGAACGCGGAAGTGGCGCCGCGAGGGGTGGAGTGCGCCCTCGCGACGTCACTTCCGCCGCGACACGTCTGGACGCACAGCGTCCAGTACGTCAAAATGGCGGCGCCCATGTGGATGGGCGCCGCGAAAAAGTACGCGCTCCGCACGTACTGGGAGGAAGGGCCGTCAGGAAGGTAAGAACCTTCCTAACCCTAATACGGCCCTTCCTAACCCTAGTACGCGCGGAGCGCGTACTTTATGGCGGTTTGTAATCCGCCACTGTATTTGATACGCTAAAGTCCAGAGCAGCTGTTATGCAAAGCAGTCACAAAACATGTAAGGCACTCTCCAAAAGTAGACTTGGAAGGTACTAATTTGAATTAAGTCTGTTCTCTGCTTTGAGAGGGCATCTTGTATCAAAACCTTTTCTGACACATGCCAAAACAAATACCATGTGGTCACAATGGCTCTGATTTACATGGGCACAGGATGCTTTCACTATTATTATTGCATGTACTTTGTGAAAAGAAACAGTTTTAATACTCTTCCTGGGCTTTCCTCCATACCAACCAATGAACATCATTACAAATTGATGCATGTTGTACAAAGCGGCACATTTTGTTGCTCCTTTCTTTCGTCACATAATTATTCAAATTCAGAGAAACAGAATGCATACTGGCATTACAGAGTGCTCCTAGTCGGTTTCTGCAGCTAATCACTGTAAAGTTCCTATTGCTAGGTATAAAATTGTGGGCAGATTTCCTCATCCCCCTTTCCTCAAATTTAAACATAGAGCAACACCTAATTGGCATCACACAGGCTGATTTTTACTGCATTTACAGGGCTTAGTAAAATTATCTGAACCTCATTTAAAATAAAATGAACCACCCAGTTCTCTTGTGCCATAGAGCAATTTCTCTCTCAGGTAAGACTGTTAAGAAAGCAAAGCCTTTAAATGTGACTAGTGCCTTATTTCTTCTCACTAATCACTGCTATCATTCCTTTTAGGAAACTAATACTTAAGGCTTTTACAGGGCCCCTCACTAGACACAAAAAATAAATACCAATCCTATTGTGCAGTGCACTATGAAATCAGTGTTATTGCTGGTTTTTAAAATGAGAGGCAAGTCACACCATCAGCAGTGTATGGTGGAGGTGGTTTCTTTATTAGTTTGGTTTTTCACTAGCATTCCCCTGCTCCTAGAGAGGTCCAGGACTCCTGTGTAAGCCTTCCTTGTGTGGGATGAAATGCTCTACCTTTTGTACTGCTGTTAGTCTTTGTTCATCTTTTATTGTTTGTCCAATCCACCTATTTTCAGGCAAGTACATAACACTGCAATGAGCTAGAAGACTCAACAGAATCGTTGCCATGAACATGAACTAACACGAATTATCTCCTTGAAGGCATCTCACTCAGTGGTTGTGGTTAGTGATGTTAACTCTGAAGCTTTATTGATAATATACAGTCTGACTTTGAGTTGTATTCTTTGAGTGCTCTAGGTATAGCTTTCCTTAGTATGAAAGCCACCCCATTTATTGTTGTTTTTTTTTCATTTCCTGAATAAATTACTGTATAGATGTATGAGTCAGTGACCCATTCCTGTCCATTTTAACTCACTCACTTCTAGTATTGTTATATTCATGCGTTCCATTTACTTCTTTGCTATGTCTAGATTTCCCTGGCTCATGCTTCTCACATCCTATGTTCCAATTACATGTGTAGTGTTGCTTCTAACTATGCTTGTTTTATTGGATATGTTTTCTTGTCTGGCCTCCCTGTCTGTAGTTGTTGGTTTGTGAACTATCTCAACTAAAGGGTTTTCTTGGTGAAATAGTCTTGGAAGGAGGGACACCTTTTGCCTCCTTTCGTGCAGTGCTGACAAGTGTCAGCTATGGTGACACTACTGTTCTCTCTGTGAGAGTTGGCTTCAGTGTCACCCACCACTACTGCTGCAGTCCAATAGCTGTTCCTATATTTATGCCTGTTATTCCCTTCTTCCCTCCCCCAATTCTCTTTTCCCTTTCCTTTTTACATTCCTAGATGTTTTCCCCAACTTCCTTCCTCACCTTCCACTTTGTCCCCATCAGTGGAATCAGTGGCCTTCTGGTCTTTTTGTTGGGGAGGACTCTCATGTTCCTGGGCTGTGGTGTTGAAGCCTCCCTCTTTGTCACCCTTCTGGTCTCGTGGGGGAAGAGAGGCTTTGATGTCCCTGGTCTCCCAAGCCTGCTTCTTTGTCTCTTTGGATGGCAATTCCCTTCTGGTCTCAGGGGGGAGGGGGGGCTTTGAGGTACCTGGTCTCACAAGCCTGCTTCTTTGTCCCTCTGGATGGTAGTGCCCTTCTGGTCTAGTCCATTGTAAATAAAGCAGCCAAGGGACTTGGCAAATAGTTCATACAAGCCTAGAACAACATATTTACTGTTTTTCCTATCCCATCAAACTTAAATTATTTCTCACTCCACATCCATACCAGCAGATACTAACCATAAGTAAACACTCTACACACTATGATCTGTGGGTCATCATGGTGCTCACATTTTTATAATTCTAGTCTCATGATTTCCACTAGATTTAGCAGAATCGACATAGAGCAATAAACCCTTACCACAACCTTTCAAATTATATGTTAGTGCAATATATTAGAAATAAATCTCTTTTGTGCTGCAAATTGACACTTAGTCATCCAAGTATTTTTGAAAAGACCATTAATGAACAAGCCAATTATTTTACCACATTAACAATTGTGCTGTCAACCATGAACAAGATCGGATAACAGATTAAATTACCTCGATCGGTTAAACAGCACCCTAAGAAGACAAATGCTTCCTAATTCAACAGCCATATTATGCTTACCTTTCCCATGAGGCATATATTCAGGTACAAAGAGAAGCTGGGTTTTTGTTTTTTGTTTTTCTTATTAACTATGCTATTATCAAACACAAATACCATTCATCAGCAATAGCAATCAAGAAACATGGAGGATGAGATCCTGCATCATTAGACATAAGTGCAATAATGGAGCTCCATCATTATAGTTACATCTAATTATTCTATCCCTCAAAAAAAAAGCCCCCTACAGTTTCATCCTGACAGCACCTCTACCAGAGTTTCCAAGGCATTGCAGACTGAGGCACTGGGAAATGATGTATGCAGTGCTCTCCCAGTCATGGGACATATCAAGAATAGGCATCTAAAGAAATTCATTGGGGTCCTTCCACAATTGCTAGTAACAACACAATACAGTGAATGGGAAACAGATACAGATAATAATCCCTTGAGCCCTTTGGCTCAGAAACTGTTAGGTAGGGGGCACACTTGATTGTTAACTACCATGACATTAAATTCCCAGTAGTTACAAGATCATAATGACAATATCATCACTACAGAACAGGATGCCAGCTGGAGTATTTTATTTCTTGAAATTGTGCATGCTCTGTCCATCCATGCAACAATTTTTTAAATTGCAAACAAGGAAAGTGAGATACTCCAAACACAAATGGAGTCTCATAATCAGCTACCAATAATGGGGTATAAGCTGATGGTACGTTCTGGAAATCAGTGTACCTATTTTTGATTCAACATGCTGATACCTCCAATCAGGTAAACAAGAACTAAACCTAGTTCTGTGCTAAAGATGTTGGTCCAAACAGCAGCCATGCCTTGCCACAAGATACTAGACAATTGCTGCTTCTCCTTCTTTTTCTTCCTCAGACAGCTCCAAAAGAGCACCTTACAAAAATAAGTTTGATAATACTAATTTAAATTTAAATTATCACATGTTAACTTTTAAACAATTAATTAATCAAATATACTCTGTTATGTGTAAACAGACTGAGCAAAGGTTTAGTTTTACAAGGGCCTTTTTTTGATTTTTATATGCTCTTGATAGATACTATTCAGATGGTTAACACTTCCTACTTGATCTTTCAATAGAACATTTAATGCCAATCCTCAGGCTGTGCAGCTGCTTCTAATTTATATAGTGACGGACACCCAATCATCTCTCTCTCCTCTGACATCATTGTGCCAATATTTATTTGCAAGAATTGCATTTCAGAGTGTGAGAACTTGGCATAACATCTGTCTCAGTTAAATACATTGATATGCATTTGTTTGAAAATCTCATTGCTTCAGCAAACATTTCAATCGCTTCCAACATGGGAGCTGCAGCTATAAACACAGCATTTGAAGTACTCTGAACTCACCAACCTCACTATATCAGTACTTAAACATTGAAAAATAATGTTTTCAGTAGCATCCAGCTTGAAATACAGTTTATACACTTCTGATCTGAACGTTTCCTCATTTTAACACAGGAAGGTAACTAAAATCTGCAAGCAACTAAGGACATTTTGTCCAAAGCTCAGAAATCTCATTTTTGGACTGAAGCCTCCAAAATTTATGGAATCAATATGGCAAGTCTTGGTGAGGCTGGGAGTTGTAGTGAAAAACAGCAAGTTTTCCAAGTTGAGGGGTAGAGGCTAATACTTTTTAATCCCCACTTTGACAACTAGACAACAAATTAAAATTATCTGACAATTTCCCTTGAATAATTTAGGGACAGGTATATCATTGTTCTAAATATAAGCACTTTTAACAAAAATAAGACATAAAAGCCAGACTGATAAAAACAGACAAAGAACATTTTCAAACAAGACAACAGGAAAACTACATATCTAATTATACTAGGATGTTTCAATATGGCCATTTCAATGATGGACAGCAATTTTAGTGGATAGCTGTTTCAGCACAGCATGTTGAACTGTTCATAACACTAATTCTGGGGCTTGCACCTTAACCTCTAAACCTGCCAGAGCATCAACATCGTCTCCTAACTGCAGGACTGGCACCCTAACCCTAACCTTAACTCCAACCCTAATCCAAATGTTTTCAATGTACTCATTGCAGCTTGAGCATGTGGACTATGTCATGACTGTATGCATCTGTTAATAAATCTGGGATAGAAACGAGTCCAATTTAATGAGCGTGTGACAGGTCAGCACAGCCCACTGAGGGGACAGTAAAATGGCCACGCTGAAACAGCTGCACTGAAATGGCCACTATGAAACAGCCTATCTGAAAACCTGATAATTCTTGATAAGCTTCTACCATTGTGGTTTTGAGGCTAGAGGTTTCATTCTTTGGTTTTTTCCACTTCCCTGTACAGAGGAAGTCAAGGGACATCGGATAGCAGGTTGACTCTTTAACCAGCATGAACATGGCCACACTCATTCAAGTCATGGAAGGGTTGGGAGATCAATCCAGGCACCTGTCTCTAAAAGGCCATAAATCACAACCTTAATCTTCAGGGATCTATGAAAAGGAAGTTTTGCCTATTCAAAATTGACTAGATACCAATGTAGAAACAAAACACCACCAGATTCTCAGGTCTGAAAATCCAGTTCAGTTTAACATTTGTAAAATCCATTTTAGTATTTTCCCTGTAAAAAGATCTTTTAAAAAGAGAGAAACCACCATCTGGAAATTGCTATATAAACAGATTTTTTAAAAGATGCTGGTCATTATGTGAAGTAGCATAATTAAAGATAAGTTCCCAAGCTGCCTTATCCCTCAATTATTAACAGACCAATGAATAAATGAACCCACAAAATAATTGTGGCTACTTATGAACTGTGCTGTACTGTGAAAGAAGATGGAATGGGATACCAATGAAGAAAAAGATGTACTAATAAAGGAACAGGAAAAAAAGATAACATTGTCAGGACTAAATATCTGCTGCAGTTTGAATAATAAGTGGGAAATACGCCAATACATCCTTCTGCCACTACTGAAGCAACACACACACTGTATATATTCATGTATAAGTCTAGAAATTTTACTCAAAAAACTGACCCAAAAAATCTGAGTCAATTTATCCACGGGTCAATGTAAGTACTGTACTTTAACTCTTATTTTTTTTTTTTAAAAGGAACCATCTCCTGGTGAAAGCAAGAGTGCAGTCTGTCATGGAAGCACCAATCCCCTCTATTCTCTCATCCATCTAGCCTTTAGCATGAACATAGTTATGCCTGTAAGTTCTTTGGCATTGTTTTCCTTTGCTTCAACTTTTACATCCTTTGTTACACGCCCATAGGTTTTACCCTCGACTTATCCACAAGTCATATTAAAATCCATAATTTTGGCCCTAAAACATGTCCTTGACTTATACATGAGGTTGACTTGTAGTCGTGTATATACGGTACATATACTTGCATGTAGAAACACACCGATGTGTGTGTGGAGAGAGATACAGAGTTTTCCCATATTCTGATCACAATTTCTTCAGTCTGTGGTCTACATTACTATTCTATGCAACAGTAACAGCCGTGGCTTTTTAACATGGTAGGTGTGTTCTCTAACCATGTGAAATAATTTCATTTTTACTCACCTCCAGTGTCTCAAGAGCCTTTTGAAACCTCTAGAAATCTTCAGTGTCTGTGATGGTTTACAAAAGTATTTTACAACAGCTCTCTCATGATACATAGAATCACCTATTCTTGCATCCAGCCATACCTTCCTTTGATTGCTGTAGAATTGCTGCAGATTGTTTCTTGGTATAGAGGCACTGCTGGATTGTTTTTTATTCATATTAAATAGTTTATCCTGCCAGAATGTTTGTGTTATTTGCAACATTATTTGCTTTTTTGTTTTGTTTTGAGTTTTTTGGTAAAAACTGGTATTAGCATACTTGCTGTGAGCCAGCATGCTGTAGTGGTCTGCGCATTCAACTACAGCTCTGGAGACCAGGGTTCAAATTCCTATTCAGTCATGGAAAACCACTGGGTGACCTTGGATGAGTCACATACTCTCAGCCCCAGAAAACCCTGTGATAGGTCTTAGAGCCACTATAAGTCAGAAAAAACTTGAAGGCACAAACAAAACCATACTTGCAATTGGTCATGTTCAGGTAAAAAGTGAAGCCAGAATTCTGGATTATTGTTTATAAAGACAGATGTGCTAGTGCATGCTTCCTAACTATTCCTGCTTGGTCCATCCTACAAACAGGAGCAACTAGATTAACTAAGAACCTACAAGGGAAGAAATATTTATCATTACATTCAAACTTTGACTTCAAAGACATAGCCGTGTAAGTCTGGAAAATCAGTATCCAGAGGGATCTTGTAGCACTTTTGAGACTAACTTAAAGGAAGAAGTTGGTGGCATGAGCTTTCATAGACTTGAGCCTAATTCCTCAGATGCATAGATGTGAGGAATTAGGTTCACATCTATGAAAGCTCACGCTATTAGCATCTTTCTTTCAGCAAGGGCCAAAACAGACGGCTCAGTAAAGCCAGCTACAAGCATGGTGTTTAAACATGTCATACCTGAGTCACCAGGAAGCCAGTAATTACACACCAGCTGGCTTCCAAGTGACTTGGGGCCATGGCGTCCAGATGCCACTCGCCCTAGAGCAGGCAAAAATCCAGCTCTAAAGGCAAAGGGGTGGCTTTTTTCCACCCCAAATAGGAATGGACTCCTATTTGAGGTGGAAGCTGGCTGGATTGGGGCTGCGGCGTGTGGTTGCCAATCCAGCTCTCTCAAGGGTGGGATCATGCCACCCCTTTGGGGTCATCTGTTTCACTCCTTAGTCTCAAGGTGCTACAAGATTCTTTCGCATACAATCCTCTAACAAGCCTGGATCTAGAAGCCAACTTGAAACTTTGGCTTCAAGCTCGGGCTTCTCAGAAGGGCCTGGAATCCTGATTTAGACATAATCTTAGTATTTTCTACTGTGCTAAGTTTCTGAATAGTTTAAGACTGCAGAAAGAAACCATCTTCAGCCCCGGGACTGAATTCCAATTTGGGAAGTGTCTTTTGAGCCACATTCCATCAACAAGTGAGCATAAAGACACAGGGCAGGGCCAAAGTGAAGCAAATAAGGTCAGATGTATTTTTTAAGCAACTGAGACATGTTACCATCAGTTGTACAAAGCAGAGTTATTGTCACTACAGTATGTTCATACTTAGGAGAAAATTCAGTAGAAAAGACAATATTGCTAGGAAAGCTGGAGAGTACTAGAAAGAGAGAATACACAGCTGTAAGCCTTCAGGACCTGAAAGGAATGGCTGAAGATAGGGGGATCTGAAGGCATCTCACTCACAGGATTGTCATGAGTTGGGGTTGACTCAGTTAACAACAATATTCAGGAATAAGTGCAAATGCAACAGTTTTCTAGGCTGCAAATGAAAGCTCTAAATAGCATCATCAACTTTCATGAATCAGAGATAAAACCAGAGGAATTGTTTAGCTTGGATAGAGAATCTCTGTGGGCCAAATTTGTGCAGATATTGTTGGTTCCTCAACCCTGGTTTAGCCACTTTCATGTGGATGAAGAGCTGAGTGGAAATGATCAGGCATCATGCACTAGCAAAGCTTCTTTGTGAATAGTAATCCAAAACAGATTGTGAAGAATTCTGGTTTTGTGTTTTGTCTGTGCTTGCAACATCTGGTTTTCTTCTGACTAATAATAATAATAATAATAATAATACATATTTATTTATATCCCGCCTCTTCCAATTGAGGATCGAAGCGGGTAACAGAGAAAATACAATATACAACAATAAAAACATCAAGCCCCACAAAACCCCGACCCAACCCTCCCTCCCAACTATAAAATTAAACAGTAAAAAAAAAGTTTAAAAAATACATACAATACATCAAAGTTAAAAACGAATCACAAGTAAGAAAAATAGTAAAAAGGGGATTCAATTGGTTCTGGACGTTATCAGTCAGGGAAGGCCTGCCGGAAAAGAAAGGTTTTTGTTGCCTTTTTAAAAGCCTCGAGTGAGGATAACTGGCAAATCTCTTCCGGCAGGTCATTCCAAGTTTTTGGAGCGGTGACAGAAAAGGACCTCCAGGAGGTCACCACCAGTCTGGTCTTTCTAGATTGTAAAAGGTTTTTCTTAGAGGATTGGAGTGTACAGGAAGGATTGTATGGGAGGAGGCTTTCCTTCAAGTAGACTGGACCCAGGCCATGTAGGGCTTTATAGGTGATAACCAACACCTTGTACTGTGCTTCAGTGTTTTCCTCCCCAATTAATGATATGTTAGTATACATGAAAATACATCTGATAAAGTCGACTTGTGAAAACAAATATGGTAGTCTTAACATGTTATAAAACTGTTTTTTACTGAAATGTGAAAGACACTTAGAGAAGTTGACTTATCTCCCCCAACCTCAAGAGCAGAGTCAAGCAAAGGCCCAGAAGGAGGTTTGAGAATGGTGCAGCAGAGCAACTACAGTTTTGGAAGACAGAATCTAAGATAACCCAATTAGAAAAACCATAATATACTAAACTGATAAAGAATAAAAATAAAAATTAGACTAAATTTTAAAACTAAATAGCATTGCTTGGCAGAAGAGATAGAGCCTCCATTGTGATAACCTCTTCCTCACAGAAAACCCTGCTCCAAGATGTGCACATTTTGCTTCTTCCCTTCTGCTTTTAAACAGGCCTTAAAGTCTATTTTTAATTGTTTTTAATGTCTTTTACCATTTTGCTATTGGGATTTTAAATCCTGTTGTGCTCAATTTGTTACTGTTGTTGTAAAGGCTCCTGGACCTTAGGGAGGCATTGCCTGTAAACAAGGTATAAAGACATTTAAAGTAAATAAAACAAGCAGAATGAGTCATAGGAGAAACTTTGAGCCATGACAGTGTTTGCTTGAAAAAACCTCTCTCCTGATTGCTATTGGTATTGAATGACACAATTATCCTCCAAACTCTGACAGTAAGCAATGTGGCCCATGTGTGATCTGTGTGTCTCTCTCTGTGTGAATTGGGCCCCACTGGAGCTGTCAACTTTACTCACTCCAACTGCAAATGATCAAGCTACAGTAATAGCAATAGGGAAAGGTCCAGATTTAGATACATGCAACTAGGCTGATAGAAGTGGGTGTCTCCACCACCTCCTTTTTACAGAATTACCTTCCCTTCCCTGTTGAACAGGCTGTGTTATGGTAAAAGGGGAAATTCATGAAAATCTGTCTGTGGCATTTCTGTTCATGAAAGGCAGTTTCTGGCTCAAACCCAGTTTAATTTCCAGTCTACCATAACAGGTTCATGCTGAATTAGAAGCACACAGGTTATTTGCTTAATTTGGTGTTCTATGGCTTCCCATTCCCTTGGAAAAGTAAGATGGTAAACACAGTTTATAAACTACTTATATCAAAGATGAAAGTAGAACTGAGGAAGAAATCAAAACCAACTGTCATGCCAAAATATGGTCTGAACAATGGAGTTTATCACATGCTGTTTAAAGCGACTTAACCCATTTGCATTTAATTTTGAAGCTGGATTTTATCGCATGTGCTGGGTGCCAGGTGAGTACAACTTGGCTGCAGCCCGGGTCCCAGTCCTACTTAATCAGCATCTTTTCAAAACCAGGAGTCTGCCATTTTTGAAAAGATGTTGGATAAGTGCAGCTGGGACCTGGGCTGCAGCCGGGTTGTACTTCCATAGCCCCCACCGTGTGCAATAAAATCCAACTTCAAAATTAAACGTGAATGGGGTAAGCCACTTTAAACAGTGTGCAATAAACTCCAATATCTCAGCAAAATTTACTGACATCATAAGAAATAGATTTGCGCTATTAAGCATAATTGACCAAAACCCAGAAGAACTATGGTCTGAAAATTGGGACATAATAAAGGAAGAATGCAGACAGACACTTTCAGAAGCCAAAAAGAAATAATGGATGAGAGATAAAATACTTCAAGCAGTAAAGGAAAGAAGAGAAACAAAACAAAAGAGAGATAGGAACAAATTCAGTATCATGAATGCAATTGTACAATAGTGTGAAAAGACAAAGATAACTACTACAATGAACAATGCAGACAAACAGAACTAAACAACAAAAAGACCCAGGAAATCAAAGGAAAGTTCAAATCAATGGCTGGGATACTCTATTCTATGACAATAAAAAGAAAATCTTTCAAGATCAGGAAGAAATAAAAAGATGCTGGATGCCATACACAGAAGAGTTATACAAAAGAAATGGAAAAAATGAAAAACTAATGGAATGAAGAGCCATATGAAGATGAACCCCAAATTTTAAAAAGCAAGGTACAACTGCAATAAGAGAAGTTGGGAAAAAATAAATTGCCAGGAACAGATGATATTCCAATCGAACTGCTACAGTCCACACTGACAGAACCAACTCTAGTGCTAACCAACATAGGTCATACAAATTTAGAAAACAAAACAGTGTCCAACAGATTGGAAACAATCAATATACTGTACATCCCCATCCACAAAAAAGGAAACATAAAATACTTCAGCAATTATAGAAGAAGCAATATGCAAGCAAAATCATGCTCAAAATTCTGCAACACAGACTCCAACGATACACAGACAGAGAGATCCCAGAGATGTTGGTGGGGTTCAGGAAAGGAAGAGGCACGAGGAACCACATTGCAAACATATGGTGGCTAAAGAAGCACACCAAGGAATCCCAAAAGAAAACCAGCATGTGTTTTATAGACTATAGCAAAGCCTTTGACTGCATAGATCATGAAAGGCTATGGAATGTCCTTAAATGCCACAACAACTGATAGTCCTGATGAGGAATCTGTACATAGGACAAGAGGGCTACTGTCAAAACAGAATGCAGAGAAGCAGAATGGATCCCAATTGGCAAAGACGTCAGGCAAGGCTGCATCCTTCCACCCTTTCTGTTTAATTTATGTGCAGAACATATTATATAAGTAGGCTTTGACACAGAAGAAGGAGCAAAAATAGGAGGAAGGAATATCAACCATCAAAGATATGCAGACACCATTTCACTAGAAGAAAACAACACAAACCTAGATCTACTACATAGGAAGATCAAGGAAGAAAGCGCAAAAGTAGGCTTATTGTTGAACATAAAGGAAAAAAATAACCATGAGGAGCTAAAGAAATTCAGCCTAAACAATAAGGAAATAGAAACAGTAATAATTCCCATACCTTGGATCAAACATTGACCAGAGCAGGGACTGCAGTCAGGAAATCAAAAGAAACCTAGGAAAGGGGAAGGCAGTTATGAAAGAACTAGAAAAAATCCTAAAGAGTAAGATATACAACTGAGCATGAAAGGTAGAATCATACAATCCACTGTATTCCCTATTACTACGTATGGATGTGAGAGCTGGATAGTGAAGAAAGTAGATAGGAAGAAAATCAATTCATTTGAGATGTGGTGCTGGAGAAGAGTGCTGGGATACCGCGGGCAACCAAAAAGATGAACAAATAGGTCCTAGAACACATCAAGCTTGAAATCTCTCTGGAAGCCAAGATGACTAAACTGAGGCTGTCATGCATCATGAGAAGGCACCACTCACTGGAAAAGACAATAATGCTAGAAAAGGTAGAGGGATGCAGAAAGAGAGGAAGACCACATGCTAAATGGATGAACTCTATTAAGGAGATCACAGGCATGAATTTGGGGGATCTGAGCAGAGCAGTGAGAATGGAGTCTTGGAGATGTCTTATTCACAGGGTAACCATGAGTCAGGATCAACTCAATGATGGTTAACAACAAAACACAGTTTATAGTGTATTCTTTATATCGGAAACAGTAACATCTACTCTAAGCATCAAAATGTAGACGCAATCCAAAGCAAACAAGTATAGTTGTCTGCTTGTGAGACATACAACTGGCAAGGAGATGGTAACTGCCAATATTAATTTTTGAAAGGCTAATACATATTTTATTGCTCCAAAAGTAGAAACAGAGCAATTTTTATGATGTTGAGAAGCAGGTTTTGGTACCCTGCCATGAGGCCTTTGAATCTGTAATTCAAAAATTAATGAAAGGGTTGAGGATAGAGTTAGCACCAGCTGAGCATTCAACTGAGCAACAAGCAGCTAGACAGATAATTGCCATGATTTGCCTAAAGATGCTTCAAGCAAAGCAATCTTCTTCCTTCTCCTCCCTCACTTTAAACAAAAAACATTGGTAAATCATTGAGTCTGGGAGCCAATGTAATGTAGTGGTGAAGGGAGAAAGAGAATGTCAACTTAGCTGTTATCTCATTGGGCAAGTTTAAAGATTCCTGTTTGCATCATCAGGCTTACTCACCCTACTCTGCATTATAGAGATGTTAATGCAAGCCTACCTGACAAGCTTAGGAAAGTTTGAAAATAACATAGATAAGGAACTAAACAAATATAAGTATGTTGTCATGCTAGGATGCAGAATCTCTCTCTCTCTCTCTCTCTCTCTCTCTCTCTTTGAGTCATATGATCTACAGAGACCAAAAAGTTTGCCTTTGAGCTACATTGGGGCCATGGCATTTACAAGATGAATGCCCTGAACACGGCCGGAAGATGTGCCAAGCCCACACCAACCTGGAAGAGCTGGGCCAAAAAGGATCAGAGAAAAAACTTTGGTGGCTGGCTCAGGACCATGGCGGCAGCCTGGATTGGGGCCTGGCACATGCGGTTGCTGCAGTCCCACAGTGATCAGGATTCTGTATGAGAACAGAATCAACTTTAGTTCTAACTAAAATCTGCTAAGAAATATGGAAAACAAAACAATGGCCCTCATATTGGAAATGATCAATATAGTCCATCCTATCCCCCAAACAGGAGAGCCAAAATATTGCAGCAACTAAAGGAGCAATGCACTCATTTCCCATACAAGTAAAGTCATGCTCAGAAAGAAAAGATTCTTACCATCTGTGCATGTACCAGGTCCCAATCCAGGCCACCATCATAGTCCTGAGCCAGCCACCAAAAAGGAAAGTTTTTTCTCTGATCCTTTTTGGCCCAGCTCTTCCTAAGCCTATCAGGTAGGCTTTATAGCAAAGCCTTTGATTGCACAGATAATGAGAAGTTATGGATTGTTCTTAAATAATTGGGTGTGCCACTACATTTGATTGTCCTAATGTGTAACCTGTACTCAGGACAATTGCTTACCATTAGAACAGAACATGGACAAACAGAATATCAACAATTTAATATCTAAAAGGATGCTGGATGCAATTCACGGAAGAGCTATATAAAAGGGATCACAAAATGAAGCACATATGGATTTGAAGAGTCATATGAAGATGAACTCCAAATTCTGAAAGGAGAGTTGAAGGCTGCAATTAGAGAAATGGGGAAAAATAAATCACCAGGAACACATAATATTCCAATCAAATTGTTTCAGTCCACACTAATAGAATCAACAGTGCTAACCAACATATGTCAAAAGTATGGGAAACAGAACAATGACCAACAGATTGGAAACTATCAATATACATCCCCATCCACAAAAAGGAGATACAAAAGACTGCATCAACTATAGGACCATAGCTCTAATATCTCATGCAAGCAAAATCATGCTCAAAATTCTACAACATAGACTCCAACCATACATGAAGAGAGAAATCCCAGAGGTGCAAGCAGGATTCAGAAAAAGAAGAGGCACTAGGGACCACATTGCAAATGGAGTGCACCAAAGAATTCAAAAAGAAGATCAGCATGTGCTTTATAGATTATAGCAAGGCCTTTGACTGCATAGATCACGAAGGACTATGTGTGATGTCCTGCCAGGACTGATTGAATCTCCCGCTGCATTTTCTCTCACATTGGTTCAGGCCATAGTATGTTTAGTGTAGAAAAGTTCTTTGTATTAGTTGTGGGAGGAGCTGTAGGATCCCCTGCATTATTTCCAGGTTTGGTTTGCCCTTTCCCAACATGCTCTGCTGTAGCTAGAGGTTTTTAGTTGGGGAGCAGTCTTTGCTGTGAGCAGGCAGAGAGCTGTCTTTTGGTGGCAAACAGGCCCAGACAGCCAGAAAGGGCATTTCTTACACTTTAGCCAATTTAGTTACCAAGTACCTTAGCCATTTTAGTTACCAAGTTAGCCATTTCAGTTACCAGGTTTTAGTCAAATTAGTTACCATCAGCAAGAAAATAAAGGAGTTCAGGAGCTGAAAGACCCTGCACCAGCTCCATTGAGTGAGGAGAGCAAACTAACATCAGACCCAGAAAGATGACATCCGGAAGATTGCTGAAACTGTAAAGTACCTTTTGTTTAGAGCTGGGGAGGAGAAAACTCTTTATTTTGTCCTTTAAATTAAATTTCCCCCCTTTTGAACTTTACATTCAGCTTCAGAGCCTTTTTTGGGTAAAAGAGTTTGATCTCACCAGGGTACCGGCGTTGCACACCCAAACCTGCCACCACCTTTAGTTGGGTGTGTCTTCACACTATGGAAGAGCCAACACATCTGATAGACCCAATGAGGTATCTTTACTCAGGACAGGAGGCCACTGTTAGGATAGAATATGGAGAAACAGAATGATTCCCAATTGGCAGAGGGGGCAGAAAAGGCCGCATCCTCTCACCCTATCTGTTCAACTTGTATGCAGAACATATTATACAAAAAGCAGGTCTAGACACAAAAGAAGAAGGAATGAAAATAGGAAGAAGAAATATCAACAATCTAAGATACACAGATGACACCATACTAATAGCCGAGAACATCACAGCCTTGGAACAACTACTAAGGAAAATCAAGGAGGAAAGTGCAAAGGCAGGCTTATTGTTGAACATAAAGAAAACAAAAATAATGACCACAAAAAATTTACACAGATTCAACCTAGAAAATGAGGAAATAGAAATAGTAAAGAATTTTCATACCTGGAATCAAATATTGATCAGAGTAGGGACTGCAGTCAGGAAATCATAAGAAGACTAAGAATAGGGAAGGCAGCTATTGGAGAACTAGAAAATATCCTAAAATGTAAAGACATACAACTGAGCACGAAAGTTAGAATCTTACAAGACATTGTAATCCCTATTACCGTGTATGGATGGGAGAGCAGAACACTTTAGAAAGTGGATAAGAAGAGAATTAATTCATTTGAGACATGATGCTGGAGAAGAGTGCTGAGGTTACCATGAACAGCCAAGAAGTCAAACAAATGGGTCCTAGAGCAGATCAAACCAGAAATGTCTCTGGAAGCCAGTCTAGATGACTAGACTGAGGCTGTCGTACTTTGGCCACATCATGAGGAGGCACGACTCACTGGAAAAAACAATAATGCTAGGTGTGGGGGAGCAGAAAGAGAGGAAGGCCACATGCTAGATAGATGGACTCTATCAAGGAGGTCATGGGTATGAATTTGCAGGACCTGAGCAGAGCAGTGGAGTATAGGGAGCATTGGAGAGATGTCTCATCTACACAGTTGCCATAACTTGAGAATGACTCAAGGTTGGATAACAACAAAATATATGCAGATAGCACTATACTATTAGTGGAAAATAACAAAGACTTGGAAAGTGAAAGAAGAAAGTGCAAAGTCAGGCCTAATGTTAAACTTAAAGAAAACAAAAATAATGACCATGGAGGAATTACATAAACTGGTTAAAGCTGGCTGGTAGATTCTGATAGTTACAATCCACACTCTGCACTCAACCAATGTGACTCATAGGGTGGCCTTCAGAAAACCATTTTATTTCATCATAATCTACCTCCCAAAGTGATTATTAAAAGCGGATTTCAGTATGTTGCCCTAGGTGGTTTGGAAAAAAGGATGAAATATGGATTGCTAATGAAGACCTTATTTTATTTTTCACACCCATTACAGGAACAGCATCCATCGGGGATATAATTCCGCCAAAGTTAACTCTCTTCTATTAAAGTCTCATTGATTTCAAGGTACATAACTCAGCTATACTCTTAAGCACTGGATATCTGCCCAGTTGGGCAGATCATCTGCCAAGTATACCTATTAGGATAAGATTATACTGCTACATATTGTGGGAAACTGAGACTTAAATTGCTACTCTCATTTCTCAATTTTGGAACTGTGACAATTATATTATGGGCAAAATACACACACACTCACACACACTTTCAATAAAAATGATTTAGAACAGCTACGTAAAACTCTTCAAATACTTCCTAAAGACAAATAGCCAAGGAAACTGACAGATAGGATTATCTTGGTTTGGAGACTCCAAATCTATCAAATGTCCTGTCAGAACCAGCCCCACTCCACACACACACGCACAAGACTGGCCCTGTATCTAGTTGACTCTTCTTCCTCATAGTCAGAGACCTGGTCTAGGGCTGAAATAACTACAGTAGAAGAAAAACAAGATAACATCGGCAACATGAAATGAACTTGACCCAATTCACAGGGCAGAATGCTTTAACTATTTCAAGAACATTCTCTATTCACAAAAGCTATGCCATTTAGTAGACATAAATCTGACTGCTACTGCCTTTGCTATTCTTTTCGTAACAGCATGAGTAACTAAAATTATTTATCTGAACATTGTTTTTTTTTTAAAAAAAGCAGGCAAACAACAAAAACAAATAATTAGATGGAGATTTATATACTGTAATTTCAGATCATAATTTTCACTAGCATCCAAAATATTTGATGCTATTCTAAAGGTATCATAATGACTAATTTATTCAGGGGAGGAGTGCCTCTTCTAATTCTGCCCAACTCATTTAATAGGTGCAAATACTACCCAATATAGCTAAGGTTGCTTACAAACCAATATATATTTGCAGATGTGAGCATTTGCAGATGTGAGCATTACTTGCATAACCTTAATTTTAACATGACCATTTTTGTTTAAAGGATGTTTAGCACAGCATCATAACAGTGAAGGTACAGTGCCACAAAGTTAAGCTTTTTGGCAAGCAAATTCACAGGTATGTTAGCTTGCAAGCCAGAAAGAGCTTAAAGCTTGGATGCTCTGCTTGTTCTCAGATCTACATTACTGGGTATTAGGGATGGAATAAATATTTGATGCTTTCCTGTTTTTATTGGAAAAGTGAGATGGATGTTTTTAGAATTCTAGATTTTGAAGTATAACTGTCAGATTGTTCTAAAATACAGGGAAATACATCCTCTAGGCACTCCTAGTTTGACCCACAGTGGAGCCAGGAATACCTCTCATCCTTATATATTTCTAGAAGCCCCAGGGAAAGGGAGAGGCACAAGAAAAGGACATTCTCTGTGCAGAGTGAGAAATGGAATTCTGTAAGGAAAAAGAGAAGTAATACAGGCAGATGGGTTCAGAGAGGGCTCAAAGCAAACCAACCCTGACACCATCTAATTTACTGTCCCAGTCCTGGGTGAGGGGCACACTCCAGCCACTGGGCTCAAAGCTCTTCCTTGCTCTTGTACTAAAAACTCTTGAATCTCTGATGAAAATTTCACTTCCTACACAAAGAGCTATGAAGTACCATTGTAATCTGCTGTGTGTGTGTCTGTGTGTTTTCAAGTCTCCTGTCAATTTATGATGACCCCATGAATTTCAGAGGGTTTTCTTAGGCAAGGAATACTCAGCAGTGGTTTTGCCAGTTCCTTACTCTGAAATGTAGTATACAGCACATGGAGTTCATTGGTGGTCTGCTATCCAAATACTAGCCAGGAATGACACTGCTTAGATTTCAAGGTGTCAGATGAGATCTGATGCCTATTTCCTTTACCATAAAGCCACTTAGGCCTTGTCTGCACTATAAGATATTTAGCTTTCCCTTTGCCCCACCAAACTACAAATCCTGGAATTCCACAGCACTGAGCCATGACAGTTAAAGTGGTGGCAAGCTTCATTAATTCTGTAGTGCAGATGCAGCCTTAGGGGCCTTTTAAGGAAGAAAAACACTGTTCTTAGAAGACTGGTGCATTATATATTGATATACTTTCATCACCATCTATATGTTAATGTCTCACACTTGGTATGACCTCAGATCAAACGGGATCTGGTGCCTTTAGGGTTATTTAGCCCCCCTGTACTCTGTCAGTGTCTTACAATAGCTCATTATCCCACAGTAGTATTCTTGTATCTTGAAGGGGGAAAAAACTTCAGTTTTTACCACCACCATCATCTTTTATTTATATCTCACCTTTTCCCTCACAGCTGGGACTCAAGGCAGCTTACTAAATTAAAACGAATGCTATATAGCTAAAATATACAACATATTAACAGTAATTAAACTGTCAATTGCACTCAAAACATACAATTTAAAGCAGTGAAAAGCAGTTTAAGAACAGTAAAATTAACTTCAGTACAGCACCCCTTTAAAACCCCTCTCCTTAAAAACATATAATTTTCAAAAGTTTATTGAAATAAAAGTCTTTTCACATCAACAAAAGGATAGGAAGCAGAGGGCCACTGTAGCTTCTCCAGGAAGGAGGTTCCAGTGCTGAGAAGCACCCACCAAGAAAGCTCTGTTACATGTCCTCAACAGACATGACTATGAAGGTGATGGTACTGAGAGAAACCCTCTTTTGAAGATCAGACCCTAGGAAAACTTGTATGGAAAGCATGAAAACTGGGGGGAAAGAATATCACTGATGGGTATCAAGTTACATTCATTTTGATGGGAAATTTCAGCATCCTTTCTTCCCCTCCCTCTCTTACTATTTAGAGCAAGTGGAATTTTAGATAGCATAGCACTTCCTGCTTGTCAAACTCTGCTGTCTTTGCTCCTTTAAACCTCCCATTTGCTCTCTACTTTTTTAAATTGCATGGCATAAATACCTTTTGTAAACAAGCAAGAGAGCCAGTGTGGTGAAATGGTTTGAGTATTGGACTGCAACTCTGGAGATCAGAGTTCGATTCTCAGCTTGAACATGAAACCCACTGGGTGACCTTGGGCAAGTTACATGCTCCCCCAGCCTCAAGTGAAACTAATGGCAAACATCCTCTGAACAATTCTTGTCAAGAAAACCCCATGATAGGTTTGCCTTTGGGTTGCCATAAGCTGTAAATGACTTGAAGGCACACAACAACAACAACAACATCAACAACACACCATGTGATCAAGGAACATCCTTGGGAAGTTGGGGCCTGAACAGACAGGCCAAAATAAAGCTGCTTTGGGTCACTTTGGAAGTGTGCTGTTTAAATGATGCATGCATCCTAAGAGGCCAGAAGCCACGCCAAAGCCATGCTCAAATCCTAAGGATTGGAGCGCAGCTTTGGCACAGCTTCTGGCCTTTTAAGATTTGTGTGTCATTTAAACAGCATACTTCCAAAATTACCCAAAGCAGCTTTATTCTGGCCTGCCTGTTTAGGCCCATAGTCACACAAAAAGATACATTTCCTTTGGTTGGACTGTGAAACTAAAGCTCTTCTTTTACCTGATCATGCATATTTAAATACAGTGTGCCCACGTCATACAGCTTTACACAGCTTTCAGCATATGCTGAAAGCCGCACGGGGAGGAAGGAGCGGCACGTCCCATTGGGAGTGATGGGGTGTGCACCCATGGTGCATGCGCCACCGCACCACCATGCCGCCGCATGCACGAGCCCCATTCATTTAAATGGGGCTCAAGCATACGTGTAATTTGCTTTATGCAGGGGAGTCCGGAATGGATCCTCTGCATAAAGTAAGGGCACACTGTACAGGTCATTAGTCAACGTTTCAATCATCACAAGCTATCTATCTTGTTTGTTTTTGAGTCAGGCTTTGTTTTGTTTTTGTTTTTTTGGCTATATGGCCGTGTTCTGGAAGAATTTATTCCTGACGTTTCACCAGCATCTGTGGTCGACATCTTCAGAGAATGCTGGCATGGAGGTGATTGGGGTATATTGATGTTGCTGTTTTGTGCTTCATTTCTGATCTATGGCAATGCTAATGTCATGGAGTTTTCTTGGCAAGATTTGTTCAGATGCAGTTTGCCACTGCCTTGCTCTATGGCTGAAAAAGTGTGACTTGCTTGAGGTCATCCAGTGGGTTTCCACAGCCAATTTCCTGAGTCCCAGTCCAATAATTAAAATCACTCAACCAGGCTGGCTCACATATGCCGGTAACAGTATGTTAAATTTCTAGCCTAACTCTGTTTCTGGTATATTTAAAAATCCACAAGAGTAAATTTTTATCCAGAAAATCTAAAGTTAGAGAACCACATGCATGCAATCCAGTTTTCAATATGAATATTGCAGTAGCAACCCTGGTATCACACCATCCCTTATTCTATCGTGCTTACACTTCAACAGGATTCCTCACTTCCTCCATATTGAGCTCTCCCTTTCCCTGTTCCACTGAAATCCAACTCTTCTATTTCACAACAGGCTGAAGATGTTTTATATGCTTAATTCATGTATATTGTTTCAAGAGATGTCTACAGTTTGAATCAGTATAAAGTCTAGCTAACAATAATTTGAATGACAGTAAAAACTACAATGCTGTTGTTAACAATGAATTTCTTGTTCATACGTAGAGTTAGCAAGTGAAATAACACCAACAAGATTTGTTCCTTGCCATGAACACTGCCGTGTGCTATTTTACAAATTCTTCATACAGACTTGGCATTTGGTAACATGTGTTCAGATTAATCCAGCCCTGAGTGCATCTAATGAGAGTGACTGTTGAAACGGATGGTCAATGATAATAAGTCAAAAACTGTATTTACTTGCAAAACAGTGCCACATCTCCTGAACACCAATGCATTCAATGGATGGTGTTAATTTGATTTCTTCTAGACAGATTCCTGGAGAAAAAAATAACTGGTCATCTTCTGCGGTTACCAAAACACCACCTAAAAATGTTTTCTACATGGAGGGCTTCTTTGGAAATTCAGTGCTCTCTGCCTAACAAAAGAGCTTGTAGCTTCACAAAGGATGGAGACAACTTGAATCTCAAGAGGGGCATATCTTCTTCTCTTGCTAATGGAACTTAAAAAAATTTATTTCCTGAAGTACCCTCATGACCAGGAGGAGGGGCCTGCTTGCAACATGTATTTTTCCACATCACCAGAACTGAGAAAAGCTACATCTTGACAAATGAAAACTTGTGACTAACATCTTCAAAACCTTTTTTTTCTACTGTGTGATTTTCACCTTTGCCTTATGAAGGAGCCTGTGGAAATTCAAAAGCTCGCAACATGTATTTTGTGCATTTTAGTTGGCCCAATAAAAGTATTATTATTTTGTGGATGTTGGATGTTATTGTACTTTGTTACATGATGAACAGGGTGACCCCTGGGTATCTTACCTCATTCCTTTTACATTAGTTACCAAAATGGAATAACACTTAGCTTTTTGCAATGGAAAACTCAAGTAAAGTTATTCAGAATTGGAAAATCTGCCTCTATTCAGTCTGAATGAAAGCATGGCCGTGAGAGCCCCTCATTATGCCTGCTGCCATGATATACACCTACATCACAGGAGGGATCTGTGTTAAGCACTATTCAATACTTCCCCCTAAGTAATGTGTTATCTGTGATGCTCCTTCAAGAGCGTTCATTAGTAATGTATAACTCACAGTACTTGTTAGTTGAGTGTTGGACTACAACTCTGGAGATCAGGGTTCATATCCTGGCTAGACCAAGTAAACCCACTGCGTTACCTTGGACAAGCTATGCTCTCACCGCCTCAGAGGATAGCAATGGCAAATCCCCTCTGAAAAAATCTTGCCAAGAAAACTCCATAACAGGGTCACCTTAGGGTCACCATAAATTGGAAATGACTTGAAGGCAAACAAAAAAAACCTTGTTGGTTACTGATTATTATTTATAAAAATACACTTTAAAAAAGACAAAACGGGAAAGTCCCACAAAATAACCTCCCCAAAAGCATTTTAGAAGTAACTGTTAACAATGTGTGTGTAATGCAAGACTATTGGCAATTATTGTATCACTTTTTAAATGTAATGTTGGTAAGGTCATCGTTTCAAAATTGAGATCGTATAAGTACTGCTAGATGCAACATGTTACTTCCACACTGTGCTGATAGCAGGCTGACCACAACACTAATTAACGTAAATACAGCAACTTCCGTTCTCTTTTGTAGTTGTTAATTCATAAAATCAACATTCCCAACCACTTTCATTTAGTCATAACACTGCTCAACAGAAAGATGTGATGACAGAAACACACAAATTGACCCAATAACATGGCAATTAGTAGTTTGGCATGATTCAAAAATTTTGACATCATTTTTTTATCTATATTGTTGGCATCCACCGCTTTTCAAAGAAAACTGGAAATCATCAGAAAGCAGTACTTAAGCCAGTCAAAACACAAATTATTTAAACTGTGGTCTGATATTCTGTGACAACTACCATTTCAAAATTAATTTCACATGTATTAATACAACTGCTTCTTGATGATGGTAACTAGTGCTGACCTCATTTTGCATCTGATGGGAGGAAACTGGATAAATGCTCATCACATCTAGAAACAATTAGAATACATTAGTGAAACCTGACTCATATAATTAAACATAGTGGTCCCATGGAAGGGATTTGGTGAGTTTTTTCAAAAGACAAACACAACAGTATTCATTCAAAATATGTGTTTCATTGCATTCTAAGCTTTTACATTTAAATACATAGCTTCCATCTCATTTGATAATGAATGAATTTCACAGGAAGCTGATTTTATCACAGAAGAAAGGCACTTACCAAAGGCAAGAAGCAAACGTAAAAAGTAATGACCGAGATACCAAGCAGTGAAAGTAAGCTGATCTTTGGCTAGCTATTTTCCTTGCCTATCCATTCCCTAAATTGTCTACACAACACAGAGGACTCAAGACAGCTCACTCTCTTTGCAACAAGTGCAAGAAACCAACCCTTCAGGAAATATTGTGGGCATTTGGGGTGGATTTAAAAAAAAAATCCAAGGAATGAAGCATCTCCCCCATCACTCAGTGTTCCCTATCTATGCATGTACATAAAGGATCTTCTGTCATGCTAGATTTCTGAATGCAAAAGAATTTGTGGAGAGTCACTGAGGATTTAAGGTGGTAAGATAAGTTGTCTGTGCATATTTTAGCACTCTATGCTTTATTACAGAGTTGGGAAATCTACAGCCCTCCATAAATTGCTGGTTTGCAGCTCTTACAAACCCTCATCATGAGTTTTGTTTGGTAGGGCCTGACAGAAGATTTAGTCCAACAGCACCTATGAGGGCTGGATGATTTCCTCTGTAATTTCATTTTTCCCCATTTGGTTTGAGTGTTCTGCTGCCCAGACATGGTGGGAAGCAGTTTACTATGAGGAGGGCCTTGCTTCACCCAGGACACTGGATCCTGGTGATACAGAAATATATCCTCCTATTGCTTGTGTGTGGGCAATCCTAAGGCTTGTCATTATCTTTTATCCTTTTTTGTTGTTTGTTGTCTGATTGGTGTCTTACTCTTTCATGAGTTATTTAGTGCAAAATATGATGTTGCTATGTTGGATAATGGATAGTTAGCTGATCTATTGGTATGCTTTATATGCTCTTAAACTTTTTCCTGTAAAATCTATTAATGTTAAGTTGTAACACATAAGAATTATGGTTTATTGTAGATAAATGTTTGTAATGCTTCTGTGGAAAATTTAGTTTTCTATCAAGTCAGTGACCTCCATAAGACTTGGTCATCTGGTTGGATCTAGCAGGTACTTGTTATACTTCATGCTCTGGAGCCAGATGATTCAGACTCAGAGGTAACAGATGCCCAGAAATTTGTAGCTCCTGATAACAGTAGCCTGTATGAGGCTGGGGTCTGGCAATGGGATACTCTGCTCCCCAGCAGGACCTGGAAGACTCTGAAGACACACTGCCATCCTTTGAAGAATACTGAAAGGAGAGTTTATGCCAATCCTAGTGGCTATTAAACAGGAAACACTGACTAATTAAGCACCTGGTTTTGAGATTGCTGCCTATAAATGTGTAATCTATAAAACTGTAAAGTGGTTCTCTCACATCTTTGTTGCTTGCAACTGTTCTAACTTGGTGACCAGCAGTATTCTTCGGTGCTTGTATTTCTTGACCTTGGATTAGCTACAATTGGTGACTCTGTTTTACTTCTTGCTGGCTTTATGTTTCTGGACTATGGAGTTGCTATAACAATGTCTAGAGCAGCTGACGGCCATCCTCTTGTTTTCCCCTTGATCTTGTTTGGATGACTTGTGAATGACCTAGATTGGATTAACTACTAAAGAGCTCATGCACTCCAACCACCTGCTACATGGGGCACTTGTTTACGGAAGCACAGAACAGATACCATCCAGCCATGACTTCCTTGATAAAATCAATCTATATTGTTGCCTTTGTCTTTTCCTACTGTCATCCATTTCACCAAACACTTTCCCAAAAAGTCACACTGTCTCGTGATGTGCCCAAAGTACAACTGGACATAATTATGTTCATAATCTCAATTCTGTCATTTTCCCTTCCATAATAAATTCAAGCTTAATTTGCTCTAGGACCCAGTTATGTGTCTTTCTGGTGGTTCACTGTAGCCACAGAACTCTCTTTTCCCACCATTCTTAAATTTATTTATTTATTTTATAGCCCACTTTCCTCCCAATATGCAACCCATGGAGGCTTATGGTGTAAGTTAAAAACAAAATGCAACTAAAACATATAAATCAAATGGTCTAAAAGCCATTAAATAGATAATGTTATTAAAATAATTGAACTATTGATTTTCAAGCATTTAAAATATGAACATCAAACACCAGCACAACATATTAGACAGGTCTTCTACACAACCAATTAAAAGCCACATTACTTTTGAAATAAAAAGTTCTTTTCCTGCCAGTAAAAAGATGAGTTGATCTTCAGCTTTCTTCACTGTCCAGCCTTCACAACATACACATGTGATAGGTTCCCCTGGTCCAGGAATGGCGGTAGTTCCACCTGTCCTGAACAGGATCACGCTTCCTGTGAAGGACTCCGTGCGCAGTCTGGGGGTGCTTCTTGATTCGCCGCTTCACCTTACAGCTCAGGTGAATGCGATGGTCAAGAGCACCTGTTATCAGCTTCGGCTTATTCGCCAGCTGCGCCCATACCTGGCCCAGAGAGACCTTGAAACGGTGGTACATGCTCTGGTAACCTCTCGATTGGATTTCTGCAATGCGCTCTACATGGGGCAACCCTTATACCATACCCGGAAGCTACAGATGGTACAGAATATGGCAGCCAGACTGGTCACTGGTACCTCCAGGGCCAGTCATATTACACCTATAATTAAAGATCTGCATTGGCTGCCCATCCGCTTCCGGGCACAGTACAAGGTGTTGGTAATAACCTATAAAGCCCTACATGGCTTGGGCCCAGGATACCTGAAGGACCGCCTCTCTCCATACATTCCGCCCCGCACCCTCAGAACTTCTGGGCAGCAACTATTGAGGGCCCCAGGGGCTAGACTAGCCTCCACAACGAGGAGGACATATTCCATCGTCGCCCCAGCCCTCTAGAATACGCTGCCCATAGAGCTCCGCTCGGCCACCTCCCTGGCCCAGTTCAGAAGGGAGCTAAAAACCTTCCTATTTCAATCTGCATTCCCCGAATGAAGCTCCAGCTGGTCTTCCCCCCTCCGATGACAATGGTGGTCGGCTGATAGGGTTTTAATTTTTGATTTTAATATGGATGTATTGTATTTTTATGTATTATGGTGTATCTGTACTGTTACTGTTAATATGCTGTTCACCGCCCTGATCGTTGGAAGGGCGGTATACAAATAAAATTTTTATTATTTATTATTATTTATTAAGTCCATGGCAGCTCAGGGCTTCCATTCAGGGCCATAGTAAGGAAAAGCATGCACACCTAGAATTTAAAGAAACCACTTCTCATAGCAAGGGCATGAAAAATTTTGACTTTGGTTTCATAGAAAATGCAACAACAGACTATAATCACACTCATACTGGCTGCTTCTGACTGCAGCTGTAAATTCTACAGCAGGGAGTTCTCTTGATTCATAGAGAAACACAGACACCCAGACTATGTAGAATTCTGATCTTTCACAAACATGACAGGCCCAGCCACAAGAAATGTGACAGAATGGGACTTAAAAGCACCATCTTGCCAATGGTTCCAATTGTAATGGATGGTAAATCTGTGCCAGGTTTGTCAACTTGAAAGGAACTATCCAGGATGCTACTGTATATTGGGGAACATGGTTCAGCACCTTGAATATCCCTTTGAATATTTGGGCTAAAACCTTGTGCAGATTCCCTGCCCCGCTGCCAAAGAAGTCATCAGCTTCCATTAACCTTTATATTTGCTTTCTCTCTTTAAATAAAAAAGAGTACTGTGCACAAAGATGACTTGGAACATATATATCAGAACCTTGCTTAATCCAGAGTACAGATCATGTATATATGTAAATGAATGAATGCACAAACAGATGTGGTGAACACAGGATAACTGTGTATAACCCAATAAATGCAGCCACTTGTGTGATGTCTGGAGGGCAATCCATATTTGAAGCTGGCATATGAGATTCTACAGAAGAATTCTTCATGAATCAGATCTGAGGGAGAGAGCAAAAAACTGAAGAGAGTTATGAAAAAGGAGAAACCTCATCTCACCTTTATGAAAATAAAAATAATCAAAATGGCAAACTGCAGCCAAGTCTACCTTAGAAATGGAATCTACTTCAGAAGATTTGGACCCTGCTTTCATTGTCAGTATGTGTGTCTTCTGGTTCTTCTGTCATTACTAATGTGTTCAGGGTGAGCAGCTAGCATATAGACAGGAGCAGTATCTGGACTTTCAATCTAAGTCTATCCAAGTTTTTTTTTAAAAAAAATCAAGCAACTCATATTACTCCAGTACAATTCACACATTCAACACAACAGCTCTTGATATGAGCCAACATTTTTATTTGTTCCCCAATATATGCTTTGAGTAGTTTTCTACCATAAGTCACAGCAAACATTTTGCCACAGTCAGAAATCTTTAGAAAACCATGGATTTAGAATCTTCCTCTCACCAGCCTGCTTCTGAAGTCATAGGCTGAGCAGATGTAAGGTCTGAGAACAATGTATTCTGAGCACTGGAGGGAAGGATATTTGTTTAGAATTGAAATGATAACTTTCAAGACAAAATGAAAGCCCAGTATGGTTGACATGGGGAATTCCACTGGGAGCTGATGAACAAGAGATACTGTATGTTGTTGACAAAGAAAAACAATGATGCTTAAGAGTTTGGATCTGATACACACATTTCCCAATTCAAACAATCCCAGATGCACACAAATTTAATTTAAGATCTTTTGGAATTAGCATCTGTACCTGCTCAGAATAAGTTATGGTATATGTAGAGTGATACACACAGCCACAGGCCTCCAACAAACATACACACTATTTATATAAATTTCTGTCATTATTAATGTGCAAACCAGTATGTTGAACTAGCATATATCATGCATTCATCACCTTTTTCAATAGCATCCAAATGGAATGAGACAGCAATCACTAAGTTTATCAAAAGTCTGTGACAAACAACAGGAGACAGAAACACTGGAAAAACTGGAGGCAGCATTCATCTTCAGCAGCATACAAATGGCAAAGCATCTTGTGAGATACTGAGTCCAACAAATGGTACACAATGAGCAATTGTGAACGAGTGTACAGAAGGAGTCAACTGGTAGCCCTCGGTAGTGATATAAAACAGAAAGAGAAGAAGATATGGACAGCAGATTCCCACGAAGACTTGTAGTTATACCCTGGGCATGTTTTCTACTCATTTGCCCTCAAGCAAAGGAAGTGGGCAAGCCTACCAGGTGCCTTCACACAGGGTTGGTGTAACATCTGCAGAGATCTGCTCTTTGATCCAGACCATTATAGTTGGCATGCAGCATCAAAGTTTTCACATGCTGTATCATTCCCAATCCAACAGTCTACCCAAACAGGCCTAAGCTTTCAACCTAGATAACTACAGGAGGAAAATGGAAGAGACGTGGAAATATTGAATGCTTGTTCCTTTCAGTCCTCCCAAAGACCCAGAATCACAGAATTGGAAAAGACCACAAGGGCCAACCCCCTGCCACACAGAAACTCACAATCAAAGCACCCCCAAGAGATGGCCATCCAGCCTCTGTTTAAAGACCTCCAGGAGACTCCACCACACTCTGGGGGAGTCTGCTCCACAGCCAAACAGCTCTTACTGTCAGGAGGTTCCTCCTAATGTTGAGCTGGAATCTCTTTTCCTGTATCTGCAATCCACTGTTCTAGGTCCTATTCTCTGGAGCAGCAGAAAACAAGTTTGCGCCATCCACAATATGGCATCCCTTCAAATGCTTAAACAGGGCTATCATATCATCTCTTAACTGTCCTTCTCCAGGGTGAACATACCTAGCCCCCTAAGTCACTCCTCATAGAGCATGGTTCCCAGACCTTTCACCATTTTGATCGCCCTCCTCTGGAAATGCTTCAGCTTGTCAACATCCTTTTTGAATTGTGCTGCTCAGAACTGGACACAGAATTCCAGGTGAGGCCTGTTCAAAGCAAAATAGAGTGGCACCATTACCTCCACTGATCTAGACACTATACTTCTATTGATGCAGCCTAAAACTGAATTGGCTTTTTAGCTGACACATCTCACTGTTGACTCATGTTCAACTTGCAGTCCACTAGGACTCCTAAATCCCTTTCACATATAGTCTTGTTAAGCCAAGTGTCCCCCATCCTATATGTATGCATTTCATTTTTTCTGCCTAAGTGCAATACCTTACGTTTCCCCCTGTTGAAATTCATTTTGTAAGTTTTGGCCCAGCTTTCTAATCTATTAAGATCGTTTTGAATTTTTGTCCTCTCCTCTGGGCTATTAGCTACTCCTCCTAATTTGGTGTCATCTGGACATTTGATAAGCATGCCCTCTATTCTTTCATCCAAGTCACTGATAAAGATGTTGAATACCACTGGGCCCAGGACACAACCCTGTGGCACCCCACTAGTCACTTCTCTCCAGGATGAAGAAGAGCCATTGGTGAGCACCCTTTGGGTTCAGTCAGTCAACCAATTACAAATTCTCAAATGCCTTATTGAATCCAAGATGTGCTATATCCACAGCATTTCCTTCATCTACCAAATTGGTAATTTTATAAAAAAAAAAAAAAAAGAGAGAGAGAGAGAGAGAGAGAGAGAGATCAAATTAGTCTGGCATGACATCCTCACAGAGAAATCTAGTGTCTCAGGAAAAAAGGCTGAAGGATTGAGACAGAGAGTTTTATCACACAAGTACAGTGGGTCCTTGGTATCTGCCGGGGTTTGGTTCAAGACCCTCCATGGATACCAAAATCCGTGGATGCTCAAGTTTCATTAAATACAGTGGTATAGTAAAATGGTGTGTGTGTGTGTATTGAATATTTTCAAGCTGTAGATGCTTGAATCCGAGTATTAAAAAAAATCATGGATAAAGAGGGCCAACTGTACTTACTATATGAGTTCATGTACCTGGCTTCATTTTTAACACTAAAAACTGATATGCAACTATAGGACGCTTCTTACAATGGTGATACTGTATATGAAGCTGCTGCCAAGCTCTCTTATGTTACTGGAATTTCCCCAGATGTGGAATTTATTTTTAAAATGTGGGGATCATTTCCTTTTCCTACCAACACATAAGGTCATGGACTGCCCAATATAAAGAGAAATCAACAAGCCAGACTTGCATACAGTCTGCAGCACAGTATGAATGGAAAATTCAGCAATAATGGGTCACTACAGGAATACAAAACAGATATCCCAAGGCCCTGTGCCTCACTTTGAGTCATAGTTGGCAACTGCAGTGTTATGGAACAATTATATGGTTAAACATTGCAAATGGCTTATTCTTACTTTTCAACTTCAAATTTGCAAGGCTGAATCTGCATACTGTGGGGGGGGGGGTTCCCCCAAAAAAGTTGTTTTACGAAGATTAACAAGACTTTCAAAGTTAACCAATAATAATCATGGTAGAACATACTGATATGGACTGGAGCATGGCTTTGGCACGGCTTCCGGCCTCTTAGGATGCATGCATCATTTAAACAGCATACCTCCAAAGTGATCCGAAGCAGCTTTATTTTGGCCTGGGTGTTCAGGCCCTTTGTCTCCCAGAGTCCTAGCCCATTCAGAACAGTATGCCATGTTAGTTTTCATGCATTTTAGGCCTAGGGAAGCCTTTCTTCCCACTTCAGAAAAAAACCTATGCTGGGGCCCTAAACATCCTAGTGGGAACCAAAAATATGATGGTTCCTCATGGGTAGGGATTCATTCTGAATGATACTTTTTTAAAAAATTTAAAAAGAAAAAAAGGAGAGAACCAAGCCCTCCAAAGTCCAGTGATGGGAGAATGCAGCTTGAGGAACCCCATGTAGCTGCCAATCCTGTTATAAAGGGAACTAAATGTATCTTACACTTTTCAAAGGGAAATATGTGTTCCAAGAATTATTATTTATATGCCTCTTTATTTAAATAAACCCAACATCATAGAAATGCAAGAAAACCCATTTCTTTTTTTTAAACTACCCCCTAGATCCACTGATTTCTTCACAGATAACATAGCCAGGAATACTGTGTACATTTGTTGTTGTTGTTTGCCTTTAAGTCATTTCCAACTTACGGTGACCCTTAATTAAAAAAAAACACCACTGATAGTAACATACAAGAATTTGAGGGCTATAAGAGCATTCAGTCAATTCCAGATAAGCGACAATTTCAATAGATACTACTATCTGCATTCTGTGGAACAGAAAAACTGAAGAGCAAAGTCAGTACCTATCTTTTAAAACAAGTTTTCTACAGTGCAATACAATTGCAAGCAGTCTCATTTGACTCATTTAACATTACTTGCTTGAACAAAAACCAGGGACTTTAGTCATTTTCCAGCATTTGGATTTGAGTGAGTCTATCATCTTTTTTAAAAAGAAGCCACTGAAAGGCAATTGCAATTCCAGTCAGTGGAATATTTCAATTGCTACTAGAAAACAGAAGATTTTCAAAAGCCTAAAAACAGAGCTCTCAGTACTAGCAATTAAGCAAGATTAATGACCACAACTATGAGTTTCAGTGGCAGACACAATCCCACTGCAAGGCAGAAATTAATGTGTTCATGCCAAATGTAAATGCCCAAAGCAAATTAAACACAAATCCATTAATTACTGCACACAGGAGCCGTCACTTCTGAATTACAACTACAGGTGCCTTTTAGTTTGAGGTAAGATGTCAAATGTTTTCCATCCGACACTCATCATTTAGTTAGATCTCCAGAGGGTGATTCTATCACAGTTTTAATTGCTTCATCAAACAATGTTCTTGGTTGACCATACAGCTTCCCTCAACGTTTTTATTTCCTCCCTCAACAAATATATTATTTGTCACTGTAAGCCCAGCATGAAGTAAAGACATCTTCTTCCAAAGGAATGTTTTTCCTCTATGGGTATGTGTACTTCTAGAACAGGAGTGGGCAGCTGTGGAAGGCAGGAGCAGGAGGGCTGTATTAGCTGCCTAGGAGACCTTGAAGGACTGCACCTACTCTGACCCCATGTCTCTAGGGAGTATGGGAGCATTTTCATCATGCATTGGATTTCATAAAAGGCCTCTTTGGGCTTGTTCCTACTATGCATTAAAGCAAATTGCTGATCAGTTTATATGACCGTTGATCCCATTTGAAACCAGTTCAGATATACTTTGATCGATTTCTGTTGCAATAAAGCAAGGCAAACACACACACACACAAAAACAGTTTTTCCAGACACTATTTTCCTAGCGGTTCTTTTGAAAAGAACTCATTCCAAAGCATGTTCAACAAGTGGAAACGACAGCTCTGAATCACTTTCATTCTGGAGGGGAGGGACTAATGGCAGAGGGGTGTTTACCATCCCTCCTCAGTTTTTGGTGGAGCCACCATTTCCCACCTCTCTCAGCGCTGCTACTGTGTTTATGGTGTGACTTATGGGCACATGATTTTTTTAAAAAATAAAATTGATAGATCATTTGATTCATTGATTTTTGCAACTATTTGCAATCAGTGAGGCAAGTAGTTGCAAAACCAATGAATCAAATCTTCTATCAATTTCCCAAGCCAGGCTGCCCAGGCTGCCGCTTAGGTCACTCATGATGCACAGATGATTGACATGCATTTTGAAGCAGTGCAAACTAGTGGGGACGATAATCATGCCAAAAAAGAAGTGATTACAAGGAGATAATGAAAAGATCCGCTTTCCTAGTGGGAACGATGGAATCGATTTACCAACACGGAGTGAAGGCGAATCGGAAACCAATTTAAAAGTAAGTGGGAATGAGCCCTTCAAGTCATAAATTGGCCCAGGCTGCCACCAAAATGTGATGTAAACATACTTCATGCCACCTAGTGGACATTTTGGAGCATTTTGGGGATTGTTTGGGAGGTAAATTGCAAAATTTGTTTTTGATGGGAGAGCAGGAAGCTTCAAACATGGTTGAAAAGCCCTCCACGTCCTCTAGCATGGAATGGAGACGTTTGGAGAAAAACAAATGTGAATACGTTTTTTGTTATACATATATAAATATATATGTATGCATATGCCCTCTGGGGTCCAAGAAAATGTCCCGGGGGCGTGACATGCTCCCCCCTATTCTAGATTATTGCTACTCTTGTTCTAGAATGTGGAGGATTTCACATGGGAACATGCTATACCAACACTAATAATGCTTGTTAACCTCTCATGACTGCTCCACAAACACAAACTGTCAAGAGTCTTGACAAGGGAAATTGCTCGACATCATGGCAAACTTTGGTCCATCTAGCTTGGCACTGTCTACATTGACTGGCAGCAACTTTCCAAGATTTGAAAACAGTCTTTCCCCGCCCTACCTGGAGATGTCAGGGGATTGCATGTGGGTCAACGATATGCAAAGAACCATCCTTCCCTTGCATCTAGCTGATAAATCTTTTCAGACAAGATATTTTGGGCATCGGTTTTCCCCATGTTCATGATCCAGATACATTAACCTGGAGCCAGACTTAAAAACAATACCGGGATCCAGCTCTAAAAAGCCAGTAGATTAAATGCAGATTGATGAAATGTAGATCTTGATGAAAAGGAGATGAGAGGAAAAAGAGATTTTATATTTGGGACATACAATTAGGAGTTCTAACTATGTGGCTCGCCATTCAAAACTTTTAAAGAATACACCACTTTCTGCAAAGAGATGCAATAAAATAACTGATCATTCATCAATTTGCATTAAAAATGTTACATATTAAGAGGCTGTTCTGAACTCTTCCTTAAATTACACTTGGCTAAATCAGAGGCAGTTTCACTCCCTTTTATTAGAATGTCAATACCTTCCTTCTGTTGGTCGGTGGATGGTCTCTCAAGACACAGTTTTTACTGGGGACTGAAACAAAATGGATGTTTGCTGTCTGAAGCAATTTCTGCTCTATTATTATTTCCTCTCACCAGACCTGCTTTCAGCCACCTGCCTTCTAAGGGAAACCATATATCACCTTCGGCGCCCAGGGAGCTGTTTTAAGTCAGAGAAAAACAATGTAGTCCTCTGGATTTGAGAATACTGGAATATCAACACGTAGCTGACTGTCAAATGACAAAAGCAGTTGCAACTTTCAAGCACTGTTGTAATAAACAAAAGCTAACCCCACAGCTCTCAGATTGCACTGTTACGCCTAACTCACTCCACAGGAAGATCAAGTGTATTCAGGCCCAGCTTCCAAAATATGTCCTTCTCAGACATAATGCCATCTTGTTTTCTTCTGAGAGCTGCCTTGATCATGATCTCTAAGGCTGCAATGCTATCCACAGTGATCTGAATAATCCCCTCTGACCACAGTGACACTTCTTACTTCAGAGTAGACATACAGAGGACCGCATGATACCAAGTGATTTCGCCTCAACTTATAAGTAAATTTGGTAGGAATGGGGGCAATTTCAAGCCCCCTCCCAGGGCCACTTCTACTAGCAAAAAAATGGCCAAGTTATATCTATTTTGAGCATTTTGGTTGGCTCCATAAAAGTATCCCTGTTTTGTGGATTTGGGATGCTATCCAACTTTGGTGCTGTTGTTATTCTTAAGCGGCAGCCTCCATCTTGCTGAGCCAATGTGGCGTAGAGGCTAGACTGTGACTCTAGAGACCAGGGTTTGAATCCCCGCTCAGCCTTTGGAAACCCACTGGGTGAACTTGGGCAAGTCACATTCTCTCAGCCTCAAAGGGAGGCAAACCTTGCCAAGAAAACCCCATGATAGCTTTGCCTTAGGGTCACCGCAAGTCAGAAACGACTTGAAGGCACAGGAGAACAACTACCATCTGATACACAAGTCTTAGTGGACTCAGGATTTTCTCCGGCGTAAAGACCCTGCATGGATGGTGCAGTGGTTTGAGCATTAAACCGACAACTCTGGAGACCGGGGTTCGATTCCCAACTCAGGTATGAAATCCACTGGGTGACCTTGGGCAAGTCACACTCTCTCAACCAGAAGGGAAGGCAATGGCAAACCTCCTCTGAATAAAGCCAGAGATAGGATTAAGGCACATAGCCACAGCTGAACTGGTCTGGAAAGCACACTCCCAAACCTCCTGCCTGGGACTGAAGCCACCCATGTCACCAGCCGCCCCCTAAACGGCCCTGTTGGGGGATCGCCTTCCTCCACCTGTTGCCAGTCAAAGCATGAAGCAAGGCAGAGGGAGAAAGAAAGACTGAGGAGCAGTTCGGGCACCTTCCAAGGAAGAAGCCAGCGGCGGTGATTGCCCTCCGCCTCCTGCCTGACCCCTTGACACCAAACAGGGGGCTGCCACTGGGAAAGAAAAGGAAAGGAAGGAAGGAAGGAAGGAAAGAGAAGGGAAGGGAGGGAGGAGGAGGGGGGAAGGGAAGGGAAGGAAATAAGGAAGGAAAAGAAGGGAGGGAGGGAGGGAAAGAATGAATGGAGGGAGGGAAGGAAGGAAGGAAATAAGGAAGGAAGAGAAGGGAGGAAGGAAGGAAGGGAAAGGAGGGAAAGAATGAATGGAGGAGGGAAGGAAGGAAGGAAAGGAAGGAGAAGGAAAGGAGAAGAGATGGGAGGGAAGGAAAAGAAGAAAGGAAGGGAAGGAAGTAAGGAAGGAAAAGAAGGGAGGAAGGGAAAGAAGGGAAAGGATCAAGTCCAGAGGAGTGAACCAGTCGACCAGTGCCCCAAGTTCAGGAGAGGAGCCATGGAGGGCCCCCGGGATTGCCTTCTCCGAGGCTGCACACTGTATTATTTCTCTAGTCTTGGAACAGTAACTCGGTTTGGCAGGGCTTTAACTCTTTGTCTGGTTCTTAGCTACGGAATTCTGGGAGTTGGAGTTTGTTTGGGCCCCACCACAAACTCCCACTCCCAGAATTCCATAGCAAAGAGCCCAAGAAAGCGCCAAAGCCGTGCCCAAGCGGGTGCCTTCCCCTCCCGTGTGGAGGCAGCCGGACCCACCTTCTGCTGCCGGCGGGCCATGTCTGTGGGCTGCTTGGCGTTGAAAGGGTAGGCGATGCATCGGACGATGAAGGCGTAGAGCTGGACCCGGCGGCGCTTCTCCCTCTCCTCCTCCTTCTTCCTCTGGAGCAGCTCCTGCTCCTCTCGGCCTTCGCTGCGCACCGAAGGGCTGGGGCTGCAGGGCCGGGGCCCTCCGGACAGAGCCACCGTCCCTCCTCCTCCTCCTCCTCCGGCTCCGGCTCCAGGGCCAGCTCTGTCCAAAGCAGCAGCAGCAGCAGCAGGCGGCGGGTGGGAGCTGTGCCCGGCCCCCGGGCAGCCCTTGTCTTCCTCGGGCACCTCCTCGGACTCTTCCTCGCTGGAGGACGGGTCCAGCATGGTGGCCAAGCAGCAGCCAAGGAGTCCCTTTTCCGGACACGTCGAGCCTCAAGACTCTCAGCTGGAGGAGGAGGAGGAGGAGGAGGAGGAAGGGCGGAGTTTGGGGCAGGAGGAGGAGGCTGCTACTGTCTCGCAGCAGGTGGGGGACCTGTGGCGCCCACAACAAGGCGCCCACGTGGAAGCGCACAGGAGGAGAGGGCTGCGCGCCTTTACGCACAGCTGCTGCCCCTGCCCTGCTTCCGCCTTCCCCTCGGGCCACTCACGGCCGGTTCCCGCCAGGCCAGAGCTGTTGGGGGGAACTAAAAAGCCTCCTCCTGTGGGGACACTGGGCACTGCCTTCTTCCCCTTGGGAGGCGCCTGCTGCCTCAGGTCCTGCCAGCCTCGCTGCTGAGGAGAAAGGCAAAAGGGGGTTGCCGTGCAGGAAGCTCACCACACTCTTCCTCATCATACCCGCCCCCTGCCTTCCTTTCTCCCTTCCTTCCTTCCTTTCGTTCTTCCTCCCTCCCTCTTTTCCTTCCTGCCTGTCTGCCTGGCCGCCTTCTTCCCTTTCTTTCTTTTCTTCCTTCTTTTCTCCCTCCCTTTTTTCCTTCCTTCCTCCCTCCTTCCTTCTTCCCTTCCTTCCTTCCTTCTTTCCTCTCTTCATCCATTTCTTCCTTCCTCTCTCCCTCCATCCCTTTCTTTCTTTCTCCCTCCCTCTCTTTCTTTGCTGAAAATTAAGAAAACAAAAATAATGACCTCAGAGGATCTACATACATTCAACCTAGAGAATGAGGAAATCAAAATAGTTAAAGGTTTCCCATATTTTGGATCAAACATTGATCAGACCTAAGCAGAGCAGTAGAAGACGGGGGGTTTCTGGAGATGTCTCATCCACAGAGTTGCCATGGGTCAGGTCCAACTCAAGGGCAGTTAACAACAACAACAACAAACACACACACTTGCCTACATGGTCCAAGAAAACTATATTATATCTAGCAATTTAAAACAACAACAACCTGAATATTTTAGTAAAAACCAACTCCCATGTATTTTTGGAAGCAAAAACACTTTCCTCCTCCACCACCAAGAAACCCAGGTTACATACAGCCTTACATGGAATATATATGGAAAGTTGTAACAGAATATAAATCTGTTTATAAAAGTTGTCATGTTATTAAGTATACTCACATGTAACCATCAACAGATTTCAGTTCTAGACTGATACATCCATTTTAAGGAAAGAGAGAATACATTTCAAGTTGAGGTGTTCATGTTATCATTAGTATTGCCCCAATCCTTTGTGGACATGTGTATAATGCCATAATAGGAAAGTGAAGAGAAAAGGAGATAATAGGGAAGTAATCCATGTCAATTGATTTATTATGCCATAATGAAGTGTAAAAGGTGCCTTTAAATTAGGAGGGAAAATCTTTACAGACAAACATACCCAGACAGAATAAGCAAATACTGTCTGGATATGTTTGTGAAGTTAAGACAAACCTCCCTTGCATGCTGAGGGAAACAGACAGAATAAGCAAATATATACTCATGTATAAGTCTAGAAATGTTACTCAAAAAATTGACCCAAAAACCCTGAGTCGACTTATCTACGGGTCAATATATGTACTATACTTTAACTCTTATTTAAAAAGGAATCATTCCCTGGTGAAAGTCAAGCATGTAGTCTGTCCTGGAAACTGATCCTTCTCTGTTTTCTTATCCATCCAGCCTTTAGGGTGTGCACAAGCAGTTATATCTGCTGGAGTTTTGTAAGGTTTTTTTGGCATTGTTTCCCTTGCTTCATCTTTAAGATCCTTGGTTACATGCCCCTAAGCTTTACCCTCGACATATCCATGGGTCATATAAAAATCCATAATTTTGGCCCCAAAATCTGCCCTGATTTATACACAAGGTCAACTTACAGTCAAGTATATACATAATTCTTCCTAGGTCCCACAAGCAACTCTTCTAACACAATGTGTTCATAATATGACAGAGTGAGGCAATGACCTTTGATAATGGAGTGTGTGGAAGAGCCAGGGCAGGGCTGTGTGCTGCATATGCTTGCCTGGCACCCTGTTAGCAAGTCTACAGCCCTCAGAAGATATCTGATTGATTTCTCATCATCAGTGTAGCATAAGAGTCAACTGAATGCCCAGTCGGCTTATTAGGTGTGTTTGTGGAGGGGGTATTGAACACTATCCTACGAATCCTGGGATTTGTAGTTTGATACGGCACCAAGCCTCTCTGACAGACCAGACTAACTCACCAAACTACAAGGATCCCACAAGATGGGGAGCCATGACAGTTAAAGTGGCGTTGAACTGCTTTATTACTGCAGTGTGGATACATCCTGGATTTACCTATGTCTTGATTCACAATTCAACAGTTGATCCAATGAGTTTACTCTAATTGGAACTAACCAACAGGATTCCAGCCACAGACTCTCTCATACAATATGCTCTGAGGAGCCCTTGGGGCTCTGCATGCACTTCCCAGATGCTCTGCAGTTGCTCCAGGAAAAGTACAATCTATCCCATCTTCCTTCCCACCCCCCATAACACTACTAAACATCATTAACTTGTAAGACATAGGGTAGGCCTCTTAGGGGCTCCGCCATAGAAAATGATTCTACAAAGGGGTCCGTGAGTCAAAAATATTGGGAACCCTTACACTACAGAAAGAGTTACATGGTCTTCAAAATGACATCCCAACAGGAGACAGGTGATAGATATGAGAGATAACAGACACAAGCAGGATTCGCAAGACATTTTGTTTCATCAGAAGCAATTCCCTCTCTTGAGTCAGGCTTTTTTCTTTTGCTTTTGGTATGGAAACCTGACAAAACTTTTATTATAATAAAAAATAACATTTTATTTATATCCCGCCTCTCTGTCAAAGATCATTGTTTTCTTGTAACACTTGATCAGAAGCATGAAGTGTTATCCATAGCTGATAGCTTACACATGCACACATAAATACGGAGGGTAAGAGAATAAGAAAATATATAAACAGAGGTCAAAAGGCTATGGAATTCAGTTAGGACTAATGTTCAGAATTCAAAAGTGTAACAAATAAGAATAGCAACCATTCACAGCAGCAGTTATAGCAAATGTATTAATTTTTCCAAAACAATTGAATTTTCAAAACCGAAAGCTACATTTGGACAAATTTGGGTAGTTTAACACAACTGAGACCATAGACTGCATGTAGCCCCCAGGGGCTTTTTTGTAATGGCCAGAATCTGCTGTCTGAAGACCCATCCACCAAAAAATGTCATTGGGTTGTCCAAGACTTATTCCTGGATGCTTCATGGTAGAACATGCTTCAAATATTCCCTGAAACAAAGAAAATCAGTCAAAAAGAGATGAAATTGGAAGTTTCTTTTAATTTCATTTTCAGCTTGTCTTCAGACAACTTTTTTTTTGGGGGGGGGGAAGATGGCCTTCTATGGAGGAGAATGCTCATGTTCTCCTCAATTTCCTACTCCTGTTTAATACATGCAGACAGTTGGTGCATAGCATGTCTTCTTTTCCCAATGAAACTTGAAGGTAACAAGCAGCATCAAAACAAGGAAATGACAGTAAAAATATTATAAGCACTGATTGCACCCTGCTGGCTCAACTCTCCTGCCTGTTGGTACTTGCTGTAACCATTAAATATAATGCCAGGAAGAGGGCAGTGCTGTTATCACCATTTCTGTCATTCTCTTTATGAGCTGATCAAAGTCTTAGTAATTTTGATGGCCCTGTGCTGGGAACTCTTCTGTCACTCCCTTCAGCTATCTTTGTCCCTGAAAGACAAAGTACCTTGCCCATTTTGTGCTATCAAATTTAGCAGTTAAAAAGAAAAAACAGTCTCCTTCTGGTTCAGTACAGGACTGCAACACAGCTATTTCTGTTCTGTGATCATATACAACTAAGTCCTACTGATGTCAAGAGGTTTTGCTTCTTGCTAAGCAAGGATGGAAACCCTTGTGTTGTGTCTTTCAGTTGTTTTGGACTACTTTAGGCTTTTTATAAAGTTATAAAAATGACTCAGATACTCAAAATGCATACTCCGCTCCAGTGGATTTAGCAAGTGCAATATGACAAATGGGCAAACTGCTTGTGGTCTCCCAAGACCCATAGTGCAAGGCTAGGTATGTCTACTCAGAAGTAAGCTCAATTGAGCTCAGTGGAATTTACTCCCAGGCAAGTGTACAGTGGGCCCTTGGTGTCTGCTGGGCTTTGGTTCCAGGACCACCTGTGGATATCCAAATCTGTGGATGCTTATGCTCCATTAAATATAACGGTATAATAAAATGTTGTCAGTTGTATAAAATGGCAAAATCAAGGTTTATGTTTTGAAATTAAAATATATATTTTTAAGTTGTGGATGGTTTAATCTGTGGATGCAGAATCTGTGCATACAAAAGGCTAGCTGTATATTGGATTGCTGCCTTACTTAAAACCATGCCATTATTTTGATTATAATTACTTTTTTTAATGTGGTTCACAGGCCTCTTCTGAAATTACTGAAAGAAAAACAATGCGGCCTATTAAGAGAACTCAACATCAAACCTTGGCATATTTCTAAATGTGTGACTTGATCTGTGACACATACCTCTGGCTGATGAAAAGGCTGGGTATAGCAGACATCATTACTATTTTATTACTTTACTGTTTTATTTTATTTCTTTTAGGAGATTTATGTGCCATCATTCCATTTGAAAGTCTCTCAGGTTGGCTTACAAAATTTGAAAATGGTAAAATGAGATACATAAATCAGTGATCTAAAATAGCAAAAATAGGAAAATTGCAACAATTTTTGTTAAAAGCCCACCAGAAAAAATGAGGAAACAAAACAAGTGATTTAAAACCAGCTAGAACAGGGACACAGAATCTTTGTCCCTACAGATGTTTTGGAGTTTCCACAATCCGATATTGTTTCACAATGCTCAAATCAACTCAAAAACACCTTGAAGACCAGCATGGACCAATGTCCAGCCCTGAATTACAGCAACATAACTGAAGGCCCAGAAATTATAAAAGGCGCGGTACAGAGCACCAGGAAGAGGCAGCTGGGAGACACCTCTCATTGCTGTGTAGCAGCACTGCAGCAACCAAATTGCATGGTGCTGCTGCATGAAAAAAGGACTGCTAAAAAGCGTCTCCTTTTTGTGCCGCCACAAATAGCTTGCGGCGGCGCAGCAGTGACATCATCGCTGTGTGTGCTGTCTATGCACCACCACACAGCAAGGACGCTCTCTTCCCATGCAAGGGGCGTGTAGGCGGGGCGCCCCTCGCACGTGACGAGGGCATCCTTCGGGGCTGGTATGTACTGGGCCTATGTCTTCAACTGGAATGAGATAGCAAATATTTTCCCATGGAAAATATACATGCAAGACATCAAGTCCAAGAAAGCCCTCTCCCAGGTTACTGTCTCTGCTAACGTACAAGGGTAAGTGTACTCTGAAAATGATTTCATCTGGCAAAGAGCTCTGATGATAAGTTTGGTTGGGCTCACATGAACAAAAATGGTAAATAAGAGATGTAGTTAAAGTTAATGGGGTTCCCTTTACAAGATTGACTAGTCATCATGTCCAGCTGTAGCAGGCGGTGCTCATCTCTGTTCCTAAGCCGAGAGAGCCAGTGTTGTCAAAGACAATCCCATGGTCATGTGGCCAGCATGACAAGCCATGCTGTTTAGAACACAGTTTGGAAAAGTTACTTTGTGGAACTATAGCTGGAGAAGTCAGGGAACTGTTATCCAATGAGTTAATTTTCCCAAGCTCTCAGGGCTTTAGAAGTGATCACTAGTACTTTGAATTGTGTCTGGAAATGAATTAGAAACCAAATCCTCCAAGGCTTTGCCTTTTGCCTCTGTTTCTTGCACTGAGGGGTTATACAGACTGGCACTTTGTGTCGGCCTGTGGGCAGGGTGGCAGCTGAGTGTCCGCATGCTCCAAGCCCTTATGATGATGCCCAGGTGCCATTTTGGCATGCACCCTTCTAGACAGCGCATGCCATGATGACGCACCTCATGCGTAGTGTCCAAACAGCCAGCATGGATGGGGTGTCATAACGCTGTGCTGCAGCACTTATGATGCCCCTTCCAGGATGCAAATAAGGAGCTGCTTGGGGTGGCTTCTTTTTGCTCCCTTTGGAGGCTGCGGCATGTGATTGCCGTGGCCCCAATCTGGGGCAAAAAGGGACGGCGTTCTGCCACCCATCTGTACAGCACTTGAATGATTAGATCTAATCCATACAATTTCGGTGCCAGGCAAAGCAAACTGGCAACTCCATTTTCCTCCATTAATACCAGACCCAGAACAAGGAGGTATTGAATGATCTTCACCTATGGTCATGCATAAAGATATAAACGACAACCTGAAGCTAGACGGAGAGAAAGTGAATTTTAACTAATGTTGTTAAAAGGTGGTTTAGGGAATTAATAGATGGCAAAGTTGTAATAAAAACAAGAAATAAATTAAATAGTGAGGGGTGGAATATAAACTGGCTCACATACAGACAGATTTTCGAAATATATTAAATGGATGAAAAAATATATCGATTGGATTTGGAAAAACAACAACTCTGACTTAGGTAAAATTATGACTAAAGAAAAAGAAAAATTAATTGGTAAATTCTATGCGGTACTCTTGAGACTGGAAATGGAGGATGAGATTATTAGGGAGCAGATGATTAAATGGGCCAGATATATTGGTCACCCCATACAGTTAGCACATTAGGGAAAGTATGGGAAGATGTTAGAAGATGGACAATCTTCCAAAACATAAGAGAAAATTTTTATAAGATGTTTTATTTTTGGTATCTCTTCCCATATAAAATGGCAAAAATTTATAAAACTAGAAAAGTGACCTGTTGGAAGTGTAAAAATGAAAAGGGTACCTTTTTCCATTGCTGGTGGGTGTGTAACAGAGCAAAAAAATATTGGAATATGGTAAATGATATAATTAACAGAATATTGGGTTCAAAATTGACTCTAAAGCCGAAGCTTTACTTATTAGGTTTAATGGGAAATGAGATAAATAAAGAAGAAGAAAAAATTGTTTTCTATATGATATCGCTAGCACGGATCTGCTTCTCCCAGAATTGGAAGTATGAACAAATATCATCAAAGGAAGACTGGCTATTGAAATGGTATGAGGGTATGGATATGGACATTTTAACGCACGCTCTAAGAAACGATTTTGATACCAAAGTCATGGACGATTGGAGAAAAATCATAAACTTCTTTGAATCGGAATGAGGGAAAGCAGCTGTAATTAATCTTAAAATGATTTAAATCCTAAGTCTTTCTTATACACGATGGGTCTCAGGAAAAACGGAATTTAAGGGATAAGTAGAACGAATTAAATAGGTCAGCTGAGTAAGATAGTAAAAAAGGTAGCCAAGTATTGACAACTCCTTGTGTATAAAGTTGGTTGGTAGGAAGTCAGTATGTATGGTAGAGTCAGAGAAAGGAAGAATGGTGGAAGATAGAAGAGAAAGAAAATGGAAGATACTGTAATATATTAGAGATAGTCATTGGGTGTCTGAGAAGTACAGGAGTATAGATATGTGTCTTACATGTTTGGGTTATTGTCAGTGATGTTTGTTGTTGTTTGTCTGAGGCAATTTGTAATACCTTGTCTTATTTTTGTATTTTAAAAATAAAATTTATAATTAAAAAGGTGGTTTCATGCATTCTGTGTATTTTAACATCAGCTGTCTCTCTGGCTTTTCTTTGCGAACAAAGATTCCGGAAGGACTTATCCTGCGCTATCTATAAGCGCACTGATGACTAAAAAGACCAGTCCAAGATAAACAAGTCCCGTTGCAGCTGTACTGAACATTTGAACTAATGCAAAGAATGGAAAGTAATGCCTCATGCTTTATCAGCCTGGCTATGCAAGCAATTCTTTGTATGCCTTTTACAACAAAAGTACCTTTATTATGTGTAAAAGAGAGGGGCTTCTCTATGATGGCTTCCTGACTCTGGAAAGTCCTTCCACGAACACACACATAGCACCAATATTGAATACTTTTGAAAAGGTGGGGAAATGTTTTAATTTGCAGAGCCATTGTAAAATCTGTCTTTCTGTCTGTCCTATCTTTGGCTGAATCTGGTTTTGTTAAATTAAATTTTATTCTTCTGGTTACTGTTTGATTTTTGATTTTTTTTTTATTGTAACCTACCACTTTTGAAATCCTCTTTGAGACAGTATATAGTTTTAAATAAATAAGAGGAGCAATTCACACGATTGAATTGGGGGCTTTACAATGATGCCTTATAGAAAAGATTTAAAGCTTCCTGGGGCTGTAGAAATAGGAGCTCTTACCAGGGCTATAATTTCTACAGGTTCCTAGAGAGAATGTGCCAGCCAATTTGGCCATTATAGCACAATTCTTATTCAGCACTTTAGAACACACACAACTTTTCCTCAAGGCTGTATTCACTGAAATCTATTTTTCTTCTTCTTAATGACTTAATTGATAGAATTTACAAATAAAAGTACAAATGTTATGTTAATTAACACTTTTTGTCAGCTTTCCCCCCCCCCTTTTTTTTTTTTTTTCTTTTTTAGAAAAACCACCTTAGGATTGATAAAAAATGGCATAAAACTTGATAAATGTTACTGTGTTACTTGTATGTTGTGGCTCATTACTTCCATGCTCTGGCCAGAGCACTCCATCAAGACTGTAGCCAAGTGTAGAAAAATGAGCTATTAAATGGGTCCCAGTGCAGCCAGTCTCTCTCACAGGGCTTGGGTCAGCTCTTAACCAGTGCATCTCAACCTATCTGATGTGAAGAAGTGGCCATTTATTTTTCCAGTGTGCCAGGAACCATTACTACATTTGTGCACACCGACTACAATTGTTTCTTTCTCTCTGGAAAACTCACCAGGGACCAGCAGACCACCATTTTGAGTAGTGCTGATCATAACAACAAGGAAGCAGAGAAATAGCAGAAAGTCATATAACCAATGGAGTTCTTCATTCTTTCTCTCTCCAGCAATGGAAACTATTTCCAACCTATTGAAACTGTGAGTGCACTTCCAATGTTTCAGACTATATACGAATTATAGAAACATTGTGCTTTCTTTGGCCAGAATGTTAATTAAATATGCAAATGAATAGATCATGCAAATGAATTAATCCATTTACCCAAGTTCTGGCATTATTTCACCCCTTACTATTCACCTTTCAATGAAACTGTAAATTTAGAACTGATCAAAGACTGGTACAAAATTTGATAAATTCTGCTCCACATGCCTTTAAAATGTAAGTTCATAACCAATTAGAAAACATTATTCATTGCACTGAATTTTTTGTAAGCTTGTTTCACTATGAAATGTAAAATCAGCATGTCCTTGTTGCTAAATAAATAAGTAAAAAAATAACAATTATAGTGACTACTGTATTTGTGACTCATTTTCTTTATGGCTTTGGTGCAACTAAACAGGGAATATCTGCCTGTGTATCTTAGCAGTGATGCAGTCCCTCCCCTCCTTCATCCCACCATCTCCTTCTCCACCTCTATAGCCATTCATTGCTTTTGACTTTGTTTGCCCTCACTGATCTTATCAGGTAACTGAATTGATTGGTTCAGTAGCGTCATCACAGCCACGTCATGAATGGCTGGAATTGCATAAGGAAGTGGAGGAGCCTTAACAAAATAGGTATGTGGAGGATAGGAGGCAGCAGCAACTCAGAGCTGACAATAACAGTACATTGACTCTCTCTTTTCAAAGGCAGGAGAGATCAGGGAACATTTCATCCCCCTTGAAAGGACACACCTCTCAGTTTTGTACATAATAACCAATGCTGCCCTAATTTCTATACAGCATCACTATTTACGCATGCTGCAGCTGTCCCTATTTGTTTGTGACCTTAATCCTCTATCATCCCACTTTTTCAGCTGCTTTAAAAATGCCCCAGTTTCTCTCTCCTCTTCCCACCTTCTCCCTTTGTCCGCATCTTATTTGAATTGCTGCAATCGGACGTGGTCTGCATTCAATTAGCAGGAGGGGCAGGAGAAGAGTAAGTGGAATCTTGATCTTTCCTATGTTGTTGTAATTGTTCTTGTCATTGTTGCCCTCAAGTCATTTTTGACTTATGGTGATTTTAAGGCAAAGCTATCATGGGGTTTTCTTGGCCAGATTTGCTCAGAAGCGCTTTGCCTTTGCCTTTTTCTGAGGCTGAGAGAGTGTGACTTGACCAGTCAGTTTCCAGTGGCTGAACGGGGATTCAAATGATAAGTGGTAGTCCTAAACGCCAACCACTGCATTATGCTGGCTTCTCTATAGGTGCTGGCAAAAACAAACTGCTGAGACCTCTACTAGTTTGTGTGTTCTCCCTCATTAGTAACTTGCCAAACTGAGCAAAGTTTCTTGTCACATGTATCCGTGTCAAAACACTGCACCATGCTGACTCTCATGCATTTTAGGCCTAGGGAAGCCTTACTTCCTAGTTCAGAAAAAAATTATTGTGCTGGGGCCCTAAATATCCTAGTGGGAACCAAAAATGTAATGAAGTTCCCCATGGATGAGGACTCACTTTGAACTCTGGTCTCCTGGAATCTAGTCCAACATTCAAACCACTATACCATGGCGGCTCTCAACTGGAAGTATTTTCTATTAAAGAGCAATAGAAATGAGCTATTTGGAAAAATTGGTTCTAGAAAGGGCCCCCAAAATGAGACATATGCCCCTATTCCCACAGGCATACGTAACAATCAGAACTAGTAACACAAAAAAATAATGTTGCTATGATCAGATCTTTTCATTCTGTGCCCTGACGTTAGCTCATTAGCAACTGCTCAGAAGCTGTGATCATTTTCTTTGTAAAGCTACTGGTGCCTGCAAACACTGGCAGGCTTGCCTTTCAACATATGGTCAAAGCAAATGGAATCTCTGAGCCCATCTCTGAAATTTGCATTTTAAATAAATCGGTCAGTCATTCCAACCCGTTAATCTCCATTCCTCCTTCCAAATCATCATCATCATCATCATCATCATCATCATCATCATCATCATCATCAATATAAATATAAGATGCAGATATTTGAATGGGATTAGATGTAATCTATTACTCACTGGCTGAATACTGTCTATTTCTGTTTTACTATAAAAAGAAATCTTTTTAAAGCTAAAAGATACAGACCCAAATCCAATATTTATGAGGTGGGCTTTTGGGAAGTGTATTACATCTATTTCATCCTTGCCAATTTTGAGTTCTCCCTTTAAAAACTTTGGTGGGGCTCTAAGGTGCATTCTACTACAGGCATTAGCTCAATAAAACGGTATCCCTACACTTCCTTGATACCTCTGTTGTTTTTCTAATGCCTTTTGGAAGCTACATAGATTTAAGTCTATGTAAAAAAAATAACTACATTGAAGCAGGGGCAGAAAGTTTTGGATTTTGAAGCACCATCCAGCTTCCCCTTTAAGCCTTACTGAAATGGACAAGAATCGGAGTTGGAGAATGTATTTAGGGGACTATAACTCCCAAATTCTCCAGCCAACACAATCATATGCTGATTGGGGGACTCTGAACTTGTAGTCTCCAAACAAAACTTTCCAGCTTCTGTGAGAAATAAGTAATGGCCAGCATTGGATTATGACTCTGGTGATCAGGCTTCAAATCCCTGCTCAACCATGGAAACTCTCTGGGTGACCTTGGACAAGTCATACTCTCTCTGCCTCAGAGGAAGGTAAAGGCAAAAACCCCTCTGAACAAATCTTGCCAAGAACCCCTCGTGAGAAGGTCGCCATAAATCGGGAATGACTTGAAGGCACACAACAGCAACTAAGGGCCATTAAAATATGATGTTGACTGTACAAAAGCAAGTCACTGTGCAAGAGAAAGGCAGAAATAGGGGGAAATTGGAAAAGAATTGGGACCACAGACTGTCGGCAACCTTCCATTCTCTGAGAACTACAGCCTTCCGCTAAACAGTGCTTTCAGTTCAAAAACAATGCAAAATATAATTTTAGAAAAGGATATGAATTCAACCTCTTATCTTCCCATATCCTCCCCTCCAACAATGGCACACATTTGTTGGATTTGATTTTCACTCATGTTTGGCCTTTTGAAGAAATCTGAAGTTTATTAGTGTCACGCTGGCATTTTAGCATTTGATCTTCACATGTTTATTTTTTTCAGCATTGTTGCAGTATTTTGGTCATGCCATTAACATTATATTTGAGATGTATTATTGTCTTAAATGTTGCTTGTGTGTGTCTCAGGCCTACAATGAATCGTCTGAGTTACTAATTTTCTGGATGTGTAGTAGTATATTAACAAGCAGAACACTTACCAAATCTGCAGTCTTTTCATTGTCTAATATTTGTCTTGGATGTAAACAGGCAACTAAGAATACAATTAATACTGCTTCCTTGTTTCCATAAGCTTTCACAGACATCTATTACCTAAATAATTATATTAATAAAGATTTAATTAGATAAAGACTTTTAAAAAATCAAGTTTGTGGAGCACAAGATTGAAAAACAAAATCTGATTAAATGATATTTAGAATTATATGGCATAATTAAGTTAAAGTTAATTATATGGTTAGACAGGCATAATAGCGACTTGTATTAAATTGTTCTAGAAATTATTTTAATTAAATTTGCCTCTATCCTAAATAACCCACTACAAGCAGTAATGTCATTGGGAGGGTGTGGGGGGGTTCGGACCACACTGGATGACTCCCCAGCAGGGGGCATGACACCCGGTCAGCCCTGCTGGGCCATCCGCACGCGCCGCCCCATCCATGCATGCATGTTCCCCCTACCCCCACGCATCCACTACTCTGGGCCATGTGCACACACATCTCCCTTGCGCTGCTCTTGACTCCCTGCCCACCTCTCTGCTGTCGTTTGCTTGCCCATCCACCTACCTCTCCAGCCACTCTCCAGGCCATTCATCCATCTCTCCAGCTCTCCAGTTGATTGTCCAGCCACTTCCCTCCCTCCCCGGCTGCCCACCCACCTCTCCAGCTGTTCTTCTGGTCATCTCCCCACCTCTCCGCTTGCCTTCCTGCCTCTCAGGCCATTCTCCTGGCCGCTTCTCTGCCTGCTTTCCCAGCTACCCAGCTGCCCACCTCTTCCAGGGTGCATGTGCATGCATGCACATGCTCCGGTCTGCGCATGCACCTGGGAACCATGTCAGAAGTAACTTCCCAGAAGTCCTGCCCTCCAGAAGTCCTGCTTCCCCACATCAGGTGACACCCATTGTAAGAAGACCTCTCACTACAAGTAGAATTTTATCATTCAGCTTCCTCCACCTTGCTTTCACATCAGAGCTTGCAATGTTACTTTAAAAAAAAAAGCTCATGGCAGAGCGTAAACAATGAATTACTTGTCATTTCAAATAAAAAATTACAAACTATTACCTTCTTTTTTTAAAAAAAGTTAGCCTTGATAAAAACATTTAAGATAATGGCATAATACTGCAATTTTTTACTCAGAATGCCTGAAAAATTCCATTAAAAGTAATTTAAAAAGTAACTTTAAAATAGGTACTTATGTTAGGTATTCTATACAAGCAAAAGCATTATTCCTACTCATTATGTTATTTATTCTGTCTTTGAAAACATGAATTTGTTATGCTCTTGTTACAAGAAATAATTAACTCCTTGCACTTAACTATGCTGTTTGTACTTTATTACCTCAAATTCTCCTTCTCGCAGCCTATGTATTGGAGGAGGGAGAATGTCACCACTTCGGGAAAAGATGCTTTCAAGAATGGCAATGTGAGCATTTGCTTTCTCAAATATGGATACAGAACAGAGGAGCCCTTAAACAACAAATAGTGCTGGAAGAGAAGGCAGGTTTTCCATCTTTTCATCTCACTCTCCTTTTCCAACTAGCAATTCCATCTCTTTGCCATTGTAGTCAAGTGAGTGGAAGCAGGAAATTGGCTGGAATTTCCTTCTATTCTTTTAGCCCCTGGGCTTAATTATTGCTCCGAGAGTGAACTAAAGTTCTTCCTGTCCAGCAGAAACTTCCAAATTTTAGCTACAGTTGTGAATGGAAGAGGTTCTCATTTTTATTTTCTTCTCTGTAATGATTCTCAGGCTTTGTTTTGTTGAGATGGAAGGTGGTCAGTATGAAAAATTGCTTCAATAACAAACTGATTTAATGAGATTGTCAACTGTGGGCATGTCTTGATTCATTTTATTAATCTATTTAAACTGTTTGTCTGTTACCTATCAAACTGCCAGAGCCCACTAGGTACTGTGGCATGAATAAAACAATTTGAAATATTAAATCACAAAAACATTTAAAAACAGGCTAAAATGTCTGAGCTGTCCACTGGAAATTCAAAAGGGATGAAGCCAGTTTGACTTCCCTTCGGCGGGAATTAAACATCTAGGGTGCTACTACAGAGAAGGCCCTGTCATGCATACTAATCAACATGGTGTCATGGGATGGTGAGCCAGGCAACAGGGCCTTTTCTGAGGATCAATGAAATGGGAAAAATGAATGAGTCAATGAAGCAGAGGAAACTCATCAATATGCTCCCAATCACGCTCCTTTCTCATTATTCCACAAGGAGAAAATGTCGCTTCTGCAGCAGTTCGGATACTGGCAATCAAGTGCTATCAGTGTCTCCTTTTGTCCCCCTCTCTCCACTCCCCTTCGCTATACCCAAAAAGGGAATTCCTTTTCTTTTCTTTTTTAATTAAATCACATTACCATAACTTCAGAATTGCATTAAAAATAAAACTGAAAGGCACATTGGATAGAGCATAGAGCAGGAAGGTGGAGTTTAGGAGGAGTGTGGAAAAGAGAACAAAGGACCATTTATAGCAAAACCAGCATCTTCGCACTACTGCAGAGATATGCAATAATGGGTGCTCCTAAACTGGCATGTTTCCAGTTTCTTTTACTAATATGATTGCAGCGAGACCAAGAATCACGTGATAATGTCCAAAAACCCATGGCTGCTAACACAAATATTTAAAATGGCAAGCTACAAATGTCTAAAATTATAAATTACAAATGGTGGCTAAAATAAAATAACATCAATACAAATCACATACTTGCTTTCCCCCCTACAAAGCTTGTAGAAATAAATGTGTTTCTGACTGGCCCTTGAAAAGCAAAGAGATATACAGATCTCTGACTAAAGGGAATTCTATAACTGGGGTGTTACCACAAGCATGCTTGGCATCAAAACACCAATGTTGTAGGAAGGAACGTGAAACAGGAGGAGTGGAGAAGAGACAGATAGATGGCTCCTGGTAGATGGCTTTTTCTGTGTAGATTATTACCTTTAGGTTTCAGTACCTTTTAGGCTTTATGTCTTTCCTCTGAGCTTACTCCCTGCTTCTTCATCCTCCAGCTAATGAGAAAAGCAAGTAGCTTGTAGAGTCATTAAAATGGCTACCTGAGTAGACTCAGAGTACATATAATGCAGTTTGATCTCACTTTAACTGCCATGGCTCCATTAAACAGAATCCTGAATTTTGTATAGTGGGCACTTGGTATCTGCTGGAGTTTCATTCCATGACTCCCCGTGGATACTAAAATCCATGGATGCTCAAGTCCCATTAAATACAATGGCATAGCAAAGTGATTTTCCTTGTATACAATGACAAAATTAAGGTCTGATTTTTGGAACTTATATATTTTTTAAATATTTTCAATCTGTGGATGCTTGAATCCATGGATTAAAAAATATGGATATGGAGGGCTGATTGTAGTTTGGTGGGCACCAGCACTCTTTGGCAGAGAAAGCTGCCAAAGCTGCCTTGTAAAACTACAAATCCCAGGATTCCATAGGATAGAGCTACAACACTTGAAATGGTATCAAACTACATTATCTGTACAGTGTACAGTTACATGTTTTCACACATGGAAGTCAGCTTTAAGGGCATCTGTAACCAAGGAGCTTATCACTTGGGCAAATAAGCTGGCTTACTCTTTCCAGCTTCAATTCTGGATCTGGGATGCCCTCGCATGTTATCATACCTAAATCGCCACTGATCTAGCCGGGATGCTGAAGCCTTGCTCAACCAGCACTTTTTCGAGTCAGGGAGTTTCTGACTACCAAAATTGGCTGGCTGAGTGAGGCTTCGACCCTTGATGCATCTGGGCGGCAGCATCCCAGCTAGATCAGTAATGATTTAGGTGTAATAACATCTGGGGGCATCCCGGATCCTGACTGAAGCCGAACAAGGTAAACTGGCTTATTTGCCCAAATGATAAACTCCCAAGTTTAAAGACTTGACTCTTGTTGAAAGATTACCTGAACAAAATAATCAGCAAGTGGTTTTCTTTTTATTGTTTACTTTACTATGAGTATGCCAAGTAGTTGTCCTTTTTCATAGCCATAAGCTCACAAGACTGCACAATTGTATTCTGCTAGCATAAAATATGCTTACAGAGAAAGACCTAATAGAGCTAGGGAAAGTCCTTACATTAGCTTTGCTATAAACAAATCAGGCAGATTCCCAGATTCTTTTACTGGGAATTCTTCATCCTTTATGAGCAAAGCTGTGGTAAGCAACTATGGTTTGGTTACTGTGGTGGGCAACGTTGTTTATTTAGGGAAGATCCTAAACTAAGCAAGCATGTAGCTGCAAAAACTACAGCTAACAAGGTGGGGGCTTCCAAAAGTAAGTGCCTTTCATTGCTTACTATTTTAAGGGGTGAAGGGAAGCAAAGAAAGAGAAATCCCCTTTGAGCAATATTCTTCCCTCTCCATCTACTGTTTTATGACAAGTTTCCATTTGTCCATATCATAAAAGAACAGACAAAAGCTGCCTCTGGATGCACTCTTGTCTTGAAGTGCTTACCATGACTGACCCAAGAAATATGAATGAAGTTAAGGGAGAGGTTGTACTTACCTAATTTTGTCTGCTTAGCATGAATCTTATGGTCATTAAATTGATAGCTACAAGGTAAAAACATTAGAAGAGCCCAGCTGGATCAGAGCAAAGGCCTATCCTTGCTGAGCACTGCAGATGAAAAACGTAAAACATGGGCATTGGAAAGTTATCAATGTGTGAGAAATGCCCTTGAATTCTCAGCAGGTTTTTTCTGTAAGAGGTGCTTTATATACTGAAGGCATGGGATCAAACTAGCATCTGCTAATTTGCTATATGGAGACTGATTGTATCTGCAGTGTAACAGAACACTTTAAAAAGGCATTACTGGAAGACAAATTATTTCCATAGCTAATTTATGATCAAAGTGGATTTTTCAAGAGGCATGTTAAACCAAAGACCCCCTTCCACCCACGCCTTTGCATGGCTTGCAATCAGCTTAACAGTTAAGTATGTTGTGATAAGGGAGGTGTTGAGATACTCCTTGATGCAAGCTGTTCCATTATGCTCAGTAAACTGAATTCATGGAGCCATTTCACCACTCTCCCTTGTATATTCCATAGCAATCAAACTTTCCCAATACCATGTAAAAAGCCAAATATCTGAAAAAAATGTTGATTATAGCATAGAAGACTGCCTAGAATACACCTAAAGGTTAAGCCTCCTGAATTGGGGAAAGTGGATACTCAGTACGTATCTGAATAGTATTCATTTATTGCACTTATATCCTGCATACTGATGGCAAAACTCTAAATGACTTCTCTTAGCAGTTTCATTTAAATATTTAACAGCATGTGGGGGGTTGGACTAAGATGATCCACCCTGGGATGCTTATGGATCTGGATGGATTCTTGATGGTTCTTGGCAGGTGAGCTTACAGAAGCAGTGGCTGATCTCTGGAAATGGGAAATGGCCAAGGTGGTAGACATGATTGCTCCTATGCATCCCTCTTATGGAGTGGAGCCAAAATCACCTTGATTCACCAGGGAGCTGGCGGTGATTAAACAAGAGACTAGAGCAGCAATGGCAGAAGACAGAGCAAGTCCAATCAAACAGGGGCTGGAGCTCATTGGAAAGCCCATGCTGTTGCACTAGCAGCAGCAAGAAATCTTTTTTCCCTGCCACCATTGCATCTGAACAGTGTCATCCAGCAAAGCTTTTCTCAAGTAGTTAGGGGCCTTTTACATTCCACCCTGCAAGAGCAATATGTAAACCACTCAGCAGCCTGTTGTGCCACCAGGAAAAAAGTCCATCTACACCCAGATCGCCATCATTCTGCGCTGCTCTGCACTAGATCCAGAGTCTATCCTGCAGCATGAGTGGCACTAGGTATTACAAGGGACAGACTCATGGTTGTCTTGGAAGACATGAAGCCCAGAGCTGCTCCTGACAATTCAGTCTCTGAATGCATATTGAAGTCCACAACACAAGTAGACAACACCACCGCTGAGACCAACTCAGCCAGCTCAGAAAAGGAGACTGTTGAGCAGTGGGATAGGTGGCACACCAACAGAATCCATATTCTGTCCTGGCCATCAACCTTTAAGTACACACATTCAAACCCAGCAGACTATGAAATGAGTCACCTGGTGGGATTTCGATAGACCACTGCAACTCTCCTTCCCTGCCACCCAGGCCTTGCGTGCTGCTCTCCAGAAAATGCAGGAGGACAAAACTGGGAGAGAGTAACCCCTCTCCCCCAGCTTCATTGAGCCATAATACAATTCAGGTTGGCATGCTCATCCAAGATCAAATCCTGGATCAATGATGTTTTTCCATTCACATTAAACAGCAGCAGTTAAAACCCAGGGGGACTGTTGCCACAGCTGTCTAGGCTTTTTGAGGTGGGGGACAGTTTAGGAGCAACCAGCATTCTGTGCCTCTTTCCTCGCCTATGTTGATAGCTCTGTCTCCCCACTCTGTATCTCCCACTATTAATGCTGTAATAGCTCCTCCTCCCCCCATGTTCTCTGAATGTTCCATACTTTCTAGTTGTTGGCAGTATAGTTAAAACAAAAACCTTCTCTTCTCTGGGGTACTGGTGGTGGTGCTTCTTCTCCCTGGTATGCTGACCACCTACACCTAATGCAGCAATGGGAAAAACATTGCTATTCCCAAGATTTTGGCTATCTGAATACACATGCACACACACACACATTTGAAGTTTCACAGTAAAAACAATTTGTTGTTTCTTATTTGTTCCATTTTACATTTGAAAACAAACCAGTCTGAATTTAAATCTCAAATGTAAATTGAGTACAATCCTATAAAGGTTTACCAGGGCCTTATTCCCACTACAGTTTTTTGCGAAGTGCGACATGGGCTGTATGACTCTCGTTCCCATTTGAACATGCTTCCGATCCTCATTCGATCAATTAGAGGAGGAAAACTCCGGGGCAAACACAAATAGTTCGAGGTTTCCTGACACTAATTCGGGAAAGGCTTTTGCTGTAAAACTTGATTCAGAAGTGTGCCCAATAAGTGGGAACGGAAGATCAGAATCGTGTTGTTGGGTTTTTTTGGCGATAGAATTGATTGCAAAATCAATCTATTGCAAAAGCAACTATTTGTTTTTGCAATAGAATGCTTTTGCGATCAATTCTATCCCCCCCCCCCCAAATTTTCTTATACCCTCGTCCTCCTCCTGGGTCTCCCATTGCTGGGGAAAGCCGCTGCCACTTCCCAGTGCTGGCGGGGCTTCCTTCCTTCCCCTCTCCCCCTTCCTTCCTTCTCTTTTTGCCTTCCTTCCTGCTGGGCCTACTGTGCGCTGCTGCCAATACTCCCAGGACTGGCGGGCCTTCCGGTGGTGCTGCTGTTAAGTTAAATTCTCTTGTGTCTAATGGACGTTACTCCTTTTTGCCTCAGATGCTGCTGCAAATAACCACACATAACAACAAGTTTGGAAGAAAGGCCACAACTTTATTAGCAAGTAATTGGAAAGGGGTGGCACCAAGCATGAGGTCAGGATCTGTGAAATCAAACAATCCCACGTTTGTCTGATTATCCAAAAACCTGGCACCCACCAGGCGCTTGGAATGACCTAGGGGCTAAGGAATACAACTTGACCGCAAAACATGCCATGCGTTCACATATTCACTAAGCCCCTAGTCACCGGGAGGCGCTCCTGCGTTATGGCCCCCTCAATGGCCATATGCCTGCCCTATTCACCCCCGGGTACCTATTGACTCCCAACCAGAGCTTCATAGCCCTGGTATCACACCGTGCAGTTCCTGGCCTATGCTACCGCCCCAAGTTGTGACAAAAAACCCACAAAACAGTGGTGGGTGGGCGGGGGAAGCTGCTCCTGTCTTCCTCCCTTCCTAGCTTGGCTCCGCACCGTGCGAAGCCAAGTGCCGACTGGGGGACGGGGCCTGCAGCACGGCCTTATATAGGCCTAAGCCCCGCCCCCCACAACGTGTGCTGCGGAACTCCTCCTCCAAGGCAGCCCAACCAATGGGCTGCCCTGGAGGACCGGAAGCTCCGCACCACTGAGCCCGATTCCCAGAGCGTCGCGGGGCGGAAGGACTGCCCCTTCTGCCCCGCGTACCAATAGGGAGCTGGGGCAAGCCCCAGTGCATACTGGGGCTTGTAGTTTTTGCAGCCTCTAGTGGCAAAACGGTCTGCCCGGCTAGCGGGCGACCATTTTTTAGCTATGCAAAAATTAAACATTCAGTTGAACTACTAACTGACTGTGCTCTGAGATGGAAAGGGGTTCATCTCATCCCACAGTGACAGGAAGAGAACTTCCCACTTAGCCTACTGGTATAGATGCCTGAACTGAATCAAGGTTTAAGGGAAAAACAACAACAACAACAACAAAGCAAGAGCAGAATTTTGCAGCAGTGTCTATAAGAACATGGATGTATAACTAAATAATATAATGCATTGTGAGAATAAGGTAGATGTGGCAGCTATGCAGCACTCCAAATGTTTTTGAACTGCAAATCCCAGAATTGCTCAGTCACCAATGGCGAAGTGGGCCAGGGTTTCTGTGAACTGGAATTTAATAACACTCATCAGCAAGGCCATGGCATATACTGACTAGAAATGTTGGCAACTGTTGTCATTTCTGGACAAGGTCAGGCTGTTCTGTGGACTTTATAACAAGCAAGTGATGGAATTGTTCACAACAAAAGAGCAATTCAGCTTATTCAGTCCAGCCCACATGTTTACCTTGCATTTGTTGGCACTGGGCTGCACTGATTATTGTATTTACTTTTTCTGTTCATGTTGCATTTTGAGAATTAAAACAACTTCTGGCCTAAGCAACATTAAACATATCCATTTACACATTGCAGTCACTTGGTCCAGCCTGGCTTGATTATGGCTTTATCTGTTATAAATATAACATATATACCCGCTCAGCATGGATTTTGTGGCCAGAGCCAGTTCATGCATAGAACAAACTCATCAAGGAGAAGGAATAAAATATGAGTTCCAGCAAGAACAGGCTCACACAAGCACACAATCTAATGATGGCCATATGGTCTCATTATTTGCTTTTTGCCTCCCTGCTGTTAGGCCCCCATGCTACTTGCAGTTTTGATTTCCTCTCCAGTACTCTGACCTTTGCTTAATGTTAAGACCCTCTCTACGGTCACTTCCCATTTTAATAAATTCCCTCTCGACTGCAGTCTGCTCATCCAAGTGTTTCTAGCAATATCTTTACGAGATATGAAAAATGAACTCTTCATCTTGCATTTTATGTACGTAATTAATGCTCTTCATATGCACTTTGGTTCTAAATTAATCTTACAGAATAGGCCCTTGAAGTTTTTGTGATTTTTGTCCCTATCTCTTGTGATTTCTTCCCCCGTCCACAACATTTCTTTTCCTAGAGGCATCAGGTGAAACTGTGTCTCTCTCTCTCTGTGTGTGTGTGTAGATGGTACTTGAACCTGGAAATAATAAATAAGTCTGACTCAACTCATTTATAAAATTCAGACATACAGAATAGATTCTTAAGTGCCCTGTTGGCAAAACAGTACATAGTACATTGACATATGCAGAGGTAGAAATGCTCCCTATGTTTCCGAAAACAGACAAACACGGATACACAAAAAACAAGTGTTTATTTTGAAATGGTAGTGTTTACTACAGATGGAAAGAATGTTCCAAAATATTCCCCCCCAAAAAATAGTTTTAAAAAGCCCCACATATATCAAGTGTTGGGAGATGCTGACAAGGAGAATCATAGACTGATGAAAATCTTGGCAATTCAGGACTTATTATGCGCAAAATGCTCAGATGGCTTTTTTTTGGCACAGAAATAGCATTTTCTGCATTGGAAACAGCAATTTTTAAACAGAAAATATTTCTGTGCAAAAATATTTTATGTACAAAAAATGTTGTTTCCCATGGGGAAAAAAGTGAGAACTTTGCATAAAAAGTTACCAATCTAGAGCCTTTTCTGCACAGAAAATGCTGTTTCCTAGGCAAAAATTGCTCTTTTTAGGGCAAAACCCCACATGTGTGTTTTGCGCAGAATAAGACCAGGATATACATACTTTTTGAAGACATTCAGCAGGAAGAAAATTACTAAATTTACTTGTTCCTTCCTTCTAGAATGATAAAATTATCATCACTAGTGTACACAGCTGTACAATATGTGTTGTGAGAGGTGCAAGATTGTATCTTTCTCTTGATCCATCTCATGTATACAAGAGTTTGTTCAGTGCAACAATGGCAACTGCTGGTATTGAATTACCCACTGGGGCAATAGAAGGGCAACTTTATTGGCTTTGTTCCAAACGTAAATGACTGGAACAATAAATAAATAACATTCTTGACATGGTACTCATGGAGTGGGAGTGCAAGGCATGACAGTGCCTTACTTTATACATGAGAGAACCAGAGTTTCCCCCCGTCATCTGTATTTAATCGTATGAGCAAAAGATACACACAAGATTTGCTGTTCTCTAATGAGATCATGTCTTCTCTTACGAGACAACCCAGGACTTTCTGGGAGGCAATAGTGCGAGTAATGTATTATGTTAGGGATACTACTAACAAGTAATGTAATGCACTACTTTCCTTGAACTGCCAGGGTTGGTTGATAAGACTAATACAAATGTATTAGCATTGGAGATAATTTTTCTGAGCTATGACTAAGCCAGACTATTTTATTTTATATTTTATTTTAATCTCTCCACCAATATGGAGGGCCAGATCAGCTCACAGCACAGACTGAAACAGCATGCATCTAAAATGATAATAATAATAATACTAACAAAACAACAACAGTGGTAAGAATAATAATTCAAAAGTTAAATAAACTTGTTAAGTTCAGCACTAATTTAAAACAACATGAAACATTTAAAGGTATTTTAAAAGGCACAAAATGCTTGCTGTTGAACACCACCAACAAAAGCCCCGTATTTGCAGTAGACCTGTTTAGTGGCAATGGCTGGTTCTCTAGCCCTACCCAAAGAAGGTAGCAGTGCTTTGGAAGGGGAGGAAGCTCTCCAGCTTGAGCTACCCCCCTGTACTATTTTTCTACATTTAGAGCCATTGAAGTAAAACTCCTATAATCACCAGCCCGTATTAGCTGTGGGACAAGAGAGGCAGAGTGGAGCCAGGTTCCTAGTTGAAGTAGCAGCTAAAGGAGTAAATTGTGTTGTTGTGTGCCTTCATTTCCAATTCATGATGACCCTAAGCAAACTCTATCATGGGGTTTTCTTGGCAAGATCTTTCAGGGGAAATTTGCCCTCCTGTGAAGCTAAGGGTGTGTGATCTACCCAGTGGATTTCCATGGCTGAGTGGGGATTCAAACCCTGGTCTCCAGTCCCGAATCATGACCTGATTGATGTCCAAACCACTGCACCATGCTGGCTTTCAGAGAAATAAATTCCTTGTGCTTAATGTCTGAAAATATCAAGGTGAGGATGGCCAGTCATGACCCAACATCATTGAACATATGGACATCTACAGAGAGGCCTGCCCCCTTTTCCAACCAAGTCTTAATCTATAGCTATGTTAAGTTCTTTGGTCTTTAGGTCACCATTATCCACTTAATTTGCACTGGATGCTTTCCCTACTTGATTATGAACTCTTCTTGATTATGGACTCTCATACCTAATTTTTCTTCTCTTATTTCATCCAAACATAAGTTCTGGAGGCATAAACTGAAACAGAAAATAATTGTCAGTGATGCAATTGCAGATCAATAGTGATTGAGTCAAAGGACCACAGCTTTATCCCTAGTTTGCTTTGTGATTCTAGATCCCTCTTTTCTTAATTATTCCATTCACTTGTAAACCAAAACTTTGGTTTTGGAATCCTGCCAGCACTGCAAGGACTAGTTTTTCATTTAACCAGCTTGTGCCTTCAAGTTACCTGTCAGTTTATGGCGACTTCATGAATTTCATATTTCTTAAGCAAGGAATACTCAAGAGATGGTTTTGTCAGTTCCATCCTCTGATATATAGCCTACAGCACCTGTTATTTGTTGGTGGTCTCCCCATCCAAGAACTAACAAAGACTGATGGGATCAGACAGGATCTGGTGCCTTATGTTATATAGGCCCAGAAGGCAAACACACACGCACACACACAGCTTTTGCAAAGTATGTAAACCTCTCCAGAAATCTAAAAGTAAAATCTTCCAGAAAAGAATCTACTTCATCATTTTGATATGAAGACTTATTAAAAGAAAAGAGAAAAAGATAATTTAAAGATGATAGCCTATTCCAATGTTATCAGTGCTTGCAGAGAAATCACCTAGCTTAGAAAAATAATACAAATAGTAAAAATGAAAAAGAAATAGAAATAAAGCCATTTAAAAACTTGCCTTCACTGGGGATAGTTTGATTTTTTTAAAAAAAAAATAGAATATTTATTTTAAGATGCAGGCTGCTCACTCAGTGATGTTTCATTCTGAGTAGATGCGAACAGAATTACACTATAAATATTTTCACCAATAACACAAAATTAAGTAAATAAAGTATCTGTAGTTAAAATCCCTGCTTAGATTTGATACTCAGGCTTCTGCTGATCTCTGTCCTGGACAGGTGGATGTGCTGGTCAGTGGATTCTGTGTGGTAAAGCATAACCAGTCATCCTTGGAAATTATTAAATTAAACATTGAGACAGAGATGTAGAAAATAAAAAGTAAAATATAAGAAATAAACATCTAGCCTTAGGCTGGCTTCACACACAGTACACAGTAGCATCTTAAGTTTCAGGCAAAGCAATCCTTTTCTTTGAACTCCTTCCAGATTCTCAGCTCCTCAAACCCTATGCAGAATAGATCTTATCAAATCCTCTCCTTCTAACACTCTTACTCTCTTTCTGACTGGTCCTAACTAATCCTTTCTTATCTTTAGATCAGGGTGGCAATAATGGAAGGCTAGGGGCTACGCTAGTCCCTCACAAGATCTTGGAGGGCATCCCTTCTCTGAACATTCCCCAGGGAGCCCTGAAGCACCCTCTAGGGGAGACAGGGAATGACTACATTATTATTATTATTATTATTGTTATTAATAATAATAATTTTGTTTTATTTATATACCGCTATTCCAAAGATCATAGCGGTGAACAGCAAGTAAGCTAATTAGCAAGTAAGCTAATTTGCCCCCAACAGTCTGGGTACTCATTTTAGCGACCTCGGAAGGATGCAAGCCTGAGTCGAGCTTGGGCCCTTTTGCTGGTCTTGAACTCGCAACCTTGTGGTCTTGAGTGAATGGCTGCAGTACAGGCATTTAACCACTGTGCCACAAATTGTTATTGTTATTGTTATTATTATTATGCCAAAAGGGAACCCAAAGTGGCTCACAGAAAAAAAAGAGTTTTAAAACTTTTCAATAAAAAATTTAAAACAATTAAATTTAATGAGAAGTGAGCCGAAGTCAGTTCCTGTTTACTTCTTTAAAAAACAAACAAACCACAAAACATGGTGGAAATCCCCTACACACCTTAAAGGGCATTTTGAGGCATTTTTTTTACAATATGCATTTTTTAAAACCTTGGGGGGACCTGGGGTCCTTCAAATGTATCAGAAATGCCCTCTACATCCAGAAAAGTCATTTTGGAACAATTGGGAGGGATTGACCCTAGGGGCCCTATGGGCCTGTATTTTCCCCATAGTTCAAATGCATGCAAAAGCAAGTAGATAAATAAGTACACTTCAGTGGGAAGGGAACAGCATTTGGGGCAATAATGCAGGCCACATGACCAAAAGAGTCATCTTCGTACAATGCTGGCTCTTCAGATTAGTAATGGAGATGAGCACTGTCCTCTACAGTTGGTTACGCCTAGACCAGTGGTTCTCAACCTTCCTAATACCGCGACCCTTTAATATAGTTCCTCATGTTGTGGTGATCCCCAGCCATAAAATTATTTTCATTACTATATGCAAATATGTGTTTTCTGATGGTCTTAGGCGACCCCTCTGAAAGGGTCGTTTGACCCCCAAAGGGGTGCTGACACACAGGTTGGGAACCACTGGCCTAGACATTCATTTCAAGGCATAAAATAGCTCCCCTGATAGCATCCCATGAGCTGCAATTGGCTGGGTCTATTCAGACTTGCCTAGCTTCTTGCTTCACAGCCTATTCAAATAAAAAGGTCTTTGCCTGCTCACAAAAAGAAAGTAGAGGGAGGGCCAATTGAGCCTCCCTTGAGAAGAAGTTCCAAAGCCTAGCAAGAGCTACCAAGAAGGTTTTTTTCTTGTGTCCTTATCAGACCAGCCTGGGAAGCTGGTGCAATATGAGCCTCAAACAGGCTCATATGGGGAGATATAAAACAGGGATTACATTACCGCTCTGACATTTCTTGGACCGTTTTAAAAACATTTCCACAAGCTTGGATCACTTTCTTATCCGTTCCCTCCGAGGAACACATATGGAACACTTTGAGGGGTATGTAGAACCCGATGGGAACCCGATGGGGACAAAAACGTGCGGTAAAGTTGAAAGTGTTCCGTTCCAATCGGGTTCCAAAAATGTTCTCGGAACGCGATGCGATAAACTCCTTAGTTTCAGAAATAGTTCATTGCCATCTGGAGTGAATGTAAAGAAGGAGTTGGCTGGCAAGGTAGCTGCAGGGGAAACTAACAAGGCTAAGTTCTTCACCTTCTTGATTTTTTTTTTTCATATTAAGCTGCTAATGAAGAAAGTAAACACACACACACATACACACTAACCAAGTATATAGCAGAACCACCACTGGAAGGAAAAATAAGAAACAAAATGTGTATTATAATTTGTTCCTAAGAACAATTAAGCCATTATTAATGACATTCATTACAGCCTGATGCAAAACTACCAACATCTGTGAAATATATGTCCACTAATTTTAAAATTAGATAGATAGATTGATCAGGCTCATTAATTTGAGAAGAAATTCACTGAGGTGATTTGGAAAAGGGGGAAAGAGAAGGCCCTTCATGCTTCTACTGCATTTTATTTAAATCAATGTTGGAGCAAAGTGAAGTCTGTGGGCCACATGTGGCCCTTGGGACCTCTGTGTGTGGCCTGTGGGACAGTGCACCACAAAAGCCCCTCAAAGCCACTACACCCCCCTGAATTTGCTTTTAAAAATTGGGTTGATTTGGGGGAGATTCTTTTGCCCCAAACTACCTCCATTCCCCCAAAACTGCCTATATGGCCACAGTTTGCTTCCTTAATTCTCCTGGCCTCCCAAATCTTCCTAAAGAAACTAAAGAAGAAAAACAAGTTGGCCAAAATGGTGTCCAGAAGTGACATTGCATCACTTTGGGAATACTGAAACATGCTTCCACAGCCTACCAGGTGGACACAGAATGGAAAAATATCCTCTCTTGTTTCCTTAAACAACAACAAAGGGAAATAAATCAGTAAATAAAGAAGAACAAAAAAAAAGTTTGAAACAACATAGGAGTTACATAAAAGAAGTGGCGAAGATGTCAGAATATTTTCAAAGGAAGTTGTAAGAAGTTATAAGAAATAACATGACTGATATACTAGAATCATAAGAGGAGAAAGGTGTGGGGGGGTTAGGGGTCAAGATAAAAATGTAAATAATGTAAATGATGTAAATAATACACAGATTTCTTATACATGGATTCAAGCATCTACACTTTCAAAATGTTGAAAAAAAGTATACATTTCAAATATCAAATCTTGATTTTCCATTTTTATAAGGGACACCATTTTGCTAGGCCATTATATTTAATTGGACTTGAGCATACACGGATGTTGTTATCCATGGAGGATCTTGGAACCAAACCCCAGTGTATAACAAGGGTCCACTGTATATGTATGTATGTAAGACACAGGGCAAATAAATAAATACAATACAATACAATAAAAAAGGCCTCTGTTGTGTTGGCAGTTGCCTACCCCAGGTTTCATGAAATCATTAGAGGTTAATTTAACTTGTGCCACACAAAGATTTCCTATAGCCATCAGAATTATTACGCTGAGCCTGTAATGTACATTACTCTTTTGGTCAAAAGGAATAGCAGGGGGGAAGTGAGATTTAGCCATAGACAACCTCAGTAAAATAAATTTCTGCTGTTTGCAGCAGTCTAATTTTATTTGGAACATCTCATATCAGTACCCATTGGTAACTGTAGTATTTCAACATTCTCTGAATCTGTGGTGAGATTGAAATACATAATCTCTTTACAAATCAGATTTCATTGTTGAAATGGTGAATTGGGAATCTATTTCTCTCTCTCTCTTTCCGTGTGTGTGTGTGTGTGTGTGTGTGAGCGAGAGAGAGAGAGAGCTTGTGTATGCACACTAAAATAAAGGTACACTTCTATTTGTCAGCACATCAAAAGAGGTCAAGTACATATTTTTACTCTTCTGCTACATTCAACAAGAATTGTAGATTTATGCTTCACTGGCATCCTCACATTTGATCTCTCCAAACTTCAGTTAGTAGCAAAATTGATTAAACACTATTATGCACAGTTTGATTCTGCAAAATGATTTAAATAGTTTCTCCATTTGGGGAGACTGAATAGAATTTGAAAGGGAAAGGATATTGTCTACAAGGCTTTTAAAGATCATTTTTTTCTGTGCATCTGAAGAAAACTGGTGAGCAAATTATTTCAGTGTGGTGGAAATAAACCAGCTTCAATGAATTCTGGGCCACCTTCAGAATGCATAAAGTGGCAGATAAATACAGAGAAAAACAAGATGTAAACCCTTCTATAACCACACTTTACAAAAAAACAACAGACCCATAGACATTTTTGTTTTGTTACGTTAGGGGAAAATGTGTAGGATCAAAACATAAAGTCTCCAACTTTTAGGCTAAATAGGTTGTCCTGAAAAATGACTCCTAGCATCCCATTTCCAGTGGCCATATTGTTTGGGAGATTTTAGGAATCATAGTCTAAAATGTAATTTTTCCTAACCAAGCTCGGGTTTTTAATTAGATTGTGCAACTGCTAGGAATGTCAGGACTGGAAATCAGACAACACTCATAAATTATTGCTGCATGAATAGTTTCCAGTCAAGTTAGCCTGTAACTTGCTTTCTGTTACCTTTCTGCCTCCTTTCACTTTTTTTTCTGTTTCACTTCTTTCTCCCAGCTTTCTGTGGGCTGGATATAGACTTTGTTATAGAGTAGACCAGAATTTGGAAATACTTCATTTTTTGGACTATTACTCCCAGAACTATAGACTACAATTTCCAGAGAAGAACCCAGACCAGCTCTTGAATCTCACTTCAGGACGAATGCCAAGATACCAGCCTTAATTTCACCTGAGGACAACTGGTTAGGCTTAACAAAATGTAAGACAAATTGGTCCTCCAACCGAAAATAATGGCCATGCTTCTGCCACGGTTGACCCTTTACCACTGCTGGGCATCTGGCCATCTCATTCTGTCTAATAGTTAGGCAGGTCCCTGCTTTTTCTGTTTCCCTTAATCAGATAAGTGAGAAAAATGGAAGAAGATACAGACCAGAAGGAAAAAGAGGTCATGCAGTGCTTCAACCTATGATATAACTGGAGAAGACCGCCTGCAAGATCTAGCTAAAAGTGTTCAGTTTATTTTGTGTCTGAGCATTAAAAAGATGGAGAGCCAGTTGATGAAGTGGTCTGAACATTGGATTATTACTCTGGTACAAATTCTGGCTCAGCCAAGGAAGCCCACTGGATGATCTTGGGAAGACACACTCTATAAAGGCAAACACCACTCTGAACAAACCTTGCCAAGAAAATCCTGTGATAGGTTCATCTTAGGGTTGCCAAAAGTTGGAAACAACTTGAAGGTGCACAGCAAAAAATCAAAGTGAGAGGCAAACTCAAATCTCTCTCTGAATGTTGGCTGCAGCCCTCTTGGTCTCTGACATACCAACTGTCCACCCACATAGCATCCTCCCCCCGCCCTGACACCATTTATAACCTTGTCTGGCATCTACAAGCATACTATTGACATTTTGGTTGGCAGCCTTCACACAGAGATTTACTTGTCAGACATTTCAGAAACATTGACATTTACCAGGCAAAAAAATTATATAAAAATGTTTCTAATATAACTGTCATCATTTGCTGAACTTGGCTTCTGTCCAAAATCTATAATGAACTGGAATGTTTAAGTTGATGAGAATGTTTGTGAGATCCCCCCCATCAGCATATGACAAGGAATCTATTGAATATCTTCAAGCATTTCTTTCACTGGGTTTTTAATGTTTGGGTTAAGGAGATAGTTTTCTAGTCATTATTAATAGACAGCAGTGTACCTTCTACTTTTTTCAGTACAGTATCTATAACTGAACATATAGACCAAAATTATTTCAATAATAAATCCTTGTGTGTTATCATGGAAAACATTTTTGCAATTTAGAAATATGCTGAAAACATTTCCTTTATTAGCATTATAGAGGACCCCCCTATCCAGTTATTCTATCCAATTGAACACAGAGCAGTGCATTTTCCTTTGCTTTGACAAGAAACTGTAGACAGTGCACTAACTACAGTGGGCAACAGTGCCATCTAGTAGAATAATATAAATATACTGGCACAGTTTATACATATATACTTACCTTCTGATGTATATTTGTCTTTATTGGTTTACCACACCAGTCTCTACACTCTGAAAGGTGAGGCAGCTTTTCCCACATACCTTTCTGAAGGTGACACATTTGTGTGTTTCCCCTCCCCAGCTTTACTTTAAGAATTTGAAAGAATTTTCTGACCTGATTACTGTGGCTGCTCACATATTGCCAAAGAACAAGAAGAAACAACAACAAGCAGACTTCACTTTAGAAAGAAGACAAAAAGGAGCATAATTTTCACATGATGATATGCATCTATACATGCAGATCTAGAAATAAGTTCCATAATTGAAACAAACAAAAACAACAACAACAACAATTTCTTTCACCCTAATGAGACAGCCTGGGTAGATGCCCCCTGAGTCTGCTGAGTGGGTGCTTATTGCCGATGGGCAACTTTAAGGCCCAAGGGATTTTTAAGTTAATAGTTGTGCATTGAAATGGATACCCAGTCTTGGCTTTTGGACAGCCAGTGGAAACAAATGGATACATACAATTTCATCAGTGAACTGTATGATTCCTACCTGTTTCAATGCCTTCTGCAAATTACTATGCACCAAAAATAAAATCCTCAAATGTGTATCTTTTGCAATTTCAAATCAATTCTGTTTTTAACCATTACTTTGAAACTTTGGTAAGAGTTCCAGGGATTTTTCTTCTTTTCAATGCAAATATTTTCTGGTGGTGGATGAAAAAAATATTTTCTAGAATACTGACGTTCTCCTACTGACTTCTTTTTTTTTTTTTAAATCAAGTTGCATTTGCACATGGCTGCACTGCCATTAGGGATAACAGGACTTCAGGTAAGCCTCCATTGTCCTCAGTGGCTGCATGTGTACATGGCTGTGCTGTCATTGGGGATAATGGGACTTCAGTTGAAGTCCTGTTGTCCATTATGGTGGCACAGCAGCATGCATGCACCATCACCGGGGACAACAGGAGTGGTGCAGCTGCGTGCACGCACTGCCAATGGGGACAACAAGGGCTTGCCACCCGCAGATGCATAAATCTGTGGATGGCAAGTCCACAGATAATGAGGCTCCATTAGATTAAGTAATCAGATGAGAGGAAGGGTAAAAATGTAAATAATAAGTAAAGAAGTGTTTTTATCCAATGATGGGTTTTTCTCCCATAAAGGAACTGAAGGAGAGTTTTAGTTCAGTATTATTAACTGCAGATATAGCCCACACTAGGAGTTAAAATACTTTGACGAATTCCTAATTATTAATTTCAACATCAAGTATTCTAATAAGTGCAAATGGATATAGGAATCTTTATATGATTAGATTATGGCTCTTTAAGGGTTGGTTTTTGTTGTTGACAAAAATAGATTTAAATGGGAAAAAATAAGTTTATCTATCTTTTTCCAGGTGTCAGAGCTGCTATTGCAGCAGCTGCAGCTCTTTGTGACAACATTGTCATTAAAGACGACTATAAAGAGGTGGCTGAGCCACAATCATCCACTTACACCTTATGTAATTAAAAACCCTGCTACAGCTTCAAAAAGTGGCAATCTTTGTAATACAGAAGGTGAAAATTTAACTGAAAAGTACAATCATTGCCACACATTATGAAGGCCATCAATGTGGCAAGATGCTTTGATCTAATATGAAGAAATACTGGAATCTATGCATTGCTCAGAATGCTGATCTCACTATGTTGTTCTTTTGCATATAGCTCATACTTCCAACTTTCTTTCAGTTAGTCTCAAAGGTGCTAAAAGATCTCTCTATATAATCATTTGATGAGGGTGAGTAGAGGTGCTTGTAATACACTGTTCTGTTTTCTTCCTAGCAATAATCTCTCCAGATGCAACAGCATATAATGATCTAACCTCCTGCCCCCACCCACCCCCACCACTGACACACTTTAGGCTAGCACCTTTCATTGCAACCACTGGAGTGTGATACATCCCAGGGTCAAACAATCCAGCAAATGATAACTTTTCTTATCCGTTTCCTTGCTTACTCTTCCCCCCCTAGGTCCATGCTGGTAGACTTAAAACTGAATTTAAAAAATACCATCAATACTCAGGTCCCCAGACACTACCAAACACAGACTTTTTCCAAAGTTGCATCACTAATGCTGAATCCCGGAGCAAAAAAGTACTCTGTTGAGAAGAAAATCTTAAGATGTCTCAATATTTGCAGCAGGGAAACATTTTCCTCACTATTTGTGTCTGCCTGAATCCCTAACTTTCCTATGTCTGGAAGGGACAGAAGAGAAAGACAAGGAGGAATGCTTGTGAATAAGTTCTATTTCCATGGTTATTGAGATCAATCTAATAATTACTGAAACAGAATTAAATACAATGTGCAGAATCGCAATATGACTAATATTGCTTGCGTTGTTTAAATTCCTAAAAATACACTCATGGTGACTTACAAAAATCAAAAACTAAATCCAGTTGCTAGTCCCAGCAAGAGCAGAATTATTCAGTCAATGAACTTTACTTAAATTGACTTGCCATTTAGTAATTTAGTCAACTGTAGTTGAACTATGAGCTGGATTTACGCCAAGATATATAAGTGTTAAAAACAAAGGCACAATATACTGTATCTATAAAATGGAACTAAACATCCCTCTCAAAGTAACAACTGATTGTAATAAAATAATCCCCATAGTGGTCTGAGACCCTAAATACCGAAAAGGTGTCAGATCCTGTCTCATCTTTGAAGCTATGCTGGGTCAACCAAAGTTAGTACTTGGATGGGAGATCACCAATAAATACCAAGTGCTGTAGGTTATATTTCAGAGGAAGGGGCTGGCACAACCACTTCTGAATATTCCTTACCTAAGAATATAAGTATAAACTGTATAAAATTCATGGGTTTATCATAATCAACCGGTGACTTGAAGGCACATACATACACAGTGGTCTGAGATGTATCCTTGCTGAAGATGGATATTAGATAATATATTTGGTTTTTCATACCCAGTTAATGATTAGGTTAAATGATTCCCCACATTCAGTTACTAGATTTTGTGAGTCATTACCAAAACTCTGAACCATGTCACATTTATTAAGTGTGCATCACACAGTTAGGACTTCTACAGCATTTTGAAACCTTGAATCTTCAGAGTTTTGAGTATGCCTTCAACCATCCTGAGGAAATGGAAGTTTTGCGCCCCCTGAGAATAGCAAGATAAAAGCTTAGCTTTCCTGATGATACCACATACCTATGGAGAAGCAAACCTAGAGCCTATGCCTCAGAATTCACTGCTGTGTGCAGGGTTTCTGGCACAGATATGTAGCTTTTCCAACAGACAGATCAATAAAGATAGTGAGAGAGAGAGAAAAAAAATAGTAGAAAAGGGTAATGCATTCAGGTGTTAACAGCATTAAAAATCCCCAATTGGTCTGCATTTATGTTAGAAGGGGAGAAATTTAACTATCAAGTTTGTGTTAAATTGCCATTGAAACCTTGCACTAAGAAGTCTTACCAGAAAGAAGTTGAAAAATGCCATCTGTGAATATTACTGATGTACAGTATTTCTTTATTATTATTTCCCTTGTACATTCCAACAAAGGTTCCAAGGTTAAATGTTAATTTTTCTAGCACAGAAGAAGAGCCTTATGCCAGCTGTAAAGAAGACCCCCACCATCTTTGAAGCTGCCCTTACTAGAGGGATTAATATATTTTAACCTTGGAGTTAACAACTGTATTCATTATTTTATTTTATTTTATTTTGCTTTTTAGCATGGTCTGTCATTTAAAATGGAATGAATCAGTTAGACTTATGTGTCTCAGTATTATCAATTTTGTTATTTCATTTGGGGATGGGCCATAACTTAGGCCTAGAACATATGGCCTCTAGAGCACATGCTTTGAATGCACAATATGCCAAACTCCTCAGAATCTCCAGGGAGAGCTGGGAAAGACTCGTGACGTGTCCATAACCCAAAAAACTCCTATCACTCCTGTAGACAATATTAGGCTAGAAAGACCAATGATCTGACTCAGTACAGTATAAGGCAATTTGCCATGTTTGTAAGTTAACAACTTATCATCAAGAACTTATAGTGGAAGGGTATTGCTTCCCCATATTCTAATGATTAAATAAGTTGTCTCTCACAGGACCAAACTTAACACCATGCCAAAATTTATGCATGTAAAAGTGTTGTTAAAGGTATTAGAAAAGATCCACGTAGAAAGCTGGCAACTCTGATGGAGAAGAATTTCAGCAAGGCAAAAGAAAACAAGTCTTCTATGTTTTCTGGCACATAGTACTTTAGCTCTCCTCATCTACTGAAAATCAGCAAGGGATATAGACTGCTGGTTAATTGGAACAAAGAATTTTAACAAGCCAACTGTCAATATGTAAGTATTCCTTTAAATGGATTGGGGAAGGGAGAAAATCAATGGAAAATCCCCAGGGTGGCAGTTAGTAATTGGCAATTGGGGTGTAAAGATAGTTAACCATGAAAGAGTTGCCAGATGAGAGGATAAACTAAAGAGGCACTGAGAAGGATTTGGCACTTCTACTCAACTAAAGATCCTTGGATGTTCAGAGATATAAAAAAGGAAGTCTTTTCATTTTTGAAGTAGCTTTGCCTGAGGTTTAAAGGAGTCTAAACATTCATGATAGAGGAGTGCTTAAAACAACATGATTAAACTTTTTGCTTACAGAAGTCCTATGGCCTTCAACAAAAATGTTTGGCTGGATTCTGAGATGATACATGGATCTAAAGTATACGTATGTGTCATCTGTTTAAAATTGATGCTCCTGTTAATACCCCCATCCCTGAAATACTAACTGTCTCCTCAAAGCCATTAAGTGACAATAATATCTTAGCACAATATAAAACAGATAATTTTAGAAATTTCAAGTAAACTGGGAAAAAATTAACCAGAAGATACATCTGTAAGGGGGGAAATCCCAATACTACCATTATATTGCCATATCTGTCTATTTTTAGGAACATTCACCATCACATGGTAGTGAAGCAGCCAAGATTTATAGGACTTATGACTTGCAAGGACTTTTTGATTGGCAAGGATGATAGCATTATCTATATTGCTATCTTCAAGTTTTCCTGTTCCTTCTGAGCTGTAACTGTTGCAATATTCAGTTTTAATGTCTGAATAAATTTTGGGGGTGACTGGTCTCAAATGAGCAAATAAGATCCATCATCTTTATAAAATCATCCTGATAGGGGGGGGGGGGGGGAAAGCTGGTAAAACCTGGTTGATATGTATAGCTTGCAACGGCTTGCATTTTTGGACCCACCTTGTAGGTTCAGCTTTGCAGACTGTCAATATGAGCACTTGAGCTTCAGAATCAACCTCTACTCCTCAACCCAATATATAATCCATCCTTTAGATCAGAAATTCCAGAAGCAAGAGCAGAGGAAAGAAAGAGAAGGAAATATTGACAGTTTAAAAACTTTTTACTAGAGTGCTCATGCAAGGTGTCTTAGCCAAATTCCTTTAAAAATAGTTAGTTTCCTCCCCCTGTGGAATGTAGCTTCTGTATTTGTAATCAGCCATGGAATGTCAATTGCTGTAAATTGTGAAATAAAGCCTTTTAAAAATTGTAATAGCTCCATGATAATGTATGGGCATTTCATGTAATGGAATGTCCTCTTCCTACTGAAGCATCAGATTTCTGTTTCCAAATGTTTTGAGGCTACTAAAGACATTTTCATGAATTGGTTGGATGCACTATAGATGATGGAGGCTATGCTTGGAACCCATAGGTATTGCTGTGAACATTATAACCAGTATCATTTCTTTTAACACCAGGTTTCTCAAAACTCTACATATCTCAGTTGTTTTTATTGCATTCAGAAATGCCTCCAGACAGCCCTTTCCCCATAAATCTCATTCTCTTTCATATACTGCACAGCACACTAGGAGATATCAAATTTGTCAAGAGCCTCTCTCAAAATGCAGACACAGCACAAATTTAAGGAGGGCAATGAAAATAAAAAAATTAGCTGCAATGAAAGAAGCCTACTGGAGAGTTCAATATTTTGCACGTTCTCCAAAATTTCAGCTAGTTTTTATTAAGAGGGGGAGAAAGCACCAATATAAAAATATAATTAAAGCATTGTGATTATGCTGGACGTTAGTAGGATCTATTATTTTCATATTTCTGGCCAGGCTGTTTTCAGGTGTCTGATGCAGCCTGCAGTTTCTCATCTGTGGCTACTTCATTTAACATGGCTTTCTCCTTAAGTTTTCCTTGGAGTCCTGAGACTAACAGAGTTGATGGCCTACTCTCTCAGACAGTTCCTGGAGGACTTTGAGATGCAGGACGTTTCATTCTCTCCAGGCAGACTCCACATTTGAATCCAGGACTCAAAAACTGATTAGACTGGCAAGGGGATGGTCATCTACTTGAGAGCATTTTCAGCTGTGGCCTCAGCATGCCACTCATGCTTTCCTGGAAGTCTGACCTAATCAGAATTTTGGAAAGTGATTTTTTATTTTGGACTATTAACTCCCAGAAATTCCCTACCAGAATGGGAGATTAGGTAATTTGCCCAAGTTCTTGATTTCAATCCAGTTTGTCTATGCTGTTGACTTTATTGCTCAAGCCCTCTCCCCAGTCACACAAACGTAAGCTTCCTTAGTGGTGCAATTCTGTGGGGTTCCTTATAGCACTGTATTTCCACTAATTGCCATTGCTTTATCCTATGGAAACCTGGGGTTTGGGGAGACATTAGAACTGCCTGGCTGAGAATGATAAATACACCTCCCTAAACTTCCAGTCCCACAGTTTCATGGGATGAAACCATGGCAGTTAAAATGCAACCATGGTGCTATAATTCTGTAGTGTGAAAGGGCCCCAGATTCAAACTTCTCAAATGGTAGCTAAGGGGCCAAAAATCACACAAGAGAGGCAGGAGGCAAGTGAACAAGGGCTCATTGCATTTTTATCCTGTCTTCTGAGGGCCATATGTGCAGCATCTTGCTATCTCATCCATAATTCCTGGTGATGTTGACTTTTCTATAGAGGGATAGGAAATCTGGCTGCATGACATCCCTATACAGTTCCATACTGGCTGAGGCTGCAGTGGTTTTGGCAGTGAGCCAGGTATACTTAGTTGCCCACTTCTTGTGAAGGAAAAGGCATTGTGATGGACCCACTGCAAGGGTTAGTGAGGAGCTGGTAATCCCCCAACTCCCACAAAGGTTCTCACATGGTCTTAAGCACCAGTCATAGAATAAAAGAATAATAGAGTTGGAAGAGACCGCAAGGGCCATCCAGTCCAACCCCCTGCCATGCAGGAAATCCAAATCAAAGCATACCCGACAGATGACCATCCAGCCTCTGTTTATAGACATTCAAGGAGGGAGACTCCACTACACTCCGAGGGAGTTTGTTCCACTGTTGAACAGCCCTTACTGTCAGGAAGTTCCTCCTAATGTTGAGGTGGAATCTCTTTTCCTGGAGCTTGCATCCATTGTTCCAGGTCCTAGTCTCTGGAGCAGCAAAAAACAAGCTTGCTCCTTCCTCAATATGACATCCCTTCAAATATTTAAACAGGGCTATCATATCACCTCTTAACCTTCTCTTCTCCAGGCTAAACATCCCAAGCTCTCTAGGTGATAGGAATGGGGATACCTCAATGGTCATGCCTGTTGTGAGTTTATTTTTGTCTTTCTGGAAGCACCTAATAAGTAGACAGGGAGGGGCAAAAACCAGCCAGGATTTGGGATGCTACCTTGATCCCCTTTTATGTGAAACTTATACATTGTGACCAGTTTTAACCAATGTTGGCTGGTTAGATGATTTTTCATAGTATGAAGCTTGGATTGGAGGCACTCTCTCTTTCAACTTTAGTGATTTGAACTAACAACACTAAGTGCAGTGAGGAGCCATAGAGCAAAAATATTGTGGAGGGTCAGTCCTGGGACTAAAATCAGTGTAAATCTGCTCCAAGAATTTTAAAGGAGCTATCCAAAATGCTGAAGTCTATCTCTAAATAATTTCAGCACTTTGGATAGCACCCTTATTTCTGACCCTCCCAGTCCTTGGTGGTATAAAGAGACTGCATCTAATTCTTTATACTACAAAAGTCCATGTAATCTCCATCACTCATTATTAGTCTTTGTTGTTGTTTGTGTCACAGAATTCAAAGACCTGTTAGTCTGGAAAATCAGTATTCACGAGGAATTTTTATCACCTTTGAGACTAACTGAAAGAAAGAAGCTGGTAGCACAAGCTTTCACAGATTTGACCTTATTTCCTCAGATGTATGAGGTGAATTTGTTTGTTTCATAGTTATTCATGGTTTATCACAAGGCTTTTCATGTGGTTAATTTGACTGCAATATTTTCTAATTTCCAAGAGTTTTGTGTGACGGTGGAAATGAACCAGGAAACTAAGGCATCTGTGAGGAAGAAAACACTGCACTCTCACTGATTTCAAATACAAATTCATAGAGTTCTTTACAGCAATAAACTAAAAATACAAAAACTGCAGTCACACTTATTGGGTCAATATTTATTTCGGTTATATGGTTTGCTTTTTTGAAAGCCCCAATTATTCAGCTGTTTTTTGACATCTTTAAGAGTTCTAGCCGGTCAATATCTATAAATACAATCCACAGGTAATCCATCTCCTTAATTTCCAGAGTTTTCTGCTGCTTTAAATGCATAATGTTTGGTTTTGGCTTTTTAGACACTTTTTAAAAATGTTTATAGGAAGCCTTAAAGATAATATTCCTTCACTTCCACCCAAATAGGACTCTGAATGCATATCTTTGTTTTATTATGTTTTATTTTGTTTAATTTAATATTTTGGAGATTTTACAGAACAAAACAGATTTGATATTCTTTCCACATATATACATACACTTTTCTCTCTTGTTCAATTTATTTATTTATTTACAAAAACCCCTCAGTGCACCCCACCCCTGGAGCCATTCCCTTCTTTATACTCCATCCAAAATTTTAATTCCTCCTGTGGAGGTAATTTCCCATCTTCTTTTAAAATACATTTTCAATAATTTTTTCCATATTTCATCAAAATAATTTCTTTTCCATAATCCTTTTTTACTTTCAATTTACATGTTAATTTGTCATTAATTGCTAACTTCCAAACTTCTTTATACCAATCCTCCAATTTCACATATATATATTTTTTTCAATTTCTTGCTATGATTAATCTCGCAGCAGTAAACAAATTGGTTACAAGATTTTTTTTCCTCTTTCCATTCTACTTCATTGTATATTGATAACAATACTATGTTTGGTTTTCTATCTTTATATTCATAATATTTTCTATCTCTACTATTACTATTTCCCAAAACTTTTGTACATATTTACATTGCCACCACATATGTAGATATGATCCTACCTCCTGACAGCCTCTCCAACAATATTTTGAATTATCTTTATTTCATATTATGTAGTCTCACTGGTGTCAAATACCATTTCCAAATGAATTTATAATAATTTTCCTTAATTCGCACTGATAAATTTTTCAAATGTCTTTGTTCCCAAATCTTATTCATTATCACAAATTTTACATCCTAATTCATCTTCCCATATTTCTTTTAAAATAATTTGATTTAATTTTTTTCCTCTTATTTTCCATTAATATTTTATAAATTTTACTAGTTGTACCTTTCATATTTTAATTTTCCTCCATTTCTTTTCCTTTCTGGATTATTTGTTCAAATTGTGTATAATTTCCTTTTTCTATATTTTTTCTTCCAATTTTTAAACCATTGTTCTATTTGCATAAAATTTAACCAGGACATATTTATTCCCCTAAGTTTTTCTTTTATATTTTCTTTTCTTATTTTTAATTCCATCCAATTTTCTATTTTATCTATTTTCCTTTCCTTTAATTCTTTATCTAATAAATCTTTTAAATTTTTTTGGGAAAGATATTTCCATTATTATTGGTATTATCATTGAGTTTTCATTCATTAATCCTTTTTTATATTTATTCCATATTTCTAATATATATTTCATAAATGGGTTTTCAATTTCTTTAATTTCTCTCCTACTAAATTCTTTAATAAAATTTTTCTCTATTTTCATATCTATCTCTTTTCTCCCATTTCTAACCAATCCAAATCTGGTACGTCCAATATTCCTTCTATTACATATCTTACGTGATTGGCTTCATAATATGTCTTTGTTTTAAAAGTGAAAAAAGCATGTTCTTATTATGTACGGTTGCCCTCCATATCCATGGATTCTTTATCCACAGGTTCAACTATCAATGGCTTGAAACGATTTTAAAAAATATAAATTCCAAAAAGCAAACCTTGATTTTGCCATTTTATATAAGGCACACCATTTTACTATGCCATTGCATTTAATGGGACTTGAGCATCCATGGATTTGGTGTACGTGGGGGATCCAAACCCCAGTGGATACCATGGGCCCACTGTAGATTTTGTTACATTAAGGTGGATGCTCTATGTAAGCTTATTTGTGTGAAAAATCATAGGATTACACTGTAAGTGAAGACTGTGGTCTATATTTTGCAAACTCAATCTGGCTCACAGCTGAACACAGGGAGTGTAATCATGCTTAGCCTTTCATTAGATTTCTGCCTATAAGGAGAAATAACTCCATCCTGTTAGAAAATTATACTTGCATGACATTATGATATCTTGTCTTGACAGGATTGCCATCTGCAGACATCAGGGTACAACATCTGCTCAGTGTTTTTAAACTATGAACATGTTTTTCAAATGTACACTCAGAACCCACCTGATAGACTGTGCATCTAAATACACTGACAAGCAAAACACTGGATCAAATCATTGTTGTTATGCTTCGTTCAACACCTTTGTATTAAATGATTAAAAAACACCTTGTTTTTCTCCCACCTCCAAGGAAAACAATAGGATCTCTCAGAAAAGCGGGGAAAAGTGGGGGATGAAGAAAAGCCATTGATTATTTTATTATAGACAAGACAAGTCAAATATTAGCACTGAGAAACTGGAGTTAAGGATGTGCTCATCTAAACTGGACACTCTAGTTAACAGAAGCATCTGGCTTCTTCTGTAAATTGACCAAAGGGATTCTGTAATGATTCTATTTAGCTCACTTCCCATTTCTCATAGTGTCATGATTTCCTGTGGAGCCCAGGTTTATCTCCTTCCCTGTATTTGCTATTTAAATAGCTGCTAAAAACACCAGATTGACAGACAAGATGACTAAAAGCTTTTCTATTGCTTTGGGTAGCACATAACATATTTTCCTTGCTTATCCTAAGCCAAAGGAATCATTTGAAGTGTTCTTTTGTTGTTGTGAACTGCTGTCAAGTCTACCTTGACTTACATTGACACTATGAATGAGAGACCTCCAAGTCCCACTGTCTTCAACTGCTCTGCTCAGGTCTTGGAGACCATGGCTTCCGTGATTGAGTCTATCCATCAGGAATGTATCCATCTGCCTAGAGATAACAGTTGCTAAATATCTCACAACAAAAGGCACCTCTCTTCTTCCAAGCAGATGCCTATATGTAAAGAAACAAAGCCAATGGTATGGAACACATTTTGATTGAAGAAACAGAATGCACTTCAATTTAAATTGATATCATCCCCCTCCAGGTGAACAGCAATAGCAAGTACTTTTCTATACTGCTTATCAGTGAACTAGCACTCCCTAAGCAGTTTACGATGTGTAAGCCAGTTGCCCCCAACAAGCTGGGTACTCATTTTACCGGCCTACGAAAGGATGGAAGGCTGAATGGACCTTGGACCCCTGCCTGGAATTGAACTCACAACCTTGTGGCTGCAGTACTGGCATTTAACCACTGCACCACCAGGGCTCCTTTAGGAAGAAGAATCTCCCACTCACCCAGGACAATGGAAACCCCTACAAGAGCTTTTTCTGGACTGCTGAAATAAAAGAGGAGAAACATGTGATGAGTCTGGCAAGGAACTATTTTCCTATTACAAGTCCTACCCCCTCCCTTTCAAACTATCTCCACGTTTCTCTTATATTTTTCTATGGCTCCAATGTGGGGAGAGGGAGAGAGAGACAGGGAGACCTGATATAGTTCCCATGTAAGACACAAAGGCCCAAAACAGATGGGCAGTAAAGTGTAGCTGCTGGCCACTCTAAGGCATGGCATTTAGATGACACATGCCCCCAGAGCATCTGGAAGCCGCATGGAGAACATGGTTGGTCAAAAAAAAACTCAGCTGCAAAAGTTGCTTCTAAATTATAGCAACCCTAAGTCATTTTGGGACAGGAACATTGCTTAGGTTTTGTGGCATGGACTTTCAAAAAGAAGACACCCTAATCAACATGTTCCAAGTTTTCTTGTAAGAAGCTTTTTGTGCCATTTTTAGAACATTCTTCTGTGCTAACTAGGATAATGCTTCTTGCATAGCTTTATCTTAATGGATCTGAAACAGAACATAATGCTGCTATTCAGATTGACCCTTTCTACCATGTTCCTTCCACAAGTACACTTTCTTCTTTAATCTAACCCATCAATTCCACCCGAAATGAATATTCATGGTTTTCAGCACACAGTCTAAATCAAATTCATTTCCAGAGCACAAAACACTGTGACACCATAATTGGTCTGCGTATATATTGATGAAACCATTGTCCTTAGAACTATTATGCTTGATTTAAGCTACTTTATGCTTTGCATCTCCCCTTAGTCAAATGAAATTTATTCAGTCCTGTGTCATAAGTTCCATATATGAATGAACAAATTTGTAAGCAGCACTTTTGTTAAATTATCAAATATATATCTGTCTTCATATTGCTTTGTCTTGTAGTTAGAAGATGCCCAGGGGAGGTTATATAATGTGAAATGAAAGGCAAAAATATACTTTGCAAACACAAGAAGTGCGAATGGTAAATTTTTTACAGTTCTGGGAGGAGACAGTTTCCAAAAGAATAGTGTCATGGCCAGAAAAGATGCTTAACCCTTTTCCCAGACAAGTGTTATGATCAAAATTGCCAAAGCTTTAACCTTGTTTGGAGGACTTCTGAATGTGCATTTCACCTTTTTTTGTCACATATATCTGCAATAAGTAGACTGAAGAGATAGATTTGGATGGAAAGATGATGGATGGGGAAAGATAAAGCAAGCAGGCTACTTCTTCTCTCAAAACCATCTCACCTCCCCCCCCCCCAAAGCTGCTCTTCATTCTTCTACACCTGTGTGATGTATGGTTTAACTCCATTAGAGTAGCTTGCTCCACACCTCATTGTTAACTGTTTGGTTTCTTATGATGCTTGAAACAGCTCATGACCAAAGGTGGTGCTGAAATTCATACTTCTCCCTTCCCATCTCTCTCTGTAACACGTTGTCCAGCTCTTAATTATGGATTTTACTTTGCCAACTACAGCCTTCCAAATAGTTACTTATTCTTTGCTGGTCTATGTTCTTTCCTTTCTTTATTGGCTAACACATTGCAGTTTGCTTGTTTTAATTGCATTGGAATTCTTTAAAAACCATTCAGTCTCTTCTAAAGACCTGGGGCTCTTACACAGCAGAGTTAAAGCACTATGATTTTTCTTTAACTACCATAGTTCCATCCTGTGGTATTCTGCTATTTGCAGTTCAGCAAAGAGGATTTGAAATTATCAGCAAGAGAGCTCCAATGTCTGAGCAAATCCCAGGATTCCACAGGATGCAACCATGACAGTCAAAGTGGAATCATGGTGCTATAATTATGTAGTATGAAAGGAGTCCCAGATAAACAAGCCACTGTAATTCCTTCACATTCACATAATACTTTCTGTAAATTCTCAAAGCATTTCACTTTATTTCATATATTTTATATTACCTATGGGGGCTGTAGCTCAGGCAGAGAGACACTTCAGGCTATGTCTAAAGAAGACTTTGGAAAAGTTACCACCTGGGATATTCTGGCAAGTATAATCTGAAATAATAACTTTTCTAAACTGTGGTCTAAAACTATTAGAAGACAAGAAAAACCTTGTTTTTCTGTTTTGCCAGAGATCTAGTATTTACAGTTAACTTCTTCTCACGCTGCTCAAAGATACTATGGGCCCAAACAGACAGGCCAAAATAAAACTGCTTCGGGTCACTTTGGAGATATGTTGTTTAAATGACACATGCATCTTAAGAGGCCAGAAGCTGCACCAAAGCTGTGTTCTAGTCCTTAGAACTGGAGCATGGCTTTGGCATGGCTTCCCGCCTCTTAGGACTCATGAAGCATTTAAATAGCATTCCTCCAAAGTGACCCAAAGCAGATTTATTTTGGCCTGTCTGTTCAAGCCCTATGTTATATAAGATGAAGAACAAAATGGTTCCCTTGCTGATACCGTGTATGAAGACACATCTAATGGCAGTTGAATCTTTATTCAATGTTGGTGATGCAAAGTTGGCCTCTCTTGTATCTGAAGGCAACAGGATAGTTTACAAGGTAAGGGCCAAGCTGACTGACTTCTAGCTCTATCCTACAACATCCTGCTGCCACCTTCTAGCATCTGCTGCTAGAGGCAACTGCTTTGCCCTACCAAATAAGCCTAAGAACAGCCCTTAGCTCTTAATTCAAAACCCTTCAACAGAAATTCCTACCAGCTTGTCCAATGCACTCTCTACTTGTGAAAGTTTTTATCATGTATTTGTCCAGAGTTTTGAAGGGATAGCCTAGGGGCAAGTAAAGAATATTTTGCAAGCAAAGAGAGGTCAACCTAACTGCCTTGTGCCATCTTCACCAGTCCTGATAATCATCCCACCCACCCTGCAACTACCTTCTGGATAAGTGAGTATCTAAGTCTGGGAATTGGCATAGCTCCATTGGGCCAGCAGGTGCCAGGAATGTTGAAACAACATGCTTGACACACATAAAACCTTGCCATCTGGAAGCACCCTTTAACATTTGGCTCTCTCTGGTTCACACAATTATTTGCCAGCCCTCATTCCTCTACAGATTTGATCCAATCAAGATAAGAGGCATTTATTTGAAGTTCAAAAGAGGTCAGTAATAGGGTGGTGGTGGAGGGGTGCAATAAGAGAACTAATCAGAACTCTTGACAAGACTCTTATGAATCATGTCTATTAACATGGGCCCTTTATTCTGATGTCATACCTTTTAATGATGCTTAGAAGATATGTGACAGAGTTATATGCTTTGTTTCTTCCATTCCCTTGTAAAAAGAAAGAAAGAGAAGGAATCCACTAGGGAAACTGTGAGTAAGAATAGAGGAAAGAAAGATAGAAAGAACTTGCTAAATTAGACTCTTCCACCTCTAATTTTTTTTTTTAACAAATTCCAAATCCCCAACCATACATCTAGAGCTAGGAAAGGTTACATTTTGGGTCTAAACACTTAAAACCCAGTGACCACAGTGCCTGGAGATTCTGGGAGTTGTAGCTGAAATAAATAATTACTCAATTACTCCAAGCTCTGACCATTACGTTCCCTCCACAGGTTGTGATTTTGATCTGAAAAACACCCAGAAGCAAAAGAAGTAAACAAAACACTGTTTCTCTGCCTACTTCTCCTTTGCCCCTTCTCACAGAAAATCTAGGCTCCAGGCTTTTTTTTTTTTTTATTTGTCAGAGGGCACAGACTTGGATGCAATGCTTCATTTGAACCTCAGTTATATATTGCACCAGCTACATGTTTCCAGTCCTCCAACCTTAATCAGAAAATTTCCGGTAGGGAGCTGTGAACTGGTAGGCATGGCCTAAGGCCAAATGATGTGAAGCAAGGATCAGACAATAGAAAACAGGCAAATGTCCAGATAAATGAGAATAAATGCCAGGCAACAGGCAAGTTATAGGCATATCATACCAGATGAGTAAGACAAAGAGGTTAAATACATCTTGCTTGTATATTTATATTTTTAAGCATGGTGTGATAACTACCATATATACTCGACTATAAATTGAGAAATATGTGCTCAAAAATTGACCCTACAATCCAGGGTCAACTTATATATGGGTCAATACAGTAATACTGCTTAGAAAGGTCCTGAAAGAAGCACCGCCTGATTGCCACACTGTCTATGCCTCTGCAATGATTTCTAAAAGAGCTGCTGAGGCAGGGTGTGTATGTGTGTGTAAAAGAGGTGAGTCCCTTCTCAATGGGATGTTAAAACCTCCTCCTCCTCCTTCTCCTCTGGATCTCTCTGCCCACAGAACACCCCACTTTCCCCCAGTTGCCTTCCCTTCTCAATTGGATGTTAAAACCTTTTCCTCCAGTACCGAAAAAGTTGTGTTAGGTGATTGGGAGAGGTCCAGAGATAGAGAATGAGGGAGGGAAGTGGTATTTTCCTTTTGTTTTGCCCTTCACATCCTTTGCTACTGACCCAGGTTTTACTCTAGATTTCTCCATGGGCCATATCAAAATCCATGGATCCAACAACTTGACAGCACAGGATTCTTTCGCCTGTATGGCTCTGTTGTTTTGCAACACGTGGATGCATCCTTTACTTCTAAAAAACAAACCAAAAACCAACCAAAAACAAAATAGATCCAAAAGCTATACAGAAATACCACTACAAAGAATTAACCCTTTTGTTCCCTACTTAAATGCATAACAGATAATATGACTACCTTATTCAAAGTAAAAACAGTTATATCCTTAGCCTAGGCAACTGCAGCTCCTCTTCAGCTCTTCCCTTCTTTCTGAACTAATAACTGCAATGCCTTCCTTAGGCTTTCCCACCCATTGGGCCAAACCAATAATTCACAGGCATTACAACTGCAGAGCTTCAAAAAGTTACTTTTTTGGATATAGCTCCCACAATCTCCAAACCAGCATAGGCAAGTGACTCTGGACACCATAGTCCAGAGAAGCAAGTTTCTCTAGCTCTGAGTGAGTGTCAGTACCATTTATATGTTGTTGAACTGCAGCTCTCACCAGCAGTAACAAGGATAGCTGTTGGTGGGGGAAGATAGAAGTGGTAGACAAGGTACATTTGGAGGGCCACTAGTTGCCCATTTCTGTTTCCTAGTGGTGGTTTCCCATTTTATCCTTACACCACCACTCTGTCAAGGGATACTCAGACCTTATTAAGAAAGGTAAAACAGTATTTTGAATTATTTACAGCTCCTACCATAAGTGGTGGTGAATTTCCCCCCCAAAATGGTATGGGGGCTCCTCCACTTTGGTTCATAACCCATTCACAATTTAGGTGGTGAAAGTGAAGTCTGTGAGCTGCATTTAGTCCATGTACCTTACTTCTGCAGCATTTGAAGCCCCATGAGATCCCCAAGTTTTTAAAATAGAAGTGGGCATGACTTTTGGTGTGAAAATCACTCAGAAATTGCATCCAAAGCCTCCCAACAAAAAATCCTTCTCCCAGCCTTCCATATATATCTTCTTTCCCCACAGTTTCTCCTTCAAAATGGCAACTGGCAGTGATTCAGCATCACTTCTGTTTGCCATTTTGAAGGAGAAAGGGAAGGAAAACAAGATATTTTGATGTGCTTAGATGAAAGGAGTTCAGCTTGCTGTGGGAGAGGTTAAATGGTAGAAAATTTGGCCTCCAATACTCACACAGTTGTGCATCTTGATATAAATCATGGATCCCAGTTGCTCATGGGAAAGTTAGTTTCCCTTCCAGGGATTCAGAGCTATAACCCAGTGCATGTTTACCTGGGAGTAAGGCTCACTGTAGTCAGTAGGACTTCCTTTTGAGTAAACATTCATAGGATCAACCTGCATCCATTTTAAGGACTAACTATTAAATCATCCCCTATAAGATTTTGGCCAAAATGGACTTGAAACTTGGTAGAAATCAATAGCAACAGCATTTACATAACACATCTTATTCCAATGGATTTTCCACTGTAGGAGTATAGTCAGTTTTGTGTCAGCCCAATATCTCAATTCTTTATAGAAAATGATTTCTTCCCATGTAACAAGATGTAGAAGTCAAGCTAGGAATGTTATGAAGTTTCAAGTGGAATATCTTTAAAAACCAAACCAAAGCCATAGCCTAAATAGCCTGTCATTCAATATTTTCAATGCATCTCAGTATGTGCTGGCTGGTAAGTTCAATTCAGATACAGCAATTTTTCTCTCTGCATGTTTTGATGTCGCTGTCATGCTTAACAGATGGTGTCTTTGTAATATTGCATCCGTCTTTCTGGAGGAATGCTTGGTGCATGGCCAAGTGGTTGAGTTGTTGTAGCTCTTTATTTTAAAGCTTTATATTTAAAATTATTGACATATTTGTTGTAGCAGAATATCTGGAAAGGGAAACATTTTACAATAAAGGTATTCACAAAGCACTTTGAGTTTGGGTGCTAAGACTGAGAAAGTGGAGGGGGGTGTCTTAAACAGTTATTTACATAATCTGCCATTTGTCTGTTATCTAAAACATTTTCTGAAGCAAAAGTACAGATAGCAAATGGAATTTAAAATGTCACCGCACGAACTAATCTGAGACAAAATGTAAGAAGTTTCACTTAGCTCATTGTATAAAGCAGCCAGCAAATGCCACTTTTAAGTGGCAAAATTATATTTTGTTTTGAGATAAGAAAGGTAGCTTTCCTTCCTGCTTGAGGTCTACAGAATATACAGATTTAAAGTACTGAATATTGTTAATCAGACCTCCTTTGTTCAGTGAGAAAATGCATGTAATATTTATAGAGATGTCTCAGTGGGTTCTTCAGCAGCAGGGAAAACTCAGTTTTGCAATTCCCATGAATCTATCAAGTCTAGAGCTTGGAAAACATGTTTGTTGGGCTACATCTCCTAGAACCCCCAGCAAGTATGGCTGTGCTCATTTTAGGTTTCTGGGAGTTGAAATGGGGGGCAGATTTATTTTTTCTTCCTAAGATCCAATGTTAGGTCAGCTCCCTGCCTTTCATGCTGCCCAAATTTCATCTGCTTGCCTTTTTAAAAAAGCGACACATGCATCTTCATTCATTAACATTGATCTTATTATATAACCTGCCCTCCCAATCTTGAAAATGTTCTTAAAACAGTTGCAAAACAGCTTTGGGAATGGTTTATGTGTTTACAATCCTATACACATTTTTAAACCAACATGGTGTATGCAATGGTTTGAACTTTGGACTAGGACACTGGGGAGACCAAATTCAAATCCCTGCTCAGTCACAGAAACCCATTGGATGGCATTGGGCAAGTCACACTCTTTCAGTCTCAGGTGAAGTCAAGGGCACCTGAACAAATTCTGCGAAGAAAACATCATGATAGGTTTGCCTTAGGGTCACCATAAGTCAGAAATAAGTCAGAAGGCATTCAACAAAAACAACAACAACACACACAATTTTATCTTGAAGCTAGCTAATCTAAAGTAGACTTTTCTTTTGAACAGACAAAACAAACATGTTTGAATCATGACAGTCATGTTAGCAACTGAGAACACCCATGGCTGACTATTGTGGCAAATCCACAAAATTGACTCACTCCCCTGGTACGTAACCTTGGGAAAGATATTTAGCTTACACCATACTCTGTTGGAAAAGGGCGTTGGTAAAGTAAACAATGTTCACAGAAATGTAGAGAAATGAAAAAATAGTTCAGTTAATTCTGAGACCAATTGCATCGGCACTGCAGAAATGATGCAGTTTAATACCGCTTTAACCACCATTGCTCAATGCTATGGAACTCTGGGGTCTGTAGTTTTAAGAGACATTTAACCTTCTCTGTCAGAGAGCTCTGGTGCCATAACAAACTACAAAACCCAGGATTCAATATCATTGAGCCATGGTAGTTAAAAGCAGTGTTAAACTGCATAAATTCTGCAGTGCAGATGTAGCCCAATGACAATGAGAAAAAGTTCTGACTCTATAATTCTATTCCAGTAGGTTTTTAGACACTGATTGTTTTACATATAAAGGGCTTTTATTTAGTGTACTTTTAAAACATATAGAAATTGGTTTGTATATGTTTTTAGCTACATGCAATTTCACTTGTGTGTTTTACAATCTTATAAACTGCCTTGAATGCTGGGCTTAGGGGAAAGGTGGGGTATAAATGAAGTGACTGACTGATGGATTGTTACTGTTGGAAGAGCAAGGAAGGATGGAAAAATATTCTTTCCTGTTCTCATCCCTTTGTACTCTCTATTTCTCACACCTCTGTCTGTTGTTCTGTCAATCTCATCTTTCCACCCCAAGCTTGGAAAATAAAACATTGATAAAGCAGCTTCTGAGAGGTCAATGATGCTGAGAAATATACTTTCTCTCTTTCTCACACCTCTGTCTGTTGTTCTGTCTATCTCATCTTTCCACCTCAAGCTTGCAAAATAAAACATTGTTACAACAGCTTCTGGGAGGTCAATGATGCTGAGAAATGTACTTTGTCTGTTTGCTGAAGAGAACAACATTTCCCAGCATACATGACATCTAAGAAAATACATCAGATATAATCAAAGTGCCACGAAGGAAAAGAAAATTTCCCTCTTTCTCTCATTGTCATTGCTGGCCATGAGTGGGTGGGGGAAAGCATCTTTCTCCAGGTCAGGGGGTCTAACTAGATATTGGTGGGAATATATACTTATTATTAATTCATTTCTCTCTCTACAGTAAAAATTTTCTCAGACACATCACTCAACAACCAGACTTGTGAATTAGTCTGTGCTTACCTTCCAATGATGTATCACAGAACCAAGCACACTAAATGCAAGAAGGAAATCATGTGCTATGACAAACAGAAGTTTCTGAACTGTTGTCAAAATGTTCTATCATCAAGGTTAAGCTGCAGATTACAGCCCAAGACAGAGAACAGTTATGTTTGATCGATTGCTCAGTTTACTTGTGCATTTCTGAGTCCACCCCATTTCTTTCTATCATCCCACTGAATCAGTGAGGCCACTATCAGAGTGCAGAATGATGTTACCGTTATTCCCAATAGGGCTTGAATTAGGTAGAAGGATGACCTAAGCTATAGTAATTCTTAATACTGGCAAGGTTAGTTTGTGGAAGGGAAATGGGATTGTGCATGAAAAAAGAGGCAATGTTAAAAGTCTGATTGGTTTTGCTGCTTATCTTGTATTCAAGGAGAACAAAATCAGGGCCCAAATGAACTATTTTACTTGTTTCTGTGTTTCAGCTCTGCAGAAGTGACAGACTACATTAACTCAGTGGTAAAGCATATATGCTCTGTATGCAGAAAGTTCCACATTCAGTCGCTAGCAATATCTCTAGATGTATTTATTGTTTAAGGATCAGCTGGAAGACAATATAAGAGACCTGTGGCTCGGATCTCGAGGAACTCCTGTCAATCAGAGTGAGTGGTATGTGGCGAGATGAACAAAAAGTTTGACCTGGTATAAGCTAGTTTCCTTTGTAAAAGAAAATATATTCATGTTGAACTTTTGATGCTGTATTCAAATGAGCTGACACATTGTTTGCATGTGATTAAATCAGTTAGAACTGAATAATCAAAATCTTTCCCGCTTCATTCGCATACAAACATTGGCAATTTAAGTGAAAAATTCTTCCTTGGTCTTTGCATTAGGGATGAGCTAGCTGAAGCTAGTTTATAGTTCCATCAACAAAACAATGGGCTCTGTTTAGAAAAGAAAGAGGGTGAGCTTGCTGAATCACTTTCCAAAGACAGCTGGCATTAATTTATTATGAAAAAATAAGAGAAAGAGAGAAAAATGGAGAGGAAAGATGATGGGTTTCTTGGTGATAGATTCCACAAGGCTATGCTTGTATATATCAAGGGTTCTGTAACTACCAACCATGGATGCTTGAGAGCCTTTAAGAGGTCAGTGAACTACATAAATAAAATAATGACCCCCCTCCTAGTTTCCTTCTTGATGTTTTGAAAAATGTGTTTATGTGCATTTTTATGGGACGTGGGGGCAGGGAGTCTATATACTATTGGTATATATGTTCCAAGAAAGGTTGTGTCTCCATGACCTCATGTAGCTGTGCCGATTTTTCAGCCAAAATCTTGTTATCCACATTGATAGAATGGGTTTCAGTTTTAAATATACATGTTTCCCTACCCTGAGTCATTAGTTTGCAGTTTATTTGGAAACGCTATGTGCATTGCAAAACTAATAGCAATGTAATAATGGAAAATGTGGGAATGAAAAAAAAAATGCATATATATATATATATATATATATATATATATCTTTATGATACCTATGTGATGCATTTATTGGTAATTAAAGCTCCATCAGTCTCATAGTTATTTAGGCACTGGTTTTAGTTTTTGAAAATTGGAAATATAAGATTTATGGTTTAGGATGTTAGTGTTCACAGGCATTGGGAAAGCCGCTTTCAAGTCCCTATTTCTTAACACAGAAAGTTTTTTTAAAAAAGAGCATATAACTTTTAAAAAATGAAACCTGAAGAAATAGGCTTATCTTTTCACCAGACAGCCATTGCTATTACATTTCTTTCCAAGACTTTTTAGGGGAGAAAATGCTGCATGTCACTCCTACAGGCTATTATTGTAATCTATCACCAGCATGAGGGCTAGCTGAAACGTTCGCTCCCATAATGGACCTCTTTCATAAGTTTTATTAAAAAGAGGGGGGAAGCTCCATATATAATGGGAAAGTTACTCAGGGAGTTTGGTAGAGCTATTAATAGTCTATATAGACCCATAAAACATTTGAAACAACTCGGACAATTTCTCTCTCTGGAAGTAAAACACATTTAAACATTTTAATAGTGCTAGAAAATGACTCCATTTCAAGAAGCTGGTAGCCTCAATAGATACAGACTTCTATATTTCTTAACCTAAAATATCAGTATCTCAGAAGTTGTTGGGAAATCTGAAAGATAGCAGTGGATCTCTCAGGCAGAGTAATTAAGTTTCAACACAGTGTCTGAACAACAACCGGTCCCATGCCCACCAATCCAAATAAGGTCTATCTGCGAAAAGAAGTAAGTTTAGTAATTGTTCTGAAACCTATAAAAGTAGCTTAATTTAAACTTCCTGTCCATAATCAAATACATGTTTAATGGAGAAGAGAGAGGGAAACAAAAATGACTTTAGTTAGAGTGATGCTGGAAGACAGTGTGTGTTATAAAAGCAAATAAACAGTCAGTTGCCATAAATATATGCTATGTTTAAACTCCTAGGCATCTTAGGCTAAATATAATGCAAAACTACAATTCCATAGCATTGAGCCATGGCAGTTAAAGTGGCATCAAAGTGGATTATTTCTATAGTGTGGATGCAGCCCTAGAGAGTAACATGCAAACTAAGGCGGGTTACAAACCGCCAAAAAATACGTATGGAATACATATTAGGGTTAGGAAGGGGCAGTGCTTCCGCACCCCCCTAACCCTAGTACGTATTCCATACTTACAACATGGCGGCGCCCCTTCCACATGGGGGCCGCCATATTTATGTATCGGACGCATAGCGTCCAGACGTGTCACGGCGCTAGTGACGTCGCGAGTGCGCCAGCGGAGCCTCATGACGTCATTAGGGCGCCGCAGAAAGAAGCTCCATTTTGGAGCTTCTTTTTTGCTCCGCAAGGGAGCCGCATGGTGTGGCTGCGACGGCTCCCTTACGGAGCAAACGGCAGCGGCGGCAGACCACCTCAAAGCGGCGGTCTATAACCCGCCTAGGAATGAGTGAATTAGCAAACAAAAATTGCTAATCTTAACAGTGGTTACTCTTTACACAGAGTATGGATCTGTCACTACATCTTACAGTGCTTTGATGGGAGTAGGATGAGCCACTTCTGGGTAAAAAAGAGGGGAATGCTAATTTCCTAATATAGGGAAACTCCTGTTTTAAAAACAAATATGAAGCCTCCATTAGACTAATGCTATGCCATTATGTAGCAATTGCATCATTGGTATTATCAGTCTGGCTAAATCCTGGATTGAACTGGGCTGATTCAGGCTCATCTGGATTGGTTTGGATCAGATCTGAATTGACTCAGATGGGTCAGAAGTGATTCAGACCAATCTGTCAGCTCAGACAACTGCAGTGAAAGAAAGCCAGACAATGTTCTTCCAAATTATTGCAAAACAGCATTCTAAAAGGAAAACACCAGAATGGGGACAGAGAGAGTAATGCTAGATATGCTTTCAACATGGTGCAACACTCTCACCAGCACATCACATTGCTAATATATAATAAAGTAGTAAAGAAGTATAATAAAGACTATTTCCATCTCTTTTTGCTGGTGCTCTTTTGGAAGTCAGGAGTGTTTTTAAAAAATGTTCCATTGGAGTTGGTGGCAGTTTTGCAGAGGAGAACGCAAGGGGACAATTTCCTAATACTTGGACCTCTGGAGGGCCTAGACAATAAAACAAGACCAGCGTTTGTCTAAAATGGTTTGTTGCTACATCTCAGCACAGCCAGGTCTTCTGTAAGCACTAGCATTGATTAATATGATTCAGACATGGCAAACCATTTGGTTGGCAGAACTTTTTTTTCTTTTTTGATGGGGGCTGTAGAATTCAAAGATACAGACATGTTAGTCTGTAGAATAGTATGTAGAGAGATCTTGTAGCACCTTTGAGACTAACTAAAGAAAGAAGCTGTAGCATAAGCTTTTGTAGACTTGGTATGCCTCCTCAGATGCATGGAGTGAGCTGGTTCCCAGGAAGGACCTTTATCATCAGACTGTATGAATAGCCAAAGAAATGCAAAATTTGTGGGTATGGCAATGAAGTGACAAGTTGAGTTTTAACTATGGTCACTGAGGGACAAAAGCAAGAAAAAAAGATGTTGTCTAAGTACACTGTGGATGGATGACTATCAATGGTGAAAGGAGTTTTAAGATGTGGTGCATATAGGCTGGATACCAGAAAGGAGACATAATAAACTGGCTAAGAGTGGCCTCATGAGGCTGGGATGGTAATCAGTGTTACAAGGTGTAGTGTGCCAGCAAGCCATTGTCTCTGTCCAACCCACTCTTGATGGATTGGAGTTTATGGGGCTATGCTAATTCGCCTTTCTATTTCCAAACTTCCTTTGTCGGTTATCTGTTCAAGAACCACTGTCCTGAGATTAGGAGCTTGTTGCATGGCTTAATAAATCTATTTACCTCTACCTGGTTTAAATCTTAATTCAGGCTGCATCCTGATATTATTGCAAGGTTTTTGTCACCTATATACCACTCGAATACAGCCTGAGTCCATCCCCACTTTCAGGAGCACTCCTCACGGTTCTTTTTGGATCTGAGAGTTTTCTGAATTAAGAAAATGGCTGCCAGAGCACTCCTGGAAGCAGGGATGGACCTGGGCAGTATTCAGGCAGCAAATTAGGTGACAAAAACCATGTGATAATATCAGGATGCTGCCCAAATTAACATTTAAACTAGGTAGGGGTAAATTGATTTATTAAGCCATGTGATAAACTCAGAGATGGTAAGTATATTTGATTTTGATTTAAGTCTCTGGTTTTGTTTGGGGAATTTATTCTTATTTCTCTTTTGTCTCTGTGTATTTTGTGTATGCCTCAGTTATTTTATTTATTGCAGAAGTTGCACACTTTTACATTGTTCATGAACAAATAATGACTATTTGTTTCATACCTTTTGGATAGAGGTCAACTCTGAAAGAGCTAATATTTCATATGTGTAGTTTCTATATCCCTGACTCAGAGGAATGAGTAATTTTCAGTTGAATTATGCATTTTCACTGCTTGATTTGGAAAGGATTCATTTCTGTAGAAGAAAGTTGTACTATCTGATGATCAGGCTTACTTCAATGTGGGACTTCTGTACCCCAAGGGTTTTTCATCTCCTAGAAATCTTAATTGAAGCTTTCTGTAATTGACAGGCAGCTAATTGGCGGTATCTTCATCTTCTGTATGTAACAAAAATTTATTTAAAATGCTGACAAGTGACTTGCACTTGGAAATGTGATAATTATAGAATCTGGGTTTTCACTGAGTGGGATTAATTTCATTGGTAAAACGAAATGAATGATTTCTGATCACTGCCAGAATAGAAAACTAATATTAGGAATAAATGTGAATCCTTCTGGGTAAAACTGATACATTAAAGTACAGAACTCTGTTAATGCTAATGTTAACCAAAAAAAGCATAAACTCTATTAATCATGACTTCATCAGAAAATGCACTCTAACCCCAATGGTTGGTGGGGTTGCGAGAGAGGGCTTTCTTGGTGGCTGCCCCTAGACTCTGGAACTGCTTTCCCAGGGAGACCAGAATAGCTCCCTCCTTGTTGGCCTTCCACTGGCAGGCTAAGACCTACCCATTCAGACATGCTTTTAAAATGGAATGGTTGTAGAGGACTGGCTTGGGTTGTTGTTTTAAAGTGTTTTATACAGTTTTTTCTTTTAAAAATGTATTTTATTCTTTTAATAGCTATTCATTTTAACATTGCAATTATTTAATCTTTCTTAATGCATCTTTTTTCTATGTTTTTAATTGTATTGTTGTTGTTTTTTAAAATATTGTGAAGCCTCTCTGAGTCCCAGTTATGGGAAAAGTGTGGGATACAAAGAAATACAACAACAACAACCTTTTTAGGGGAAAATTGATATGATTTTCAAGCAATCTTGGCCCAAGGTCCCCACAGAAAAGTTCCACAAACATATGGAAACATGCAAAATCACCACACTTCACTCACACAACCCCCTGAACCCCCTAATACCCCAAATACCTCATAGTCCTCCTCAAAATTGTGACAGGAAGTGATACAATATTACTTCCAGTTGTCATTTAGAGAGCAAAATGAAGGTATTTGGGCTTGCTGTGGGATGTTGTAGTTATGGCCTGTTGGTTGAAAATTGCCCCATGGTCCCCAGACAGTTGCCCTGTTACAAGCACTCAAGGATGACACAAATTTGGATCAGATGACATCTTACCCTTGTATATGCTAAGGAAGCAAGCTGTCCAGATGCCAGTTTAAATAAGGCACCCAGTCATAAAATCCAGTATGTATACACTTGAAGACCATAACTAATGCATGAGGCACAGCTCTCAATATTTCTTATCCTATCCAAACTATGTGCCTATCTGTGATCTTCAGAGAATTACAAAGGTGAGACTGGTAGCAGGAAGTAAAGCTGGGAAATGTTAATTTTGTGCACTAAAATTCCCAGCACTCCCCAGTCTGTATGACTCTGCTTTTCTTCAGACGATAGCTACATGCCCCAACCAAATTATGGTCCGACATTTTGGGACTACAACTCTCATAATTCACATGGCCCTAATTTTGGGGATAACAGTTCCCATAATTCCCAATAGGGCATGAGACTACTTTTAGGGACCACAACTCCCAGAATCTCTCAGCCAGCCTGTCCTTGCTGGCTATGTTGGCTGGGGGAGTCTGAGTGTTGCAATGCATAAAAGCTATGCAGTCTTGTTCCTCTAGCACAGTGTTTTCCACTGGGTAGGGCTTCTGGGAGTTGAAGTCCAAAAACTGGAAGACCAACGTTTGGGAAACACTGATAGCAAAAATAGGAAAAAGGATATAATCCTCTCCAAAACATTTATCTCTCATACTAACTGGAATACTTTTCCTGTCATTCCTTCTCCTCACTCAGGAAACTCATGCCACATCATGTATGTATGATTAATAGCTGCTTAATAAAGTCTTGATAAATTCTCTTTAGCGTGCTCTATTTCACTCACAGTTAATCGTTTAGTCCCTCAGAACCTAGTTGTCCTGTGCTATAGTCAGCAAGTGACCCAAGAGTCAAGTGCTTGCAAAGCAAAGAGGGTTGTAGGGTAGTCAATCTAATCCAAGGCAGTCACAGGTAATCCAGAAAGATGAACAAGAGCAAGGTTGTCCGCCCATCCAGGAATCGTTACCAAATGAATAATCTAAATAAATGTAACCAACAAGGAGCAAGAGTTGTCAATCACAGCCAATCCAAGGTCAAGAACACCCAAATACTGAGAGCACTGCCAGTCACTGACATGGAATGGTTGCAAACAATAGTGATACAAGGGAGCTGTTGGTAGATGTAGGCAGTTGCCTCAGGATACCAGGTGCTTATAGAATCAGTGAATCCTGTTTAACAGACGCTAGGACTTATGAAGCTCTCCTTGTCTCTTCTGTAATCTTCAAAGGAAGGAGTAATCAGAGGCTAGCAGGTGACAAGTACAGGTTGTATTTGCTTTTCTGCGGCCACTGCACACACTTGCAAACAGGATTTCAGAGCTGCTAGATTCTGTTTTAGCAGAAGTATTCAAGAATGATGCAGGGAATTACTTGGAGTTTAAAGCAAGTAACCCTACTGAAATATATGGGGGGAAAAGATTTCAACAGAATAGGGTCTAATTATCTTGTATTTGGATATGCTCCTCATTGTCTTCCCCCAGGGCTCAGCTGTCCTTACCTTGGGGAAAGGAAAGGAGAAAGGTGGTAAGTGGCAGTGAGCACTCTGAAAACACCAACTAGTGATGTCCTCTGGATGTCCTCTGAAGGGACAGCTGGGCTGAGGAAAGGCTTGGAAGGGACAGCCATGCTGCAGAGGGAGAGGAAGGGATACCTTCAACTTATCCTCTGGTCATGTCAAAATACTTAATTTTGGCCCCAAAACCTGTCCTCGATTTATACATGACATCAACTTATAGTCGAGTATATACAGTATATGTATGCATTGTTCTTGCTTATTGTGTTGCTGTCTTTGCCATTTTATCTCACAGTTGATATCCACTCTGGAAAGCTTTTGTAACTTGAGACATAGAGTAGACATGTCTTGCCATAAATAAACAAATAACCTCTATTTCCCTTCCATTTCATCTCTGTAGTTTAATTTGCACGGTTGCTGCAGCATGAAGGTCAATGAAGTTTTGCTTTCTTCATCTCCCTTCTGTCCCATTGAGTCCACCCTAAAACCTTATGCACATCCTTTCAGAAATTCTAGTCAGGCCTTGTCCTTTGAGGTGTGTTGCCCCCAAAGACCAACCAACCATAAACATCTTTCAGAAGGTACTAGTACTCAAGTCCCAAATAATCATCATACAACTTTTCAGAAGAAAACTTCAGAAAGGAGAGATCACAGAGCCATCTGAGACTACTCTAAATGGGCAAATTGAGACTGAAACCTCAAAATGGTGGCTCAGCAGGCAGCCCAATTGACTGGAATTTAGGAAACAATTCATTCCCCCCTGCTTCCCACAAGCCCAAATTGGAAGAGAACTGAAGGCATCATAAAGCAACAATACCAGCCTTCCCATGGCACAGATAACACCTTTTAGAGCAAGAACACATATTAGACTCTGCCTTATTACAAAATCCCTGTTAAGCAAACTGCAGGGAAAGTCATGCTAGATCAGTCTAGCAAGGCAGCTTTGAGCTATTATGTGGTAATTTGCACTGACACCATAGACACTGATAAAATTCTCCAGATGTCTGAAGAGGAGAAATTATAAATTAGATATACAGAGGAGCTCTGCAGCGCATGTGTTCATGCTTACATTGGGAGAAGGTTTTGAAAGATAGATAGGTCGGGAACAGCTGCAGCCTATAAGGAAGGGGTGCCTTAGAAAAAAGAGAATGCAACAGTTTTCATGAAATGTAACAGCATCATATTCCCAACAGATACTGTTTTAAGTTTACCAATAACAGTGTCATCATTTTCTTTCTGGGCCCACGAGACTTGAAGTTTATAATTTCTTACTTCCCATGGAATTATGTTTTCTTTGTCTGGGTGAAGAATCATAGAATCATAGAGTTGGAAGAGACCACAAGGGCCATCCAGTCCAACCCCATTCTGCCATGCAGGAAAACTCAAACAAAGACATTAAATAAAAAATGCACCTGGCTCAAAATCTTTTAACAAGAAGAACCCGGTAAAACATGTTGCACCCTAGATTGGTCTAGTTCAGATTTCCACTTACTAAGCCACACCATAATCTCCACTTGTCTCATTTTTGTCCTGATTAATCTCCCATAGTCCAACACTTTTGTCTCCTTTCAAAATATCCTGGGGTGTATCCACACTGAAGAAATAAAGCAGTCCAACACCACTTTAACTGTTATAATTCTATTCTACAAAATCCGGAGTTTGTAGTTTGCTAAGGCAACAGAGCTTTCTGGCAGGCCAGGTTGAATACCTTACCAAGCTATAAACCCCAGGATTACCCAGGGTGAGCCATGACAGTTAAAGTGGTGTCACCACCAGTTATACAGACTATTGCAGAAGCTGTTGTGGATCAACCATAGATTAAACCTCTGCAAGCTAGATGAGTCACTGCTTGGAATAACCATTATATTATATAGTGTTGGGGTTTGGGGAGCAGATGAATTCTCAAAAGAGGGAGAAATGTGGTGATTTAATATGGAGTTTCTCTTTTAACAACTGAGAGTAATGGCTAGCTGAAGAGGATTACGTCTATGCAAACCATGCAAAATGATGATAGAGTTTTTCTGCCAGCCCTGGGTATGCTTGTTATGGGTCGTATTTTCTTGTATTAGAATAAGTCCTTGCTTCTTGGATGTAATATTTAGTGTATCAGAGATAAAGACAAGGAATCCTGTGGCATGCTGAAGACAAATAAATTTATTGCAACATAGGATGTTGTGCACTATAGCTCATTTTCTCAGGTGTACATTCTGCCATCCAGTAACATATTAATTGCCCTTTTGCAATAACTATAGTGTTGGAAAAATGAGTTTTTGTGGGGCTCGTAAGACAAAATAAATGAAAAGTATGCTGAAATATGGATGTGTACTCCATTGTTTGATATAGACACACTATCTATTTCAGAAACTAGAGTGAGTTGAGCTAGTAGGAAAGTTATGAGATGAGCTTTGGGCACGATCTTTAAATGGTAATATGTTAACATTACTTTTTAAAGATGTAATATGTAATGTGTTACTTGACCCAGTGGCTATGCTGAGGTTGGTGTCACCAAGGCTGGTGGGGTGAATTCCCTTGCGCTTCCCTCTAGCTGCTGCCCAGATTGCTGCTGAGGGGGGCACACTGCAGCTTCTTTAGCTCCCATTCAATGCCCAGAACAGCTGCTCTCACAGCAGTCATGCCAGACTCTAAAGGCAGCTGCCTTGGAAAGGAATTCAGGGTCTGGGCAGCTGCAACCATGCCAGACTCTGAAGTCAATGCCTCCCCAGCAGCTTCTGCTACTTAGGGGGTGCCACTGTGGTCTCTGGAGGGTCTGTTTTGTCCAGGGTGGCTGCTGAGTGAGCAGGAAAGCACCCTCAAGGTGTACTGCCCCATCAGGTGACACCTCCCCCTGGGGTGTCACCCAGTGTGGTCTGAACTCCCTGTAGCTCCCTAGTGATTGCCACTGATCTGAAGAGTGATAACTCATTAATAGTTTTTTCTGGTTTTTTTTGGGCTACGTGGCCATGTTCTAGAAGAGTTTATTCCTGACGTTTCACCAGCATCTCTGGCGGGCATCTTCAAAGAATGCTGGCATGCGAGGGAGGTGTGTGTGTGTGTGTGTGTGCGCGCACACACACACACACACACACACACACACTGTGTGACCCTGTGTAGGGAGGAGTGATCTCCATGTTAGTCTGTGTAGTGTTCTGCTGTTGATGGCCAGTGTCACACAGTGTGTGGGTGCGCACGTGCACGCGCGCACACACACACACACACACACCTCTCTTCCATGCCAGCATTCTCTGAAGATGCCAGCCACAGATGTTGGCAAAATGTCAGGAATAAACTCTTCTAGAACATGGCCACATAGCCCCAAAAAAAAAACCCCACAAAAAACTATGGATGCCAGCCATGAAAGCCTTCAACTTCAATTTATTAATAGTTTACTTTTTCATTATTTAACTTTAAAAACCCCAACACTCCTCTTTTAAAACTAGGAAAATGGCCCCAATTCCACTCAAAATGATCCCCAAAGACATCATTTTGGAAGTGATGAGTACTGTATATGTTAACTTTTGTCACACCAAAAAAGAACAATATTGTCAGGTACCATTGTTAGCCCCTTCCTCAGTTACCATCATTGCTTGTACCATGTTATTTCCAAGTTCTGCAAATGAGATTACAATTTTTGAAGAACTAGGAATAAATGCTGAAGAAGGCAGCCCAAGCAAAGATTGCACAACTCACAAACAGGGGGCAGGACAGTCATGACTTTCAGAAGAATGTTGTAGTTGTTGATCATTACGAGATAGATTTTTGAAAAAATTGTGCTAAAAGTTAAGCAATACAGTAACATACAGTCAGCCCTCCTTATCCCTGGATTCTTTGTCCATGGATTCAAGTAGTCACGGCTTGAAAATATTCCAAAAAAGTATAAATTCCAAAGAGCAAACCTTGATTTTGCCATTGTATATAAGGGAAACCATTTTAGTATGCCATTGTATTTAATGGGACTCATGTATCCATGGATTTTGTTAATCATGGGGGGGGGGGTCCTGGAACCAAACCCCAGCAGATAACAAAGATCCATTGTATTTCTGGTTCAGTTCAACATTTGTGTCTAGAAGTCTCTTAATCATTGAAAGTAGTTCATAGAATATTTATTTTATACTTAATTGTAGGGAGGGAAATAAAGGCCCAATATAATTGATAGACAAGCACAGAATCCTATGCAATGCAAACTAGTATGGTCAGAGCTGGGAAATGGCTACTTCAAACCTTTCTTCCACTGTAAATGAATGAGATGTTCAGAGGCAAGTCTTGGCCCTTCTTCCCAACCAATTTGCTATTCAAGATAGTAGTGTCAACCTACTGGCATAAAGAACCCACATGGTGATTTGAGTGATGGGCAAGGTCTCTGGCGAACCAGGTTTGAATCCTGGATCAGCCATGAAAACCCATTGGGTGACTTTGGGCAAGACACACTCTTTCCACCTCAGAGGAAGGAAATAGCAAACTCCAAGAAAACACCATGATACATTTGTTTTAGGGTCATCATAAGTTGAAAACAACTTGAAGGCACACGATAATGCTATGGAATCCTGGGATCTGTAACTTGTTTTGGCACCAGAGCTCTCTGTCAGAAAGGCTAAATATCTCACAAAACCACCAGTTCCAGGATTCTGTAGCATTGAGCCATGGATGTTAAAGAAGTGTCAGACTGCATTACTACTGCAGGGCAGATTAGACCAAAGTTAAAAGTGTTTAAAACACATTTGAAACATAATTAAAAAGATAAAAGCACTGCCCCATTAAAAGCCTCTTCTGCTGCATGACTTATAACGCCTGCCTGTCTTTACCTACTGGTGGAAAGGGGTGAGAGAAGGAGTCAACTGAACCTCCAATGGGAGGAAATTCCACAATTTGGGAATTCCACTGTGAAAGATCTGTCTTGAGTTCTCACCAACTAGGCCTGTGAAGGTGGTGGGATTATAGAAAGTCTTCTTCTGATGAGTTTAAAGCTTGGGCAGGTTTATATAGACTGCATCCGCACTGCAGAAATAATTCAGTTTGAATGCCTCAATTCTATGGAATCCTGGGATTTGTAGTTTGTTGTGGCACCAGAACTCTCTGACAGAGACAGCTAAATGTCTCACATAACTACAGTTCCCAGAATTCCATAGCACTGAGTCATGGCAGTTAGTGATGTCAAACTGGATAAATTTTGTAATACAGATGTAGCCCTAGAGAGGTAAATTTTTCAGATACTATGCAAAGGATGTATATGTAGACTTACGTCATGGGTTCAAGGCAAGTAATGGATAATATAATCTAAGTAACACCTTCTTGATACTCCTGTGTTGCTCTTTCTTACAGGTAATATAGTTGGGGTCCATGACCGATTTTCAGTAAGATTCCATTATGCAATGGCAATACACACCTGTAACATTTTTGTTAGGCAACAGAAAATTCTCACTACATTAGCTGGGTATACTCCTAGCAATATGATTTTGAAGAATATTCAAAATGCAATATATCTTATTTTCATAAAGTAAGGCTACAGTTTTGCCAAGATGGTATCACAGAGAAAAAAAACAGTCTCTCAGATGTACTAAAGACTGTCATATGAAGAGGAAAGATGAACAGCCGCAGAATAAACGACTTCACTTTTTATCTTAGATGAACATGACTGGATTATATGGTGAATAAATTGGCTGTTCAGTAACAGGTAAGAGATGCCTGTATAATACATTTATGTCAATACAAAATGCATGTTTGAGGCACTCAGGATACATTTTTTAAAAAGATATTTCTACAGGTAGTGGGTAATGACTCTTTTTTTCAATTCAGACACATATCAATGTACAAAACATTTATTCCACCGAAGCATTGGGGAACTCAAATGATGTATTTATGCAGGCAGCATGAATCTCCATGAAGGCAGAGGGAGCTACAATTTATGTATTTATTCACATTATTGAAAATTCTGTGGAACTTTTCTAAAGACTTGTGAAGTTTTTGTACTCTAAAGCTTAGACTAAGTCCTTGAAACACAAGTGGAAATATGTGCTGTTGCAATTGAACCCATAGCCATTGCAATTAGAGACAACCCAGCATCATGGACCCAGAAATTGAAAAACAACAACAAAAACTGGTCTCTGCAAATGATGTATTGATTTACCTACAAAAACAAAAGACTCCTTCCCTGCACTGAAGGCCACTCTGGACAACTTTGATGCCTATGCGAGCTTTAGAGTGAATGATCAAAGATAAAAAAAATGATGTGTCTCTACATTGCAGTACAACAGCAAATAGAATTGCAAAGTCTGACAAACCTTCAACTAAAGTATTCAGGATTCATAGAATCATAGAATCATAGAATCATAGAATCATAGAGTTGGAAGAGACCGCAAGGGCCATCCAGTCCTACCCCCTGCCATGCAGGAAATCCAGATCAAAGCATCATCGACAGATGGCCATCCAGCCTCTGTTTGAAGACCTCCAAGGAGGGAGACTCCACTACACTCCGAGGAAGTGTGTTCCACTGTGGAACAGCCCTTACTGTCAGGAAATTCCTCCTAATGTTGAGGTGGAATCTCTTTTCCTGTAGCTTGCATCCATTGCTCCGGGTCCTAGTCTCTGGAGCAGCAGAAAACAAGTTTGCTCCCTCCTCAATATGACATCCCTTCAAGTATTTAAATAGGGCTATCATATCACCTCTTAACCTTCTCTTCTCCAGGCTAAACATCCCCAGCTCCCTGAGTCGTTCCTCATAGGGCAAGGTTTCCAGACCTTTCACCATTTTAGTCACCCTCCTTTGGACACGCTCCAGTTTCTCAATGTCCTTTTTGAATTGTGGCGCCCAGAACTGGACACAATATTCCAGGTGGGGCCTGACCAGAGCAGAATATAGTGGCACTATTACTTCCCTGGATCTAGATACGATACTTCTATTGATGCAGCCTAAAATCGCATTGGCCTTGTTAGCTGCCGCATCACACTGTTGACTCATGTTCAACTTGTGGTCTACTTGGACTCCTAGATCCCTTTCACATGTTGTCTCCTTAAGCCAGGTGTCTCCCATCCTATATCTGTGCATTTCATTTTTTTGCCCTAAGTGCAGTACCTTACATTTCTCCCTGTTGAAGTTCATTCTGTTAGCTCTGGCCCAGCTTTCTAGTCTATTCAGGTCATTTTGAATTTTGATCCTGTCCTCTGGAGTATTAGCTATTCCTCCTACTTTAGTGTCATCTGCAAATTTGATAAGTATTCCCCCAATTTTTTCCTCCAAGTCATTGATAAAGATGTTGAACAGTGCTGGGCCAAAGACAGAGCCCTGTGGGACCCCACTGGTTACTTCTCTCCAGGATGAAAAGGTGCCATTGTTGAGCACCCTTTGGGTTTGGCCGGTCAACCAATTACAAATCCACTTAACAGTTGCCTTGTCCAGCCCACATTTTACAAGCTTGTTTGTGAGAATGTCATGGGGAACCCTGTCAAAGGCCTTACTGAAATCAAGATATACTATATCCACAGCATTCCCTTCATCTACCAAGCTGGTAATTTTATCAAAGAAAGAGATTAGGTTTGTCTGGCATGACTTGTTTCTCTGAAACCCATGTTGACTTTTTGTGATTATGGCATTGGCTTCTAGATGTTCACAGACTCTCTGTTTAATGATCTGCTCCAGAATCTTTCCTAGTACTGATGTCAGACTAACTGGACGATAATTGTTGGGATCCTCTTTTTCCCCCTTTTTGAAGATGGGGACAACGTTTGCCCTCCGCCAGTCTGCTGGGATCTCTCCTGTTTTCCAGGAGTTTTCAAAGATTATTGCCAATGGCTCCGATATTACATTAGCCAGTTCTTTTAATACCCTTGGATGTAGCTCATCTGGTCCTGGAGACTTAAATTCATTTAGGTTAAACAGGTATTCCTGTACTATCTCTTTACTTATTTTGTGCTGAAATTCCCCTATTCTGTCCTCTGCTCCATTATCCATTATTCATGTATTAAGGTACCACAATAACTAGATATTTCAATCAATTAATCCACAGAAATTATAATCCAAATACCAGATGGATGCATTTTAAAATCAAAATTTAGAAATTAAAATTACCATTGCTAGGCAAAATTGCATTAGTGAAAATGTTGCTAATCCTGCATCTATTTTTCCTCTTTCCATCTATACTAGTACTTACTCCCCCTCATACTAAATTCAAAATTTGGTAAAAAAGTGATAAACAACTTTCTTTACAATAACAAAAAGCTCCAATTTAGGCAGTCAATTAGACATATTCTATCTAGATGGTGTGTGTGTGTGTGTGTGTGTGTGTGTGTAGCAATCCCAGACATCGAATTGTACTTATCCATTCCAGTTAATGCAGGTAACCCAATAAAATAGATTAAACCAGACAAAAGGTAGATTTAGAATTAGAAAATAATGACTCAAAGTATTTTATTCTTAAAAAAAAATAAAGCTATCAAAACGAATATTGAACAGTTTCAAAATCCATGGCTGAAAACATCATAGAAAATTTGGAATAAATGAAAAGTAGTAATTGCCCCAGACCTCGCTCCTATTCTGTGTTTCTTCTACCACCCCTTAATTTATAATAAAGATAACTCCTCAACTTTTAGTAAATGGACAAACCATAACATATAGGCAGTACAAACCTACTTAAAAGGTATACCCCCCAAAACAATGGAATTGATTTCAGAGACTTCACTTTCAGTAGTGGAAGTAGTACTAAACTTGAAAATAACAGATAACTATTGGAATCAAACCTCCACTCCCTTCAAATTTAGGTCAGCCCTAACAAAAGAGATTACTCTCCGTGTAGTATACAAATGGTATTTAACCTTAATCAAATTAGCCAGATGTGTAAAAAATGTTGTCTCTAAATGTTGGTGAAAGTGTGATATCAAAGGTATATTCACACACTTATGGCTTGATTGTCCAAAGGTAAATAACTTTTGGCACCTTGTTCTCCAAACAATTTCCAAAATTACTAGACACAGAGTTTGCTTTTGCTCTGGTCTCTTACTCTTCTTCCTCCAGGTGATATTATTCTATAGATGTGGTTAAGGAAAATGGGAGTATTGGTTGATGGAAAAAATATCACATAATGTATATGTCTTTAGGGGCCAAATAAAATAAGAGGACTTGTATCAGCTCAAAAACACAGAATGTGAGACCTCCTAAACACCATCTTGATTTCTGAATTTTGAATTAAGCCACAGATTACTCTGGCAAGATGCCTTCAGATGTTTTCACCATGGTTTGACTTCTCCAAGATTGTATCTGCACTGCAGAAATAATCTAGTTTGGGACCACTTTAACTGCCATGGCTCAATACTATGTTAATATCAATGGAAGGAAAAATCAGTTAGGCTCTTAACTATGCCAGGTTTAGTGTGTGTCTTTTGCATAACTGTCCACTCAGTTTTAGACTAATTGCTAGGGATATACATTGAGTTTGAAGAAATCCTGGAACCCAGACCAAAGCAGACCATTGTAGAGTAACTGGAGAGATATCAGAGGTCAAGTGGATTCTCTGAACTGTTGGTTCCTCTTGAGGTTTTGCAAATTATTTGGAGTTTTAAAATAGAGATGCAAAGAAATCTTACTAAATTACCTGTTCGTGATGAGACATGCTATTTCTACATGATAAGAGAGACAGCTTTTTGAATGTGTCAACAACCCCTATGAGATTTCTTTCCTTCAGTGTAAGAACATGAGTGATTTGGAGGGGGGTGTCAAGGTTTCCACAATGTGCACAGAATATCTCTACGCAAAACTAGTTTCTTTTCTGTTTGTAAAGCAAAGCATACATACACACACGTCTCATACAACCATCACAGAAGAACTGGCACTCGGGCATTTCCAGGGGCTCTTTTGGGTGTTGACCTGGGGAATACCCCCATGCTTCAGGTGGCCCATCACATGCCCATACTATTTAGATACAATATTTTCCTTCTTTTCATGATGGATCACAATTTACTTTCCCCACTTTCATATCAATTGGTTTTCCCCCCACCTTTTTTCTTTATAGGGGTAATGTCTATCCTTTGTCTGACCCTCCTTTCTGACCAAACATTCCTATATCCCTGTAACACTGCCTCCACCCCCCTGTCCCTCTTCATGCCACTGTCAGGCACTCTAGTACAGGGTGTCCAGTTATCTTTACAATTTCAATTCTATATAGAATTAAAATTGTAATGATAATTTTTGGATAGTCTGTAAGCTAGCTCCAGCCAGAGCTAGTACTGGGAAGGAAGTTAGATCTTTGTGTAATGAAGTATGAAGGTCCAAAGTGGTCTCTGAAATTACAGTGGTCCCTTCTTTTACGTGGTGCATCCCCCACATAAAAGAAATTGCGTGTATGCTTGAGCCCCATTAGAAGTAATGGGGCTCATGCTCGTGGCGGTGCAGCAGCGCATGTGTGCTACAGGCACTCGTCCTTGTTCCTTCTGGTGTGTGGTGCCGCTTCTTCCAGCGTATGCTGAAAGCAGCACTGTATGTCTGTTCGAACATGGTTACAAAATTTCTGTGAGCTGAAATCTCACTTTATCAGGGTTCTTCATAATTCTGTTTAGCCAAATGTGATTACAGAAGGTCTAATTTTTATCCAGGTGATTGGAGACAATGTGTGCTGGGACCTAACAGGCATGTATTTACATCCCTATTCTGTTTGAGCCTTGTATGTGGTCAGCTGAATGCTTGAACAGGTGCCTCTCTTAATGTTTGTAGCTGTTACCTTACCACATGAGTCTCCCAGTCTTGCCTGCATGCACACTGCAGAAATAATCCAGTTTGACACCACTTTAACTGCCATGTCTCAATGCTATGGAATTCTGGGAACTGCAGTTTCGTGAGATGTTTAGCCTTCTCTCTCAGAGAGCTCTGGTGCCACAACAAACTCCAGTTTCCAGGTTCCATAGCATTGGGCCATGGCAGTTGTGTCAGACCAGGTTAGTTCTGCAGTGTGGACACAGTCTATGTCTGTTTGCATGTACAGGGGGCACTACACTATGCCAAAGAATGACACAACACAGGATATTGAAGGTAAAAGGTAAAAGGGCACAATTACAGTATTTGCTGATTAAGGCTGCAGTTAGTTGGCACATGCATGGGGTAGGATCCAGGTATCAGTCAGCCTGCCTGCTGCCTGATGAAACCATGCGTCCATTGGGTAAGCAGGGACACTGGGACTCACCCAGCTGGTCCAGATCCAACCAGGTGAGACAGCCAGTGTATCCACTTGAGTGGGGCTTCCAGAAATGCCAACAGCCCCCCCCCCCCCGGTCAGCCATTTCCAATGCATTCCTCTCCCCACATGCAAAACAAGGTAGGTGGTGGTTCAATTGCAAGAAACACCTGGCCCGGCCACCCAGCAGTGAGGCAATATATGCCGCTTTGCCAGACTTGAGTGAAGGCCACTCCACATAGTCTTCACTCAGGTCCCTAGCAACTAAACAGTGCTGTTCCCAATTGACTGCCACCCAAGGCCCTACCCACTTGGGAGCTGAGGAGCCTTTTGGGAGGAAGAAGGCCTCCAGTTGGTGGACATGTGGCCACTGGCACTGCTCTGGCCCCTGGACTGCAAATGGATAGCAGGATAGCACTCCCAAACTGTCCAATCCATCATCGCCTCTTGCAGGCCGCTTTCTGAATATCTTCCAGGCTGCAGTTATTACTACAATGATAACAGTGACCATTGTTCCATGTGACTTGAAATCAAACAACAGCCATCTTAAGTTTAATAATTATGAGAAGAGTTTTACCATGAAGTAAAGTTTATTTGTTGCACATTTCAGTCTCCTGGGGAGTGATGTCACACAGAGCTTATGGGAAAATGTATCACATAGTGTAAGAAAAGAAAATGAAAATAAAGCATTGAAGTGGAAAAAGAAATAGACCTACTAAACCCTCCAGGGAAGTCCGTGTTTAAAGGAAATGCTGCTGGGAACAGGAGAAGGTAGGAACAAGGATTTGAGTTGTACAGTACCACATTGCAAGTGCAACAGATAAAAAAGATGACAGACTTCAGTCAGAATCTATTCTTCACATGGCGGATAAAATAGGAAGAGAGGTACTGAACATTTTTCAGTGTGATAACACTGCATATTAAGACAAAAACAAATCAAGTTTAGATTAACACATTTGAAAGAAGAAATGTTGCATATCAATGTTACACATTCTTCTTAATTCTCAAAAGAACTAAGACTTGATGAGAAAGCATCCGTCCATGTGTTTCATTCTTCCTTCCTTCCTTCCTTCCTTTGCAAATATCAAAAAATCAAAAATACAACAATAAATAAAATATAAAATATATACAGTATATAAATGCACATAACATAAGACACATGGTTCTTTTTTAAGCCCAAGAAATAGATGTCAGGTTGGACTAAATACAGAACGCTTGTTTGAATAAATATTTGTCAAAAACTAAAGACAGCTGGAGCATGTTGAAGTTCTGATAAAAGAATATTCCATACAGCAAGTGCCACTTGCTATATGCTGAATGCCCTGTTCTGAACAACACTATGCATGTTGATATGACAAATAGTTTTAGGTTTACATAAAAATAATAATGCCCCAGCCAGAGACACCAATTTTCCTCAGCTTGATATCTCCTGCTTTGTATATGTTCACAGAGGGTTATGGATAATATGTGAACCTGAGACCTCCTCAAATCATCCCAGCCTAAGATAAATGGAAGTACAGAACTACTGTATCATGCAGACATATCAGCTGTCAGATATTCATTCAGGCAGACGTCATAAAAGGATCAACACAAAGCAGGAGATAAGCCAACTTTCAGTTATGTAGCCAGATCCCTAATGTATTTTGTTCAGAGCAGGGAGAGCAAAAGAGAGAAATTTCAATTATATTCTGTCAATTTAGTTCCACTTTGAAATTCTCCCAGAGAGATTTCCTTTTTGCTTCTTCACATATATGTTTAAGGCAGATTAATATTATAACGTTGTTGTTTACAATTCTAGAATCAAATTTGATTTCCTGTACGGTCTATAATGAAAATGATAAAAATTGCCTTTAAGGACTCTCCCAAGTATATCATTGGCAGATTTCAGTAATGATTAGCCTGAAGCATGGGAGTTCTAATAAAATAATAATAATCTTGCTATTTTAGCGAAATGTAGTCAAGATTATGTTCTCTCTGAATTCCATCAGCTCACAGGGAAGTTTGTGAGTGAAAATAATAGCTTGTGTGACTGGTATAACAGAATCACAGCACTATAGAATTGGAGCAGACCTAAAAAGCTATATAGTCCACCCCCCTGGAAGTTCAGAAACCCACTTCTAACACTTCCTTAAGAAGAGTTGTATGTTTTAGTATAAATGGTTTAGATAGATGTGTACTGTTATTTTTTATTTTATTTGTTGTCTTTATTTTGTCTTTCTTTAGTTCTATAGGTATGGAAGATACGAAATGAAATGAGAATGTGTGATACTGTAAGAATATGTTTATGTAAATTTTAAAACTGAAATAAAAATAATAAAAAAAGAAGCCAAGTACTATACCATCAAAACGCAAGATGGGAAGTGGAAACAAGAATAGATATTACAAAAAGCTGTAGAGAATGTGCTATAAGTATTTGCATGATGCCATAGAATGTGTGTGTTTGCGTGCGCGCATGACTATTAATTGCCTAACTAGTATTATTCCTTTAGTTCACTGCAAGAAAAAGAGTTATCCTTTCTGCCCTCCCTCAGTGCATGAGGTCCATTATACAGAGAGGAGATCATGCTAAAACATCATAAATAAACTACAGACAAGAACCATAGCAACACAATTAAATAAAAAAAATGGGGGGGAGGAATCTCAGAAGAAACACATGCTACAATTGTGAACTCAACAGTAAGCAAGGCCCCACTTGTCAATAAACATACAAATCACAAGCTCTGGCATAAAACAGGCTACATTTTATTGGTTACTCTTGAAGAGGCTTGACCCCAGCATGGATCTGGACTGAGGTAGTGGCTGACCTGCTTGGCAAAGGCAAAATAACTGTATTGCATGGTGGAAGAAAGATGGTCAAATGGTGGCTTGTAAATCAAATGTAGTCCTGGAGACTTTTTTAAAAAAATCAGTAGAATTAAAAGCACTCATCCCTACTGTGCATGTATATTTCACAATGCATAAGATTTACCTTTCAAATAGGGATCCGAAAATCTGTCTGTTTCCCACATTTGCATTTTGTGAGTTTCAGTAAATTCTGATCACAGACAAATGGAAATAAATTTTTCATTAATCTTTACCTGCACCTACACCAACTTTTCTTATGTCTCTGAAAAACTATGCCCAGTGGCCAGCATTTGACCAAGCCATTGGTATGGTCCAAATCATCAACCTTGAGGGTCATGGATGGGCTTGAGTAAGTCCATGAACTGAGTGCAAATAACACAATTCCTGTTTCTTTAGGGTTATTCACACTGTGAAAATAATCTGGGATGAAACCAGGTTGAATCTTAGTTGTTCACATGCAGCCTGAATGCATTTGATTCAGGTTTTTTTTTGGGGGGGGGGCTGACAAAATTGCTTTCACTTAACCCAGGATAGTTGGTACAGGGGGTTTCCCCGAGTTTTGATAAAAGATTTGCATCATTGGCAGTATTAATAAAGATTCAGATAGACCCGGGATTTAACCCTGCAGGCCTAAATTATTCACATTATTCCACTAAAAAAAAAAAAAAAACCCAAACATCTGAACGACCCCTTTGGAAACTGTTTAAGTACAGGCAAGCATTCTCTGAAAATGTCAGCAACAGCTGCTGGCGAAACGTCAGGAAGAAAATCTTCTAGAACATGGCCACATAGCCCAAAAACCGCACAAAAAACTATGTGTTTAAGTACGTTTATCTGGAGATGGGATCCATAGCTTTCATCAGATTCTTAAAGGGATCTGTGATCCAAAAAGATTAAGAACCATGGGCAACGATTCCTATCAAGAGAAATCTGATTTAGTTTAATGTTTTTCCTTTCTCATACCTCTCTCTTTTTTATTTGATTTGGCCACTGACGTTTGGAAAACAACATACCAGTCCTGAAGAAATGGACACATGTTCATATCAACTTTCCTTTCACAATTATAAAATAAAATAGCAGCTGACCAGTGACACAGGCTTGTCCCTCAGTTTCTCCAGCGCTATCCAGAGTATTTCAAAGTGTGTTGTCTCAGTGAAATTGCTGATCTTCCAAGAATGCCATAGGCAAAGATTCTGGCAATACAAACTGGTAAAATATTTTGAGAAGTGGATGGTAAATATAAAAGTTGGGAATGGTATTAAAATCTGGGCAGTTCAAACAGCAGCAACCTCAAATAATTCCCCTTTCATGAAACCTTGCAACTGGAAAATAGCACAAGAGATTAAGGACATTGTTTCTTAGCAACTAGTACTACTTCACTCTGAAGAGGTTTTAAAAATGTATCTTATTTTTTATTCATTTTTAAAAACAAAATCCTGGCTGGTTTCCTTAACTGGATTATGAAGAACAAAAAAGTCATATTTATATTCACATCTTCTGATGGCATTTTTGATATACTGATTTGAAAAGATGTCAGATCAACTTGGTGGTCAATCATTATTATAAAAAAGGAGAGACACAAAGTAAGAAGCAGGAATAACAAGTCATTTTGCATGACAAAAAGGTGGCTATAGAATCTGTTCAATAACTTATTAGTCTGTAAAGTACTGTTGGAGATACATGGGAGCAAACATGGAAGTATGAAGTGTTTATTGTTATGTTTTGCCCAGAGAAAGAAGTCAGATATTTTGGCCCATTACAGACCGCCCAAAAGGGGAGGTCTTGGGCCACTGCCGGTTGCAGCGCGGAGGAGCCGCAGCAGCCAATCCGCGCGACTCCTCCACGCTGCAAAAAAGGAGTGCAGAAATCGCACTCCTTCCGGCAACCCGGAAGAGCCGCCGCAAGTGCCAAAGCGCGCACTCGCGATGGCTCTTCTGGGTTTAGACGTCCGGACATTGCGCGTCCGTTACGTCAAGATGGCCGCGCCCGTCTGTATAGGGTGCCGCCATCTTGCCGTACGGAATACGCGCAAGGGGCAAGGCGCGTCCAGAAGCGCCACCCCTCGCGCGTATTCCTGGCACAACGACGGCGCCGCTTAGGCCCGTCTGTAAGGCGCCTTTGATTGAATTGTGTATTACTATGTGAAAACCAAAAATGGGACATTTCTATAGGAAAGATTTTTTTTAAGCAATGTTGATATCAATAGCTATTTAACTAATTTTAAGCTTCACGAATATCAGTTAAAACAATGGGATTCAGCCTCGTGTGGATCATTTCTATTTTCTTCACAGGTTACTTCAAACACAGAAAGATCATAAAAGAAATTTTATACAGAAAAATAAATGAAGAAGGTGAGGGGGGCTGGCCCTATCATTAGGGAGAATACAGTGAATGTTCTACTCACTCTGACAGCAGATCCTAGAAGACTGTGGTGGTACAATGTGGGAAGTCAGAGCTGCTTGTGTTATGTGGCTTGACCTGTGCTCCGTAAACAAGCCTGCTACCCTCACTTGCAGTGGAAAATATTCAAGAGTAGCTCTATGCAGATATTCCCATACCCTCCAAGTCTCCCAATTTGGCAAGGACCATCCCTGAATAATCCTAAATTCATATATTTCCCCCCATGCACCTTCAATAATCCTAAATCATCCCACTTTTTCAACTGCTTTTAAAATGTCCCACTGCCTTGCTCCTCTTCCAACCTTCCTCATCTATCTTCAGATTGTTTCAATTTGTGCTAACCGAGTTCAAAATCCAAAAGTAGTTTACACTCAGCTCAGTCGGAAGGAGAAGAAAGGAGGGGTGGGATTTTGCCCTTCCCAGTGGGCTCAGGCAAAAGTAAACTGCTGCAACCCCTTCTAGCTTGTGAATTCTTCCTTATTTATCACTTTCGCCATCTTATGTGCTCCGATGATGCTTGACCAGATGTGTCCTAGTCTTCATTTGTGCTGTTGAAAGGTATGCATTTTCCAACTCACACATTGATGTAAAAATGGGCAGAGTTGTGGGCACATATGAAAGCCCAACCCTGCAGCATTGCTACACACTCAGCAGTTTGCCAGAACTTTTTGTGTTGAACACAAATGTGTGTTTATAAGAATTTGTAAAGGCATGAGATCCCCTCTGATCTTGGAAGCTCTGTTTAATACTTGGATGGGAGACTGTCAACAAACACCAGGTGCTGTAGGCTATGTTTCATAGGAAGGAATTGGCAAAAACACTTCTGAGTATTTCTTTCATAAGAAAACCCTATGAAATTCATTGGCATGTCATAAGTCAACAGGCAATTTGAAGGCACAGATACACACAGATACAATTGCATTTAGATTTGTGTGCTTTGTAATGCCCTTTATAATGCAGAGGTCATATTCAGGTGAACAGCTGAATAGGGTTATAGTTAAGATAGGATTCAAGCCATCACCTAGTCTGATTCTGTACATGGCATGGTGCAGGGACGGATATTGTCATTTGCTTCAGACACCAAAACATCTTGAAGGTGCATGGGGAAAATATATGAATTACTTCATTTATTTAATCTATTTAGAGCAGTAGTCCCCAAACTTTTTCAGGCTACCTCCCTCTTTCTTCTTGGGTGACAACCCTAGCTTCCCCCATGCCTATTTCTTGGTATTAGACCCTGGACAAGCCACACTCTCCCAGCCACATGGGAAGGCAATGGCAAACTGCCTCTGAAGAATTTTTTTCAAGAAAACCCCAAGATTGGTTCTCCTTAGGATGACCATGAGTCAAAACAACTTGAAGGCACACAATAACAATTGCTGCTAGCAAACCCAAGTTCCAAAGGGAACCTGGAGCCCTATAAGTTTGCATTTGGGAGAAGGAAGCTGAGGCTGGGGATTGGCTTGGGAAAGTGAAATAGGGAGGCCCCTCTATGAAAGGAACAACGTTGTCTGAATGGGGTGCCTGGCGAAGAGGGTGGCGGGCAGGCAAGCTCAGCATGATTTCCACCTGTGTCTTTCCACCAGTGTCTTTCTTATGAAAAGTAGCTTTCCTCCTTGGGCTCCTTGCAGAGGAGCTGAGCAGTTTCTTGGGAAAGATGGGCATGGCAAGTATTTTGGTGCCCAAAGAGGGGAGGGAGCAAGGGAAGGAAAGGGTCCATTTGCTCTGTTCCAGGATTAATTCAATATTATATGACAAAGGAGGGGAAAGGTATTTTCACAGAGGAGAGAAAAAAAGAAGGTTTCTTATTGTGTTGCAAATGGACTTATTTGCAAATTTTATGCCTGGGACTGTTTGTTTTCCAGAGCCCATATGCCCCCCTTTTTTTCAAGCACGCATGCACACACACACACACACATGGCAGCACGTCACCCAGTGTGGTGACTCATGGTGTCACCCCCCCACACACACACACAGTGACTTCCTATCATACCATACCGTACCATACCATACCATTTGTTGTTGTTGTGTGCCTTCAAGTTGTTTCCAACTTAGGGCAACCCTAAGCCTGCATTTTCAAACATTGCTTCTCAGAAAATCACATTTACAAAGCACCTTAAGATACATCAAAATGCATCAACTGGATTTTCAGAGTTTTCAACCTCATCCATCCAAAATTGTCTCCAAACTCCTGTCCAAGAATTCCATGGCTCAACTAGGATTTGTTTTCAGAAAAAAACAAGTTAAGGTGCATTTACCTGTCCATTCCATGCTCAGATAAATTTACATTTTACTTTCAAAGGCACAAAATAGCATCTGTGAATCTGAAGATATGACACTAATATATCCAAGACAAAAAAAGGTATCAGCTCGCAAATACCTGGTTAAATCTTTTTTGTTTCTTTTAAAAAATTTTGTAGCTTTATTACTAGGACTTGGCATTATGTATTTATTGTACAGGCAGTATTGCTTACTATATCACACAAAAATACATAATGCAAAGAATCTAGAGAAGTCTTATCAGCTCAGTTCTATTGGAAGTCCATTGTTCATTTTAATTTTGGTTTCAAATCCTGTCTAAATATGAAGAAACGGGATTCTTGTTGTGTACTTTATTTTTTCCCTGTGTGGCCAACTCATGTGCTTCTCCTTGTAGAAGCAGCTGCACCTGAAAGCACACTTCATCTGTTTAATATTAGATTAATATTAGATTAGGAGTTAAGGGGCTTTGAAGATATTTATTGTCTTCCATAGGGCTTTGAAGCTGAAAGAGTTGCAAAGAACAGAAGGGAAGGGACCATCACTCAGTGGCAGAGGACATGCTTTGTATGCATAAGACCTTAGGTTTAGTCCTCTCCAGCTCCAGTTAAAAGGGATCAGGTAAAAGTTGAAAAGCAAGTGAACAATTTCCATCTCAGATGCTAGAAAGATTCTGTCAACCAGAATAATGCTCTCAGTGTCTGGAGAAAGCAATGGCAAACCTCCTCTAAACAAATTTTGCCAAGAAAATCTCTGATAGGGTCGCCATACCTTGGAAATGACTTGAAGGCACACAACAACAACAGCAGCATATAATGCAGTGCTGAATAGACAAATAGTTTGATCTGGTACAAGGCAAACTCTGAGGAAGCCTCTAAATACAACTAATGGCTACTATTTTGATGCCACCAAGTCAGGAGATTCACTTAACACTCAATTATAATATCTACTTAATTCTTGATTTCAGAGTAATAGATAACACTATCCTTTCAGGTGCAGCTAATGGGAATGCAAGAGGTGGACTTCTTGGTGACTCTATTAACTTCTGTGACTTCCTTCCTAGTGCAACTAAAATGGCCCCCTCTTTGTTTTCTTTACATTGGAAAGCAAAATCCTTTTTTAAAAAAAATAAAAACATATGATACCCTTTCATGGTACCTGAAAGTTGCTGCCTGAGGTGGTCACCCCACATTGCCTAATGGTAAGAACAGGTACATGTATCCTGATTTTAATTATGAGCTGAATTAGAAGTTCAGAGCAAAATAACTTCAACATCACTAAAAATCTATACAGTATTTTGATTCTATTGCTTTCAAAGTTCAGCAGCATCACCAGTTACAATTAAATCTGACAAGCTGCCCTTGAGTCACTAGATATTCCTACATTATGCTAAAGTCTCAAGCCTGCTGAGACAGTTTGGATGCTGGATATGACTTGAAAAATATACCTGCTAATTAAACTAGATATCTAGTGAAGGAAAAAAAATGGTTTGGCTACACTGCCCAGAGAAACAACTAAAATAAAAATAATCACAAAAGTATTTTTCTCTCTGCATTCCTCTGGGTGCTTCTCTTTCCCACAATATTTCACATGAGCAATAGAATGAGGTGACCAGCCACTAAGGTAAAATACCATGACAGCACTGTATGAATTGGAAATAAATAGGTCACTTCATTTGGTCTGATTTTTTTTTAAAGGACCAGGAAGAAATTTGAAATAAAAGATAAGGAATATGAGAATGTGTAAAGAAGGGCAACCCTCAGATCTACCTTTGCTTTGAAAGACACTGATCATGCAACCTATTTACCATCAGATTGGCAACACAGAGGAGTGACATGCAAGCTTCTCTCCTTTTGCAAATGAGTTTCTGGAAAGAATGGATGAAACTGTGCTCAAAGGTCAGGTGGTGCATTCTCTTCTTCAAGCTGAAGATCATCCAATCTGTGGGGACAAGGAACGGGATTTAAGCAAGAAGCCAACTAATTCACAAAATCTTCCCCTCCTGCTAAGATGTAAGTTGGCATCAGGGCATGGTGCACCTGGTGCATTGTGACAGCACAGAGTGGCCATCTTTTTTGCTTCATCACACACTGTAATAAATTTTCTGCCAGGGATACAGTGAAATGTATTAGGCATCAGGAAAGTACATATTGATGAAACCCAAGGGAGATGTTCCTTTGCTCTGAATGCTGACTCCCATAGAGTTTTTATAATATTTCCTTTACTCAGAGATATTTCAATATATTTGAATACATTTGTGAGCGTAATAAGCCCATTCAAGTGATTTGGAGAAGTGAATATGGATCTGGAATTAGTGCAAAAGGTCTATTCCCCTGTCCCCCGATTCAATTGTATTACTTTCTGGTATAGAATTAAGAATTCTCATTTTTAAAGTCACATCCATGTATGCTCAAGTCCCATTGAATACAATGCATTGTAAAATGGTATCCCTTATATGAAATAGTGAAATCGAGGTTTGCTTTTTGGAATTTATATTTTTTGAGTATTTTCAAGCTGTGGGTGGTTGAATCCATGGATATGGAATCTGTGGATCCTGAGGACTGACTGTATATGATTTTTGAACAAGAGTTTTGCTGGGTTTTGCTGTTTTATTAATTTTTTGCTGTATCTTGGAGAAGAACTTTTATATGATTAATAATGGCCAGGGAAAGTTCAGCATATGAATCAGCCCCTTCTCTGTGACCTGTTGTTAGGCTCTCAGGAAGGAAGAAAGATTAATTACACCAGGAGAGACAAATGTATTTGGGCTAAAAAAATACTGGGGGTGATTTAGTGCTCGTATGGCTATTCTGCTGGACTGGCATCAACTTACAGTAGACATGTCTAGATGTAATGGTGATCAAGGAAGATTTAGCAGGGATGGGATCCTGGCATTAACCATCCAAATGTTGTTGAATTCCAGCCCCAGTCAACATCAACAATGATCTAGTAAAAATAATAATAATATTTATTTATTTGTTTAATTTCTCTGCCACTTCTCTTCCAGAAAGGGAGGGACCCAAGGTGGCTCACAAATAAAAACTCTAACAAGGCTCTCTCTCATGTCCTCACCAGGTGAGGCTGTGATGGTGGCAGGCTGAGAGAAAACCTTCTCTTGAGGATCTTAGGGCTCTAGCAGGTTCATATGGGGAGATTTTGTGGCTTGACAGATGGGCAGCTCCGTGCTGGCCATCTTTGCCCTGAGTTGGTGCTGCAGCAGCCGCACAATGCAGCACCGACGCACTGCGAAAAAGAAGCTGCCTAGAGTGGCTTCTTTTCTGCAGCACTGCAAATGGGAAAGGTCACCACCATGACGCCACTTCCTGCCAGTGACATCTAAATGCTGTGTGGTGCTTGTGTCATCATGCCCCCCCCCCGTGTGGATAGGAGGCCACCATGATGGTGCTGCTGTTACATGCTAGGGTTCGGTAGCATGCAGATGCTGGGCGCTCCTGAACCCTAGTTTTGGCCTGAGCATGGTGCTTCCCAGAGGTCTGTACAGGGCCATGATCTCTCAAATAGTCTGGACTTAAGCCTTGAGGCTGGCCAGAGTCTGCACCATGGATTTCAGGCATAGCACTAAAATATATGTTGCTGAATTGCAATTCCTCATCATTGACAATGATGGCTAGGACTTCTGAGAACTGCAATCCAATAACTTCTTGGGGGCTGCATGATTCCCACCCTTTCTATGAAACACTTTTAAAAATTTACATGATTTTGCTTGACCTTTCTCCCAGGGCTCTTTCACACTACATCGTAATAGTGCCACTTTTCATCTTATGGAATCCTGGGGCTTGTAGTCTCATGAGACACTAGAGGAGCTTTCTGGCTGAAAATTCTAAATACCCCTCCCTAAACAGAAAACCCCAGGATTCTATAGGATGGAACCATGGTAATTAAAGTGGAATCATAGAGCTATAATTCTATAGTGTGAAAGAGCCCCAGACTGCTGCCATAATGACTGAAACCAGATACAGATAAAACCATGATACAATGTTAAAACAGTGATAAAGTCTAATGACAATGTTAATGTGTTATAACATTAAAGCACAATTAAACACAGTTTTGAAACACAGCAATGAAAAGCATTAGAATGCACAGAACTCATCCATTCAGTGTCCTTTCCTTCACAGCCATTCATTTACAGAAAGCCTGGCTGAAATGTTTGCCCACCAGCCAACATATGGTCAATATAGAGAGGGATTTTCAATGCTAGGAAAAGCTTCAGCTGCCTCAGTAACTTTAGATAATGAAATGAATATTACTGGCAGTGAACACTCACAACTAAAGTACCGGTATATATGAGAATATATATTGTGGTTTGAAAATATTCATATATTAAAAAATCCAAAAAGCAAAGCTTGATTTTGCTATTTTACATAAGGGCCTCTATTTTACCACACTGCTGTATATAATAGGACATGAGCAACTAAAGATTTTGATATCGAAGGGTGGGTCCTGGACCCAAACTCCAGCAGATACCAGTGTCCCACTCAATGTTTATGTAAAATCCATTCATTCATCACATAATTCAAGAAAACATACATGTCATTTTTGTACTGGTGGCTGATGACTCCACTATGGGGTGATGAATTTACTTCTTTGTTCTGGAATTTAAAAAAAACTGTCTTAAGGTGCTGAAAATGGAGGGAGGATACAGCTCACCAGCCACCACTGTGTATTTTCCATTTCATCCTTGCAGTAGGGTTAGGATGATTTAGTCAAGGCCATCCAATAATATCACATTTGTGTCCGATCTGAATGTGGTCCTCCCTCAGCAAGATCAACAACCTGCTCTACTACTCTGGCTCTCAAATGGTGTCTTCAGGCTGATAATCTATCATCCTTTCATTTCCAGCTTGAGAAACCAAGTATATCTCTTTAGCCTTTGACTCTAGCAATTTATCTTGATCCTCCACTATCTCCACAGCACATTCTTGTCATCATAAATAGTGTTTGTTTGGACCAAAGTATAAATTCTCTTGGGCACCAATAATACAGCTTCAGTGTGGTCCTTTCTTTTATACTCCCTACCCATGGATGGCCTCTCATTCATTTTTAACTATTAACTCCTGTTGGCTTGTGTGGTAGGCATGCTGACTCTTTAATTAAAATTGTATGCCAGGAAGCAAACTACCAGCTGAAGCCTTCCCTCCTACTGTTGCATTCTGTCAGTGCAGAGATTTTAAAAATTATTTCTTTTGCCTTTTTTTTTGGTGGGTGGGAAGGAGAAAAGAAAATGTAATTTTCCCCCCTCTGAAATTTAATTTGGAAGTATGGAAATGTAGAATAAGATGCTTAGTCAGGGAAATATACAGTCACGATGAAAGTGAGCATATTTTATCAATTCAGTGGTCTAAGTAAGGAGCACATCAATATACTATGGGAGGAAAGTACATAAAGGAAACAAATAGTAAAAGGAGTATCACATTCCTTAATATGACACATTCGTGATGCAAAAGGAAGAAAGGAAACAAAAACAGTGTGAGGCATGGTATATATCTGATTCTACTCTTGCTACTCTATTTAAAAAACACATACACAACTTTTGAATATATGGGCCAGAATTCTACATGCACTACTTAGGCGCGTTACAGACCGCCATTTAGTATGCGCTCTGCGCGTACTAGGGTTAGTACTAGGGGCATGCTAGGGTTAGGAAGGGTCTTACTTTCCTAACTGGCCCTGTCCACATGGGCGCTGCCATCTTTACGTCTCAGATGCACAGTGTCCGGACATCACGTGGCGGAAGTGACACCACGAGTGCACGCCTCACGCCTCACCGTGCCACTTCCGGGTGCCAAAAAGAAGCGCCATTTTAGCTGCGCCGGGAAGCCTCACGGTCTGGCCGCTGGGGCTTCTCGGCGCAGCTAGTGACGGCGGTGGCAGACTGCCCACTTTTGGGCGGTCTGTAACACGCCCTTGTTACACATCTGTGCATCTGGTTGGTGGCTGGGAGGTTGCCAGATTCTTTTCCGATCCTGCCTCCTCGCCTTGATATATGGAATGCCGATTTGAGGTGATGTTGGGGGTTTTACAGTAAATCCAGAGTTGCGGCTTTGTGCACTGTGTGGAGAGGAAGGGAATGTCAGCCACTGCAGCCCACCCAGAGCATCTGTACATGGGATGTCCCTAACTAAATTCTGACCTAAGTTGTGTAAGAATCTCCCAGACCAGCCTCTTCAAAATCTACCAGATATCAGCCACATGGACAAAAGGGGCTCCAGTCTGCTGGTGACAAGGCATGGGTATGATGTTTCCAGCCTCTTCATACCAACCAGCAAGGCTGCAACAAGAACGTGCAATGGGGACCTGCTTCTGGTTCTCACTATCTCACTGACTGGAAGGAAAGGGCTGGAAACATCATAGTGCCACAATTGCGACTATATAGGGACCATAGACACAATTTCCTTATGAAGTTTGTTGTAGTTGTGTGTCTTCAAGTCACTTCCGATTTATGGCAGCTCTAAGACAAACCTATCATGAGGTTTTCTTGGCAAGATTTGTTCAGAGGAAGTATGCCATTGCCTTCCCCTGAGGCTGAGAACATGTGACTTGCCCAAGGTCACCCAGTGAGTTTAATGGTGAGCTGGGAATCTAACACACCCATAAATCTGATCCTGAATTCCAGCCATTGTATTTAACATAGGAAGGACTGGGATTGCCATAAGGAAATGATGTCTGATTCTTTAAAAGTTCTGGAACAGTAATGTGGTGGCTGTATTTTTCTCTTTTCTACAGCACTCTTGGCATATAGCTCCAATGAGCACGGAAAATGATATTTCAACCAACAGCACACTCAGAAATAAAACAAACTTACAATTTACTGAAATGATAGACAAGATGGTGAAAAGCAACATATTATTATAAAACAGTGATTAATATAAAATGAAGTAGTACTGAGAATAATGGTTACAGCATAACAAACAGCTATAATACAACTAGGAAAAAAGAAAATAACAGAATGTACTGACTAAAGCATACTTATTCAAGAAACTGTGAAGGTAGCATCAAGAATAATAATTAAAGCAGTTACAATGTGGCTATGATGAAATATTGAATAAAACAGCAATCAGGGCATCACAACAAATCTCAAGCTTAAAACATTGATCAAACATCCATGCTAGTCTTGCAAACAAGCTTTTTAACTTTTCAGCTATAAAATAAAATCCTATCTACTACTCCTATAAACAGTTTAGAATTTTTAGATGATTGCTTCAAAAGTTTTCTGTAGGTCAGATCTGAATAGCATCTGGTGAAGGAATCTCTCTGTTTATTTATTATTTTATTTATTTATGGTATTTATACCCCACTCTGCTCTAAAGGCTCTCAGAGATATAAAAAGACATGGCACAAAAGGAGAAGGGAATGGTGGTGCGGAAGGGGATCAAGTCCAGTGGTTCTCCTCTCCCTCTGAGATCTGGTCCATGGAAGATGGCATGGAGGGAGGGCCTTCTTCTTGCTGTGGCTAGCCCTGGTGGAGTTGGGTCTGCCTTTTCACTCCCTTCCAGGCCTGATGAAGATAGATGGACTGGAGAGAGGGCTCTTCTTCTTGGGACCTCATCGCACGGGCCCTAGGGAATTGGCCCAGTGCACGATGGAAGGGGCAGGAAGGGAACGGATCAGGGATATCACATATTTTACCACACACCAGAATGCCACTGATGCTGCTTGATGTCCCCGTTCCATTCCCCATCCTTCCCACAGAGGGCGATTTTCAGGACCTGTGAACAGTTATAAGCCAGTTATAACAGTTATAAATGTGTGTTGCCATGATTAACATCTAGGTGGACAGACTAACTGGGCAGCTCTGTCTTGTCTGAACTATGTAACCATCTGTTGTCTCTTGAATCCACTTTCATAGATGTGTTTGCTTATCTGGATTTGTGGTACTGTACCAGGTATGAACTGTTGCCCAGTCCCCCTTCCTCATTACATTTAAGGAGGAACCACATATCTTATCTGTTAATGTCTTGAAGGCAAGCCCATTTGAGTTGTATTGAGCTAAATAATTACACCAGCATTGTGTGGAGTGCATGGAGTCTTGTGTCAATACAATTTGCCAAAGGTAATGCCACCACAGTCAGTCCCAACAAGGCAATCTCAGCCACAAGAAATCCTAGTATTCTACATGACCCGATCCATAAAAAAACATAGTATATAAAGAGTCTACTGAGTATTCAGCCATAATGCCATTATATATGTCACCCAACTCTTAATTAAAACAAAGACTTTGGAGTCTTTAACTTTAGTAGTAGGGTCAAACAAATTGTAATCAACTTATCAAAGACACACATATTTAAACTGACTTAAAATAGAAATAAAATAAATTTAACTTTGGCCTGGTACATACTGGCAGGAAGCAGCGTCCTGGTGGCAATTCTAGGATTAGGGAGTGCGCACCAACTGCACGCTCCTTAACCCTAGCACTTCACGGCAGCGGTGTAATGGCCGCTATCATGACTTAAGCAACACACAGTATATAGTCATCACTGTGTGTCACTTACGTCACAAATGCGCCAATGGCACACTTGTGACATCTGCAGAGTATTAGTCTTCTAACACAAGCATTTTAGAAATCATTTCTTGACTGCTCTGTTCTGCATTCTTTCACAGTCAGAGAGATGTTAAGAGATAAACTTCTAGTTTTGAAATATATATTTAATTCTGTGAAATTTTTCAGTGCAGGTCTTGTCTTATCTTCAGACATCCTTTGTTAGCCCATCTGCAAATGATCCAAATCCATTCTTAAATGACTATCTGTCAATCTTGTGCCACAGGAACATAGTGGACTCAACATTGTGGGTTCACACAGCTGCAAAATTCCATCATGGAGTCTGTAAACTAAAGTCTCCCTAAACCAAAGTCTTTGTACATTGGAGATGGCCAACCTTGGATAATTTTTCTTTGCTTTTGGTACTCCAGAACAGGTGACCAGTATAGTGATGTTCATGTTCTCCTGGAAGGCTTTTCATATGTAACTGAGTGACTGCAGTGTAAACAAAAAATTGGACTGTGACTACAGTGTAAACATAAAATTGGACTAAAGAGGGCTTTAGCTGAATTTGGCATTTCTCATCATATGTTGTTTGATCCCATTGCTGACACCAATATGTGACAGCTACCTCCCTAGCTGCCACCAGTAACTAATGGGGTGCCCAGTGAGATTTTCACTCTGAACCCCTTGGTTAGTTTTTTAAATTTAATCCCAATGTTTGCAGCAAATTGCGCAACGAGACCCTTGAACTCGAATCCCTCACTTGAGTGACTCCCACACTTTTCCTTCCCTCTGGGCCACTCAAAACCCCTTCCATCTGTCCCTTTCAGCAGTGTATCTCAGCCACCTTGGCTGTTAAAACTCTCAGGGTCTAATAAACTTCTAATTCAGAGCTCAGTCTCTATCTGGTCCCTATCTCACACATGCTCCTCTCTACCTATTTATACTTGCTCCTGGGAGTAGCCCCACCTTTTCTTGGCTAAGCTCCCATTTGCTGTTGCTAGGCTCACCCTGACATTCCAATCTGCCTTTTCTCTACAGTTGGGCTTGCAATTGGCATAGACAAGAACAAGCTGATCTATGTTGAGGGAGCAAATGACATCATATGAAGCGATAAACATAAAGCAAATGGTTAATCTGTTTATCTGTTGAATATATCTCCTGCCTGTTTCCCAACATGAGATCCAGTGCACTTTAGAGCAAAGGCTAAACCAAATAAAGCTAACTCCTGTTGATAAATTTTGAAATAAAAATAAAAACCCACCCTATTAATATAGTATTAAAACAGTACTAAAACAATCTTAAAATAACAATAACAGTAGAAGTGTGTCAATTGCCCTTCCTCTCATTAAAAGATCCTTCTACACAACCAATTAATTCCCAAATGCTAGTTTACTTGCCAGTAGAGATGAGACAATTTACTTAAATGCTAAATATAAAGCAAGTAGTTAATTAAGCAATGAAGATAAAACAAATCATACTAAGCACCACATCTTTGTCTCCAAAATGTCATGCTTAAGAGCAGACAAGTTATAATTATGTGGTATAGTTAAAGACAACAACACCAACCTACTATGTTATATAATTGAGGAGTGCAGCAAAATTCCCAAACTGAGATTATGACATCAGATCAGATGGCAAACAAAGCAATGAAAGGAGGATCAAGAAAGCAGCAAAGTCAACCATTCAGCTGAAACCTATCAAAATATGAGGGTAGTATAAGATGTGCTGTGATGTACAAAGATGGAATTATCTTTCTCTAGCTGAATCAAAATTATGTGAGAAAAAGAAAAACAGAAGATCAGATGCTTGTTGTATGTATCCCTGTATCAAGTCTATCCCACAATGGTGGATCACCAGAAGACAACATTGGTTCCTAGAATTTCACTTCTGAAATTCTTCCTTTTAACTCCTAAAATTGACACTTCAAAAAGGCTCTTTTGAAATTAGGAACTCAGATTAGTATAGTAGAATTACAGATCCTATGACATATTAATCCTGGATACCTGTTTTACATGGGAGCACCACCAAACCAGATTTGAGGTCCATTGGGATCAAACAAGGCAAGTGTGAAAGAAGAACACAAGTTTACCATTTAAGGTGATGGAGAATGGATCTAGTTTATAAACAATAAAGAAAAAGAAAAGAGCTCATATATGTCCCCAATTGTTGCCATAATGGCTCCAATGTTACGATGAGATGTTACTCCACAGGCAAGTCACTTGGGCAAATGATGCGCCTACCATCACCATGCACCCTCCAAGAGAGCAAAAGAGAAACCAGCTCACCATAGATTTATAAGATTCTTTCCCCAAGTTCCAGCTGTTATCAGAAAGGAAAATGACACCCTTAATGAGAATGTAGTCTGAATGGCGTGATATTCAGAGAAAGGCATAAACACCTTTATCTCAAGAATGGAGTCACTTATATGGCATAGGTTCACAGCACACAAAACAGCCACATCTGCTGACTTGCTCACTGCAAAGTTATATAGCTGTATGATTGCTATGTTTGAACTGATAAGTGAAAAATTATCCAAGGTTCAAGACAAATAGGATTGGGAAACTAAAAGAGAGGATATTTTTGGGCCAGTTGTGCCATCTTAGTCAGAGACAATTTAAGAAACTGAAGGTATTATCAAGGCTAGTGAGGGAAATAATATTTGAAAATATTTGGAAAATGAGGAGAAAATGTTTCTTGATTGTCAGATGATGGATTGGGAGACAAAAGTCATGAGACAGGACCAGGATGCAGCCAGAATTAGGCTTCAATTCGGGAGCGGTAAGCCATGTTATAAAGCTGTGTGATAAGCCCCTATGTAACATTTCTGGGAAATGGTTGCTACATCTGATGTCTGAGAGAACTTTAGCAATGGGTTGGCAATGTGAAAAATCAGGATAACAGCCAAATTCATTTGAGGATTACTTATAGTGTACCTATAGTGTAGTAATCATGGTCTCTTTAGATTTCATCTATAGAAAGCAAAGGAGATGTTCACAGATTTTTGAAGGGGTATTGCAGTACAACCATATTCAGTAGTTTCTTTGCATCTCATGAGAGCAATAGGTCAGAACAGGAAATTATGATATTTAGAAAGCAGGGGGGTTTGTGGGGGGGGATCTACTTGTTAGAATCTTTAATTCCCGAGGAAATTGTGTTCAGTCCTTACATATTTATTTGGAAATAAATCTTACTCTATTCAGTGGATCTTATGGTATGTAAATTTAGAATTGTAACCTAACTCATTTTTCAGTAATGGTGCCTTCTAACCCAACTCAGTTTTACCACTATTTTTTGAGAAGCAGAAACTTTTTTATTTCCTGGGATAATGATATAACTATTATAAAACACACTGAATGTCAAACATGATTCCACACAGCAGACTGCGTCTCATATTTTAGTTTTACCAAATGTGTTACCCAGCAGCCAGTCAGTCCAATAAAGCAATAATTATTTTATGCCAGAAGAGGAAAGAGAGTAAAAGATCATGTTTCATACAAGCTATCACTTCTTTGGTTGATTTTTTAAAAATAGTTATTATTCCAGTGGAATTTTATTCTAAATTAAAGATAGACGTTCTTTATCTTCTAATCAATAATAATACAAGAGAAGGTGTCAGAGGCATAGTTCTAAGGCCATGAAAGCTAGACAAGAGAAACCTAATATGCATACTGAGAGATTGCTAGGTCTTTTTACCTTAAATTTTGATGTATTAATAAATATTAATTTTAATGTGTTTGAAGACTGAAGTACCATTGTCTGTCACTAGACAGAAGGCATCTCTAACCAGTATATCGATTTGCAGTCATGGGAATGAACTGAGCTGATCCATCCCTTGGGGGCTGTAACAGTGCATCATGGCATAGGACATGACTCACACAGGAGAGGCACAATGTGCTTACTCTGAGGGCTCTGTAATTGTGTTTTAAGCTTTCATTATATTAAACTAAAGGATTCTGTATCAAAGCTGTTGAAAATGGTTATGTCCACTAACAATAGCTGTATTATTGGTTCATCCGAGTAGTATTTTGTTGGAAAGCAAAATTACTCTCAATTTACATTAAATCCAAATGAGCTTTCTGGCATGTGTTACTGAACCTGCTATAAATTGCTGGTTTGGTAGGAAAACTGGGCGATTCAGTTCAGAAAGAGATGGATTGCTGGAGACTAGTGGAGATGCAATTGTCAGGGCTTCAGTCCTTTTCACACTGATAAGGTAGTAGGATTTCCAGTTATGTATTTAAGGAAGGGAAAAAAAGGGTAAACTCCCTATACTAGAATTTATTATGTATTTGCTATCATGTTGTATCTTTTATTTAGGGATTTAAGATTTGGATCCAAAGTTGTAATACTGCTGAGCAGCATATATAAAAGAGTCCTACAATCAAATCTTGCACTGGCATCTAATTGGATGTCCTTTGGGGACAGTGGATATGTGTTCAGTTTAGTAGGTAATTTGTTGTTTTCCGGTTAAACCATGAACATACATTGTAATTTTGTTTGCAATGTTAATTTATATTTGGCTGAACAGAATCCAGATAGAAGTAAAATAAGAAATATTTTTATGGTTTCTGTGAGTCAGGCAAAAAGAAACAATTTCAGATTTGAGTCTTAAGATACAATAGGATGGTTGGTAGATCATAAATCTGTCAACAGACCTGTTGTCATGCTTTGGGGTCAATGACTTCTCCAGTTGTACAAAGGCAGCCAGAAGTCCCTGGGTGCAGCTGTGCTCCTCTGGCTGATCCTTGGCCATGGAGTATACCCAGGAGTTTTTCAGCTGCCCTAGCAGCCATCACATAACATCATGACAAGGACAGAAGCTGCTGCTTCTTTCCTGGATGCAGACGAATAGTTGGACAGCTTCCATGTATACTTCCAAAGTATACTTTGATGCCAATGGAGAAGAGTTTTCTGTGGAATACTCCAGCTGCCCCTATGCATCTGGGTGCAACATTGCTGACAAGGAGATTCAGATGACTCTTTCTGCAATTTCTTTAAAAGTGCTTAGATCGGTATAACTGGGGTTATATCACCATATGCTACCAGTAGAACTTGGGCCTTAACCTCCCAGTTCCTAGATCTAAATCAAGGTGTGGTCTCCTCAGAAACCCATAAGTCTTGGTGAAATACAATATGATCACTACTTGGGGCTAAGGTTTGCTATTGTGAAACTGTAATGTGACCTTATTGTAGAAAATCAAGCCCTATCAGCTTTATCCTACAAAATCACATTTGTTTCTGAAGATTAAAGATGACTGGTATGGCATTAGTGGATGAAACAGTTGTTGCCATCCTAGCATATGACTGGTGTGTTTGCTTGATGCATCTAACAGGCATGTAGGTAGGCCTAATCCTAATCCAGGCACCAGAAGGTTAGGAGTCAACCTGAAATTATTTCTTTTTTGATTGACTCACAGCTGTCAAAACATCTGGCATAAATTGGAGTTTAACATCTCTAAGTGATGCCCTGTGTGGTACTGCTGTGATTGCTTACTGACTGGGAGAGAGGGAGGGAAGAGACAATCAAACCATGTTGCAACAACTGAGATAAGCAAAATCAGGCTCCTCTCTTGGTGATCCAGGAGAGTGACCTCATTTCCCTTCCAATGGGATGAGTACTGCCTTGTCACCTTTCTCCCTTGCCCCATTAGCCAGTAAATTTTTCCAGCATCTCATGCTGAATAGACAAATGGACAAAATAAGCCATATGTGTGTGTGTGTGACCATGTGTTATGGATGAATATGTCACCATTAGGATTCTAGACAGGGAACAATACACAGAGGTATGACATATTCCTATTTTGTATTTGAGCCAGCCATTTCCCACAAAACTCTATTTCACTCTACCCTGTTTTTTCCATTTTCTAACCTCATCCATTCATGTCCTCCCTTCCATCTCAGATTCTACCGTAAGGTGATTGCAGATTTTTGGACTTCAGTTCCCAGATGTTCTGGTCAACATGGCAGTGGTAATGGACAGAAGGTATTGGAATCCAAAAAAATCTCAAGGACCAAAGTTTTCCACCCCCTGTTTTACCACCTCTTCTGTTGCACAAATATACTAGTGCTTGGTAAACATTTGTTCTTGTTCTTGTTAGCTTCACTAAACTAATGAATCAGGGACTGATGCCTTCTTACCATCCGCATATGGTTCCTTAGTGTAATCAAACATTCCACATAACAGTTTCATTGTAAAACCCATTTAAATGATTAGACTGTTAAAAGGCTCTGATAGGTACATGTAGCTGTGCTGACAAGTAAATTAATTATCTGTCTCTGGTCTGGTGCTTGGTCAGAACTTGATTAATAACAGTGACATTTAAAGATTCAGCGGCAGACCATTCAAAACTTGTTCTTGCTCTTTTAAATGTGTCAGAGTTCAGGAATCTTTCATTTATCTCTTCCAGGCTGAAATGTGGAAAAATGTGGGCAAACTGGGATGTTAGAGCTATGGTATTCATCAGTCACATTTGAAGAGAACAGCCTCATTGTGACCACCTTTCCTTCATATTTGACAGTGCTGGTGTGTCATATTTAACCATCATCATCATCATCATCATCATCATCATCATCATCATCATCATCATCATCATCATCATCATCATCATCATCATCATCATCTCTTTCCCATCTCCCTATGGATCAAAGCAAGATTAGTGCTATGAGGATGTATACATTCAGTTCTAATTTACCAGGGACCTTTTCTTATTTTCTGATACTTCGTTGTTGCTATGTGTCCCCAAGCTGATTCTGACTTATGGTGAATCTATCACAGGGTTTTCTTCTCACAATTTATTCAGAGAAGGTTTCTCTTCCTCTTAAGCTGAGAGAGTATGAAGTCATACATTAGGTTTCCATGGCTGAGCAGGGATTTGAACCCTGGTCTCCCAGAATTCTAGTCAAACATTCAAACCACTACACCACACTGGTACCTATAACATGATTAAGCCAGTGGCTGGAATATTAACCAGACTTCCATGCTCCAAGAAATTCTGCCCTTAGGTTAGTGCTTGGCAGGGACAGGTAAACTGATAAACTGCTTCCTTTTCATTTGGATTTTGGAATACCTATATTTGCATATATGTACATAATGAGATATCTTGAAGATGTGAGCCAGGTCTTATATACATCTTATATACATAGGACTTTAACACACGGGAGGCTTCCCATGAGTAAATCACCATGAAATCATTAAAAATCATAAAAGAAGCATGATCACACCCCTACACTCTTCTCTCATGAGTGAATTGTCATGGAGGCATTGGGGCTCGCATCTTCCATCAGTAAATCATCCTTAGAGCCACCATTTGGTAATAATAGGATCCTCCGTTATTGCCAAATGGCGACTCCATGACAATTTAATGACAGGAGACATGAGCCCTTCCAAATGTGATGTTCTCCAGCTGTATTAGACCACAACTGTCTTCCAGCTACATCAAAACATGGACAAAGTGCTTTTATACTTCTTTACCTCTCCAGATGTCTTGGCTTTTTTCAGCTCATCAAAAGGGGGGATTTCCTGTCTTGGAAACTCACAGAAAAAGTAATTAATTTTAAAATAGGTTGCAGGGTCCTTACACTATTTAATATAAAATAATACTAATTTTTCAATGCCAGAAGTGGAATTTCTACCATGTCTGAGTGGTGATGTTAGTGGCTTGCGTTTTCAGGGGTAGCCATCCACGTAGCCCCTGGAACATCCTAGAGCAGAAAAGTAGTCTCTGGGCCTGTTATCACCCACCCCTGCTGTAGAAGCTGCTGGTTTTGATCGCAGTGTGATAGTAAATCAGCTCTGGATTTTAATCCAAACTTTATATGAACCAGATATATTTTGGAAGTAGAAATAGATCATCACCTTTACTAGCTCCTTCAATGTTTGAGATAAAACCAAAACCAGATTTCCAACTCCACTAATATCACAGCCATTAGCATCCACTATTCACAGGAATACACCTCTAGTAGTATGGTAAAGTTCAGATGTCTCACAAGATAATACAGGATGAGGACAACATGAAATATCCTTGCTGGTTCTGTGCAGTCCATCATCCCCATCCAGATTTGAACTTAAGAGAGCTAAGAAAAGTGTACACACATGGAATATAAGTTGTAAGCAAAGATAGATTGTGACATTATATAGTCTCCTTCCTAATCATGGGTACATCTGATAAGGCATCATTCTTTGCTTTTATTTTCCTGGCCTTGTGGACTAAGCCAGCATGAGATCGCCTTGAGTTTGGTCTTAAACTGGCAGGGCTTTTGACCACTGGATCTAATTAGTCAGTATGATGTGAAATAGCCACTAATAAATAATTTAACTCACCACAGCTTAACTCCATTATGTCTTCTAATAAGGAGACACTGTTGTTTTGGATTCTCTCTACATGACATCAGTAGCAGAGCCAGAGGCAAACCTGGCCATTAAATTAATGTTTGTGTTTTAGTGTGCTTCTTAGAAAGGGAAGGGGCATTTTAAAATGTCAGCAAGATACCACACAGAGACCCTAATATGTTTGCTGACATTTCTTCTTAGAGACCAGTTTATATCTATATAACATTAAAGATGTTCTTTCTTAAATTATGCAATATTATTGTATTGCTTTTCCAGACTAGAAGCACTTGGCTAGGCTTTGGTAAAGCTAACAAAGCAGTTACAAAACAGATATAAACACTCATGAGAAATAAATTAAAAACACACAGGGGAGAATATTATGCTTCCTTTCCCCCTTCCTGTGAATAAAGGATTCCATAGGAACTGTGCCTATTTCAGTGGTTAGGGAATTAGAATGAATTTGGGCCATCCAGAATAGGTACGGAAACAATATTTGAAAATATTAAAAATAATGACTAAAAATGTGCGTAGGTGCAGATATGTGGAAGGCCTCATCATTTTTAAAATATATTTTAAACACATATATAATCCACATAAAAAATACCAATTCACCTAGTGTAGTCAGAATGATCTCACAGTTTTAAATATAAGAGCAAATGATTACTGATAAAACAATGTGAGCAACTAATACCATGATCGAAACTGAAAGTCTTCAGCTGAATTCAACTGAAAGTATTTCAGGGCTTTGAGTTATCCAAGGGGTGTTGAAACTGACCCTTTGGGACTTCCAGTTTACTCAGTCGTAGTCATCTGAATTCTGTATACAGTAGAAAGAAGTTTGATACCTTTCTGTAATCATGTAAACAAGTCTATCAATTTCACTGTTTTTACCATCTTTTTACCATTGTTTGCAACTTTGCATTATCAATTGGGATGTTTAATGCTTTAAAAAATGGGCTACTGTTGCTATCTAATGTACTGCCAATGATAATGCCACAAAGACCTAAATAGATGTTGATGTTTATTAATGTTGAATGGAAGTAGATAAACAAGAGAAACAATATGGACTATCACTTTTTATTGTGGCACAGATGCACATGGATGGAAGAATATTTTGTTTGTTTTACTGACTCCAACTGATTTGCCCTGTCTTCCCCCCTCAAAAACATGGTTTTAATAGTGTCTTAATAACAATGGTTGGGATCCTGTTGTTGGCGTGAGGTATGATGTCAGATTGCGCCTGCATTTCTTTTAGTAGTCATTGTAAAATACTCTTTAAAAATATACTGATAGGAGGCTTGAACTGCCCTGTCATTTAGTGACTAGAGTAGGGGAGGGTAAGTATCTAGGCTGTCTGTGTTACACCAGAATGTCTACATCTAGAAACAGGAATCCACCTGGATCTTTCAAGAATCCTCTGGAGTTCTTGGAGGATTATGCTATCTTCTTGCAGGTAGCGGTTAAAACACAACCAGCTGCTGCCTGACTAACCTTAACCATCCCCTAGCCTACTGGCTGCAGGTCAGCATGTAAAGGGAGCAGAGAACAGGGAATGAGTGTAATTATACCCGCTGGAGCATTTTGGTCTTCCAGTGTGATCCCTGTTCTTGGCTAAAATGTTGAGGCAGATCTCCTGTGTGTTTACTTGTATGTAAGGCCTGTTGTGTTCAGTAGGATACACTTCCAAGTAGGTGTTTGTAAGTCTTCCATCATAAATTAGAGGGAAAAGGTTAGATGCCTGCCCTGTGTCCACTAAACCTATGTGCTACCCTCAGGTGCTGGGAAGGATGCTGCCCCATCATCAGAGTTGAACACTGATTCAGTTATCGGTGTAGTTGGCTTTGGGGGATAGAATAGGAGGATGTGCCATCTTGTTCTTCCCTCAAGCAGCAAAAAATCTTGAGGGAAGCCCTGCTCACTCTTTTTTACTCTTTCCTTTTCCTGAACAAATCTTTTGCAGCATCATTATCATCCACAAATAGATCACTCATCCAAATAGACAAGCTGAAACACCCTTCTGCCCCATGGGAAGTTTCCCCCCCTCCCTTAAGTGACACCTGCATGTGTTTGCCATGGTATCTCATTAAGCAGCAGTTAAATCTGACTTCTGAAGGTAGAAGTGAAAGTTTCATGACAGCTTGAACGAGGAATTCACTGTGTCTCCAGTGCAATTATGTACAGAGAGAAATTTGGATTTAAAATCTGTTTGATTGTGGAACACCTACAACTAAACCACTTTTACTTGCTTTTTTCACAAATTTAAGTTGATGGGTTTTTTTTAAAGCTATAGTTGGAATCCATTAATTAGAACTAGACAATACATGTGTCTAGTCAGCCTAAAACTGAGATGGTAGTAGTTTCCCATGCCTTTAAATTTGTTTATGACAACAATTTTGAGTCAAAGAATCCCCCCCCCCCCCCGGGAAGAGGAGGCAAGTAAAAGTGATCAAAGACAAAAGATAGGCAAAGGGGCAATACAAATAAACACTGACAAGAAAAAAAACAGTGGTGGTTGGGGGAGGCAATGCTTGGAAAAGTTACTTTACAGAATACTCCATCACACATGGCCAGCAACCATGTCAGATGTGGAATTCTGGGAGTTTTAGTCCATCCAAAAATAATTTTTAGAATCTCTGGCTGGCAAGTGTATCATGCATATAAGGTTGTGTCCCTGTGTGTGAAAAGGACTCCAGCTCTGCTCTACAAATTTCCATGCACAGTAGCTCCATCACTTCTCTCCTGGCCTTCCTTGATTGATTACAGAGTTGTGATGGAGGATTCTTATTTAGCCAAAGATGCTTAGAATCCTTCCCCAAAATCATCAGCTCTGCTAATTTATGCTTGGAATCCCCCATCAAACCTTTGAAATTAAGACATAAAGGCTACCAGCAGGTGCAGTTGTGTGTATGGCTTCATGGTTTTCATGTGTTGATAGTAAATGTCTAATTACCAGTTACAACTCAGCTGACATATGCAAGGTATACTTCTTTTCATATAATAGCATGTATAACTCAAAGCTGCTCCATATGTTATATTTCAAAGGTGTACCCATTAAACATTCCACAAATAGATGAAAAAACCTAATATAGCAACACTTTGCATACCATTGCATTTGCAACACAATCTGTTGCCACCACACACATCAGTTCTTTAGGTGAGTGAGAGGTTCCAGGGATGTAGCACTCATTCTGATTTGATTTCCTTTGAACAGAAGTTCACAGCACAATGCCTTAGTGGTGTCTTGTAATATTTATCTTTACTTAACAGATCTGGAAGATGAGCACAGATGCAGTATTCAACAACTGAAACATCTCAAATCTTACAACAGGTCTCTGAAGCAGGGTGGGCTGCTGCCAGATAAGCTGGAGCAGGGAATAGCAGATTATTTGGGATTGCTGGAAGCCATGTGCCTTAACACCTCCAGTCCCTACCACAGAGGGTAGAAGAGGGGAGAATGAGGTACATGGCAGTGGCTCTTGTTGCCTTTGCACCCCAAGAAAGTGTGTGCAATGGCTGGGATGCAAAGTTGCATTTGCACACAAATTATATTATATCCTGCTTTTCTCCTGGTATGGTGCCCAAGGTGGCACATAACACCTTAAAACACAATACAATTATATAAAAAAAACTAATTATAAAAGACAAAAACAATTAAACTAATTTAAAAACACAAGTTAAAACAGCATTTTTTTTTGCATTTTAAAAAAAACATAAACACTATACCCCCACTCCATCAAAAATGCTATCTGCTGTCACCAAATGCCTCCTTAAATAAAAACATATTTCCATGCCGGTGGAAACAGTGCATGGAGTAGGCCAATTGGACCTCCCATGGAAGGCGGTCTTCTTGGCCCCACTTGTCTTCTCTTCCTTCTATGGAGTGAATGTGCAGAGGTAGAGTTGTATGTGTGCACTTGTATGCATCTGTGCATTTGATGGGAGGAAGAATCATACTAATGGGTGACCATAAAGGCTTTACAAAAAAAAGTAGCAGCAGAGTGGAAGAATGGGAGATGGTTTGGATGCCATTTGGAATTTTGCCTCTTGGCTTCTGCTGGACCCACTGCAGATGTCAGACATCTGTGGCAGTTTTCTATGGTACAGAATGATGTCAGAGCAATCCCCTGAATTAAAGAGTGGTTGCTCTCACATTCCAAATTGTCTCATGACCATCTTGGAGAAAAGCGAATGGAGAAAACTGTTTTGTTTTTCAGCAGCACCAACATTTAAAAGTGCAAAAATGTTTTTGGCACTGGTGGCAAATTGGAGGCTGGGAGGGGGGAGTGACACTCAAAAGCAACTAGAAGAGAAGCATACACAGTCCATGGGTTGTATGTTATCTGCTTCTGTCCTAGGAAAGAACCAGAATCTTCACAATGCTCTAGCCAGAGCTCCCAAACCTAGCTGTGCCTTCTTTCAGTGTATCCTCAGCCTGTGCTCTAGGCACACGTATTTGGTTGAACACATTTTTTAGCTGGGGAGGAGGAAAGCTGGATGAGTCATGCTAGCTTCCTGAGCTATTCAAAAGGCCAGCCATCAATAGCAATCAGCAAGTCTCTATAGATGATGCTATATACTTGGTTAGAGATGGCCAAACATATCCGATCTCCTTAGCACTGTGCTAAGCCTATTAAACTTCCCAGCACAAAGCCGCAGTGTAATCTATTGTCCTCTCGGCCTGGGCTAATCATGATCTAGATACAGTACTGAGCTTTCTCCCAACTTGCATGTTCAACACTGAATGCAGTGATTTCTCTTTGTAAGGGTATAGGAGAAGGAAACAATATTTCATAGACCACAGGGAGGTCTGACACATTATGTGTGGTTATCCATTGTCAGACCTGAATTCTCAGTGTACATACAAAGTAAGGAGATTTTGTACATCTACTATTACTTGTAGGAAAGTGATTTTGAATAGTAAATAGTTGGAATAGAAATGTATTAGACTTTTTCTTTGAAAATTTATAGTGGATAGGTATGGGTGTGTGTGTTTATGTTGTTTTAGTTGTGTCTAGTATTATGTCTAGTATCAAGTATTGTCTCTTATTGCTTATTATTGTATATAGTTATATTTTCTATAAAATAGTGCTGGTCTTTGACCATAATCAACTTTCATTGTTATATCATTTCACAGACCAACGACAGATGGTACTGTCAGATGCTGAAACAGGCTAAATAAATAAAGCATAGATCAGTAATGCACCTATATAATACTAGTGTATGCATGCATGCATGCAGAAAGCCAGAATGGTACAATAGTTTGAGAGCTGGAGAACAGGGTTCAAATCCTCACTTGGCCATGAGACGTACTTTTTGATCCTGAGCAAGTCACACTCTGTCAGCCTCAGAGGTTGGCAATGGCAACCCCTTCACTGAAGAAACTTGCCAGGAAAACTCTGTGATAGGTTTGCCTTAGGGTTGCCATAAATCAGAAACAACTTGAAGGCACACAACAACAACAACAACACACACACGCATGCATGCACAGTGTTATTGCTATAATTTCAAAACAAAGTGATGAGGATTTTCTGTTGTTGGAAGAAGGAACACACTTTCTATAGTATCTCAAAGATAGATTTATTGCAGCCTGCATTTACATAGGCATAAGCCTAATGTATCATATGTGTAATTATGAATACAGTGGCAAATGCAGATCTGGTTACACTTTGGTTCACTTTCTGGATATCATTTACTAGCGTATACACTTGTTATTATATCTGTTAATGCATCATACATTGCAATCTTAGAGTGTTTCGGTGTCAAGGAATGATTAATTTTTACATGGGTACTGTTATTTTAATTCATGTTTTTCTCAAAAGCACTTTCTCAACATTATTATTTAAAATTAACTACAACATGATACAGTAATATACAATCTGCTCTGTATATTATATCACAGGAAAAGAAACATGAAAAACACCCTTCAGAAACAAACTGAATGAAAGAATTTACAAAAGGGGACCAAGACATTTAAGTGTGAACAATATCTACATGTTGACTGTACTTACATTTACTGTATATACTCATGCACAAGTCTACAAATGTTAGTAAAAAAATTGTCCCCAAACACCTGGGTCGATTTATCCACAGGTCAATGTAAGAACTGCATTTGAGCTCTTATATAAAAAAGAACCATTCCTTTGGCTGCATTGAGTGGCAAAAGGCTAGAGCTTAGTCCATCCTAGGATAATTTAAAAGGAGCACTGCTATGGTGCCTTTTTGAATGCCTAGGTGGGAAAAAGCAATGACTTTTCATCCATCCAGCCTTTAGGATGAGCACAAACAGTTATATCTGCTGGAATTTTGTAAGTTCTTTGGCATTGTTTTCCTTTGTTTCATCCTTTACATCCTTTGTTACATGACCATATCTTTTACCCTCAACTTATCCACTGGTCATATGAAAATCCATAATTTTGGCTACAAAATCTGCCCTCGACATATACATGAGGTTGACCTATAATCGAGTATATACGGTAACTAGCACTGCCTTTATTATCAAAGAAAGTGGTCCATGCAATAGACTTGGAAGAACCAATCTTCAGCTCACTAGGGCTGCATTTGCACTGGAGAAATAATCCAGGTGGACATCACTTTAACTCTAATGGCTCAGTGTCATGAATTCAGGGAAGTGTAGTTTGATGTGGCACCAGAGCTCTCTAAAAGAGAAGGCTAAATATCTCCCAAAAGAACACATTCCAGAATTCCATATTATTGAGCCCTGGCAGTTAAAGTAATGTCAAACTGGATTATTCCTTCAGTGCAGATGCAGCCTATGTTTTACTTTCATATGTGAGGATGGAGATGGGGAATTTTTGCCCCCCACTCCCCAATGGATTAGACTTCAACTCCCAGACACTCCAGTCAACATAACTCATGAAACCAGTTTATGGTCCAAAAATCCAGCATGGATTTGACAAAATAACCATGTAATTTTTTTAGACAGAAAGAGGTATCTTTGTATGGTTTAGAATGCATGATCGACTGAACCCTTTAAAAACACTTTTGAAACATTTCCCTTGTGGAAAGAAGATATAAAAGGTTTTTTTATTATTAAGACAACAAGTTATTTAAAAATTAATAAACATATTAGAATAATACTTTAGAGTCTGACTGTCTAGTCATCGCATTCTTTTCTCAAGCCCAGAAAATGGATTATTGCTAAAGTGGCCATACAAAGCTGTAAGGTATCACCATTGCACCCTTAGCAGTACCCTTTCTGCCAATGCGTTTTATCTGAGTTGTTGCACTGTGGCATCCTGTACAAGTAACTATGCAGCGATCCATATATTTCTGTTCTATGTTAATAATGCATGTGCCCATTTATGAGTCAGTTCTGTTCCACTTTAGCACTAAACTGCATTACAAAAAAATAAAAAAATAAATCCAGCTCAAAAAAATGGCCACTACAATCTGTTTTAATACTTATTTTACAATGTTTCCATCAGCGTGTCAATTGTCTTAATTATCTTAATAAATTGTAGAATGGTAATTGGTGCATTTAAAATAATTATCAATTATTGTAATTAAATTATTACAAAACATTAATGTTAACATACATTTTATCTTAAAGCATGCATTGCGTATGTATGTCAGTACATATTTTGAGGGAACAACTGTGCAGCTTTATTTGCAAAAATGACTTGGACATTGAGAAAGTTCTTTTTCTGGAATGCAACTCCCAGAATCCTTCGAACAGCAAGGCAACAGGTTATGAGAAGTGGTAAATCACAAATACAACTGCATTCTGATCTACATTATTAGTTTAGGAAATCTGAGCTAGGTGGGTAAAAAAAACATGGAATGAATAAAATCTTTATTGCACATTCCTACACACAAGCCCTTTGAAAGAGCAGATATGGGGCTTTAGCCTAGCACCACCTTGCTTAAAGCCATTTTAAAAGCAGATATATGCATTATTCATGCATTGTGCTCAACCTATGTTAAATGTGACCATAAGTTTCCAGCTCTGGCAGAAGACATTCTTCCCCTGTTCCTGGATGCCAATCCATCCTGCTGTGTGATTACACCCATCAAATATAATCTCACAGACATCTTTCTAGCTTGCTTCTTCCATTTCCTTTTCTGTTGTCCTTTAGTTTGTTAAATGGACCTCTAAAATAAAAGCCTTCTCCATTATAACCGGAGTGACCCAAGACAATTTGTTACCTGTGGCGAAGCAGTAAAAGGCACCCACTTACTCACACACTCACCCAAATGGAGGGGCATCATACCACCATCTGGCCAAGTATTTCCACATAGGCAGAAAATCTCACATGTGCCCCTCTCATCCCTGATTGTAAAAATACAATAATGGGAAACAATTTACAATCTACTGTGCTTTTATGATCCCTCCCCAATTCTACCTAATGGCCAGATTGGCTTTAGTTTAGCCAATGCAAAAAAAGTAGTACAGAAAAGGGCAACTCACTTAAAGCTATTGGGAGTGCCAGGATTAGATATTTAAGAAGATCTCAAGGGTGAACTATTGCTAGGGAAACTTGACATACATTCTTCCACAGAAATATTTGGGACACTTATAAAATGGATTAGTGAGTCTGAATCCAGTTTAGCCATATTCAAGGGACTCAACGGATGTAATCGTATAGTTTCATTCACTGGCATTAGGTTGGACTGGATGATACGTCGAATCCTTTCCAGCCTCACAGTTTGATGGTTCTATAAAAGTTGTGTAAAAATGTGTGTGTGTGTGTGTGTGTGTGTGTGCGCGCGTGAATCTTATTTGCAAATGTATGCAACTCAATGGAAAAATGCGTGGCTAAAAAGCTACAGGTGTACATCCAAACTCCTGTTTGCTGATTTAAAAATGCAGGAATATTAAAATGTGATTGCAAATTTATCTTTCTGCCTGGTTATCAATCAATTAAAGTGGGGGAAATCCTTGCTTTAGAGGGCACTAAAACTGCATTTCTGCATTTAAATAATGCAAAATGCTAACAGTGAGAAATAGCCTGCAAAGCGCTAAAGATTCTTGCTAAGATTCCTTTTTGTGAAATCTGTCTGAAGATACTTGCACCTCGGATTTCTGAAATGGTTATATGCCAGGTTAGTCTTAATAACTGCAATTTTATTTTATTAAAAGAGGTCTCATAAAAATATGGGGGAAAAATATAAAAATAGAATTGTCTTAAATCTTCCAGGGAGTGAGGACAGGGAAGATAGATAGATAGGTAGGTAGGTAGGTAGGTAGGTAAGTAGATAGATAGATAGATAGATAGATAGATAGATAGATAGATAGGGAAGGAGAATGGAAACATGAAGGAATGATGTGTGAGGATGCAGGAGGTTGGCTGAGGAGGCGGTTTGGAAGGGGAGGAGGAAATTTAACAAAGAACGGAATTGGGTGGGAAATAGGTAGGAATTTGGATATGGGAAGAAAGGTTAAGAGTGTTAATAACAAACATGTTTTAAAGTTTAAAAATATACATTTGTATCCTTTCTATAGCATTTTTATGTAATAAGTTTGTGGTAAATAAATATAATAAAAAATAATTGTAATTTTAATTGCAATCTGTTTGTTGACCTTTTCTTTTCTTCTCATCTTTTGAAGACGATGCTGCATATCATTATAAGGTTGGACTTAAGTCATGAAATTACAGAATGACAACTTAATTTGTTCTTCTCCAGTGAGGTGGTGTTAACATCTCAATTATTTATCCGCTATGGGTGAGTGATCGAGGAGTCTAGGTCTACCTGCCTATATGGACGCTCCTCTGTCTGCTATGGCCACACTTTCATATCAGTGACTGAGAGAAACATTGCAAAATACATCATTTATGGCCATCTTCAAGTATTCGTCTGATCTTCTGGGACATGTCATTATTCTGTCAATTGGCTTGAAAGAAAGCTCCAAATTAGGGAGTAAACCTAAATGAGAATCCCACTGCACAAATGATTCTTCATCATTAAAGTGACATTTTGCTATCTGCTTAAAAGCATTTTGTGTAGAAATTCCTATTATTAATAGAAAAGAACTCACAAAAATAGTATGAGCTGTCAACGATCATTATCCACTTTTTTGGACTATGTGATAGAGAAGGAAAATACCTGGCTGCCCATATATGTAGAATATTATCTTGATTTTATGGGACACTGGAAATGTTTCACACTTTGCAAGAAAGTACTTGGGCTGTTAGATGCTTTATTCCCAATGTCAAATCCTGCCAAGTAAATCTTTCTTTTTCTTGTTTAAATTCAGACTTTATTAATTTAAAATGTTGCTCACTAGGACTGCCTGTTGAGATAATGGTTGGGTTTTGGTAAGAGCTTAAGTGGTAGAAGCATTCATGCGCTTCAGTGCCAGGGCCTAAGAAGACCAGATGTGGAACTGCTGTACAAGCAGAAAAGTTGTCTCTGATTCTTATTTAGACTTCAGAAAAGAAAGTAGCTAACTAGTGAAGCTTCACACCTGCCTGAACTTGAACGTCTTCATATAATAGAGACAGCAGTTGGTGGATCCTCTGCTATAACTCTTTCCCTGTCTACTCCTTCATAGCAGATTTTTGGAAATCATATACAGTACTTTGTCTTGCTCAGTTCCATTTCCACATCTGTGTGCATGTGATGGAGAACATGGAATAAAAAGATACAAAATAATCAAAAAGAAAAAGAGAAAAAGACAAAAGGGGAGAATTGGAGAAGGAGCAGCAAGCTCTGTTATAAGACTATATCAAGGATGAGCAACTGTAAGGAGGCCAGGGGCCAAATCTCCTCCAGCCTCCCCCCATGCTGCTCTCGCAAGCTCAAGTACTTCTGTTTTCTTCTGTGGTCACTCTCAAAATTGGGAACAGGAATGCTTTCACCTCCTTTTGCCATTTTGAGAGGTAACTGCAGAGGGGAATAAAATGATTTCTTCCCATTTCCTTTGCAGACCTTATCAAACTGTTGACAGTAAGTGAAAGTACGTCTCCTTCTATCAGCATTCTGAAAGTGACTGAAGAAGAAAACAGGAGTATTTGTGGTAGTAAAGGATTCTGGGGCGCATGTGGGTGGATGGAGGAATTTTGCATGTTTTCATGAGTTAGTGGCGCTGTATGATTTTAAGGTGCATAAAATGTAAACTTTTGATTTTTTTAAAGAAAAATATATTTTAAAAAAAGATTTTAAAAAAAGATTAATTTTAATTATTTTCATTAATTGTACTTTTTATTTTTTAAGTTTAGTTTTTATTTTTTTTTCAATTAGTCATGTTGAAGGGGCCTAGGAAGTGTGGTGCAGCTTCAGGAGCTACAGAAGTGGGTGCCAGGACCTTCACACAGACTGCAGGGTGCACTTTGCCCACCTTTGCTTTAGGTACACAGGGAAGAAACCAAGACTAGCAGTGAAACTTGAATGAAAATGGTGGACTTTAAAGTATCTATTCTGATTGCATATTCTTATACAACGTGTGGTGTGACAAAAGTAATTCCATATGGTCCATCATATTCACCAGGGCTTAATGTGGAAAAAAAATCAGTATAAGGTGTTGTATCAATACTATCTGATACCTAATAGACTGAGACACATTTGTGAAAATGGTGAGCAAAAATATTAATGATACGATTAGAGCTGAGCTGATTTCATGCATAATTGGTGGAAATACTTCTCTATTAAATATTTTTTTGGGGAAAGGTTGACTACCTGTGATTGAAGACCTAAGAGTATATTTTGTCCTGATTGTTTATGTAGATGCAGCAGTAAATTTTATATGTAAGGAAATTGTACAATTTGATGATTGGTTGCTTGGGTTTTGGTTGCTGTAAACTAGAGGACCAGTACTGTCCCCATTCTTAAGAAATAATTGCATAAAAGTAAGTAGGTTAAAGAAATAACCAAGCTAAAACAGTATGTTCAACTAAGGTGGGATAGCCAATTGCAGTGTGTCCAGGAGGCATTTTGTCTGTCCCAGGACCCTCTGGGGGCCACATAGATTGCTTAAAATGAAAACAGAAAGTAACTGGACATCCAATTCTAGTATGGAAAAATGGGATTATTGATATTAAATAGTGCTTAGGGTCCTGTTGCAACCTATTTAAAAGAGGAATTGTCTTTTTCGGAAGGCTCCAGGAATGGCAACATTTTATTATTATTATTATTAACCTTTATTTATGAAGCGCTGTAAATTTACACAGCGCTGTACATGCAATCTTTTTAGTTAGACGGTTCCCTGCCCTCAGGCTTACAAGCTAAAAAGACATGACACAGAAGGAGAAGGGAGTGGTGACGGGAAAGGGTAAGAGGTCCAGCAGTTCCTCTCTACCTCCGAGGCCTGGACCAAGGCAGATGGACTGAAGGGAGGGCTTGGCTTCAAAATGGAAGGTTAATCATTATCCAGGGAAAATACATACTCACAAGTAGGATAATACATATACAGTACATAGCAATACAGGAAATGGATCGATAAACAGCCAACAACAGAACATCAGATAGTAAGCGACAATTATGCAATGCCTGGGAAGGCTTCTCTGAATAGGATGGTTTTCAACTCCGTTTTGAAGCTGGTTAAAGAAGTGATGGCTCTTGCTTGTGGGGGAAGAAGGTTCCAGGAGTGAGGGGCAGCAAGTGAAAAGGGGCGAATCCGGGATGGGGCAGAGGAAATCCTGGGCTGAGACAGGAACCCTTGACTACCAGAACGGAGGGCCCTGGTGGGAAGGTGAGGAGAAAGAAGGTCTGATAAGTAAGGAGGGGCCAGTCCATGGAGGGCTTTGAATGTCGACAGCAGGAGCTTATACTGAATACGGAAAGGGAGAGGGAGCCAGTGAAGGGATGCCAACACAGGAGAGATGTGGTCAGAGCGGTGGGTGGAAGTGATAATGCGTGCAGCTGAATGCTGGACAGAGATTAAAGGACGGAGGTGAGAAAAAGGAAGCCCAGCCAGGAGGACATTATAGTAATCAAGTCGTGAGATCACTAGGGCATGGACCAGGAGAGATATGGTCGGATTTTGGCAATATTGTACAAGAAGAATCTACAAGCCTTGGCTGTGGTCTGGATCTGAGGGATACACGACAGAGAAGAGTCAAAGATAAAGCCAAGACTGCGGGCTTGCTGGACTGGTTGAATGGAAATGTTGTCCACAGAGACAGAAAAGGAGTGTTGAAGGGTGGGCTTAGGAGGAAAGACAAGAAGCTCCGTCTTGGACATGTTGAGCTTCAAGCGCCGATGGCGCATCCACTGCGAGACAGCTGTAAGGCAAGACGAGACTTGCTGTTCAAGCTTTGGAGAAAGGTCAGGGGCAGAAAGATACAGCTGGGTGTCATCGGCATACAGATGGTAGGAAAAACCAAAAGAGCTGATGAGTTTTCCTAAGGACAGTGTGTAGAGAGAAAACAGAAGGGGACCCAGAACAGAGCCCTGGGGAACTCCAACAGATAAGGGAACAGGAGAAGAAGTCAGACCCCCTGCAACTACTGCAAAAGATCTGCTAGACAAGGAATAATAATAATTATAATCTTCCACCTCTATCTCTTTCCCCCCAAAAAGTACAACCCAGGGTGTCTAGAGCAGGGATGTAACTATTTTCTCATTTTGTTCTGGAAGAAGCAACAAATAATTTTAGCAATTTCCTTCCTGCTTTGAGAAAGTCTTTGTTAACCTCAGTTTTCAAAGACTATATGCAGCACAGGGCTTATTGTGTGCAAAATTCACATGTGATATTTTTTGTGCAGAAAACAATGGATGACATGCTGTTCAGTAGTAATGAGATGATAACCTGCACTTGCAATCTTTTGGCTGCTGGGAATTCACATTTATAGTAATTTATGACTGAAAGTAATGCAAAAATCCAACCTTTTCAGTCCAGTTGAAGTGCTGTGGATTGGGGTACAGGAAAATGATGGTAGCAATGCTTTCCTGTTCATGGGTACATTGAAAGAAGGTGTCATAGCAGGACCTTGAGGGGGTCTCTCCAGCTGCCTATTTTAAGCTTGTCCCATGACCATGAGAGCGTTGCAGGCGCCATATCCCAGCATCCTTATCTGCAGGAAACCCTTCATTTGGGAGTGCTGCCAAACTGAAAAAGTAGGGTTTGGGGTTTTTTTCTGTGTGGCATAGTCAGACGTCAAAATATGAACTCTGTCATCATAGTTATATTTGACAATGCAGAATACTGGCCATCGTTTTTATACAGGGAAAAACATTTTCCACACAGAAAATGCTGTTTCCTACACAGAGAATTCCGTTTTCTACTCAAAATTATCAGATGTGAATTTTGCATAGAATAAGTCCTGAAATTCTTTTTAGTCTAGAATTCTGCTTGTCAGGATTTCTCAACACTCAATAAATACATTTTTCAACAGTTTTATAAATGTTTTTTCCATCCCCAACCTGAAAGGGTTAAGGGTCACACAAGCAATTTTAGGCCACTGCAGAGTCACATTTTGTCCACGTGTGATTGTTTTTCCAAGGTCTGGTATGCATTTGCTGATTTTCAGAGGTCTGCATAGAATGTGAATTGGATATTAATAAGTACAGTGGTGCCTCGGGTTACGAAATTAATTCGTTCCACGGCACCGTTCGTAACCCGAAAAGCCTTCGTAAGCTGAATTGCCATAGGCGCTAATGGGGAAAAGCCGCGGTTCCTTTTAAAATAGCGCCGAAGTTTTTTCGTAACCCGAAAAAACATTCGTAACCCGGAACAATTATTTCCAATGGCATTTTTTCGTATCCCGAAAAATTCGTAACCTGGGTATTTCGTATCCCGAGGTACCACTGTACTGTATAAAGGCTAGCAAGACATTTGGTGGAAACAACACCTTGTGTAATTGTTTTAGTAGATAATGTGGACATTTTCTCTATGTGCATGTATAACTTTCATGCTGGAACTTTTAATATTAAAAAATAAGAAAAGTGATAAATTGATATCAAACCATCTCTGACACTACAGCAGCTACCAGCCTCACATGTGATTAAATTTCTCAAAGTCATTTTTAAGAGAAATTTTTGAATGTTTTTGTTCATTTCATGTTGCCCCAAAACATGAAATACAGAGCAATGTTTTAATGTAATATTTGTGATTTTAAAAGTACTATTTCATTCCAACACCTCAACCTCAGTGAGGCTGAAGTGGAAATATATACAGGCCATAATTCTGTATCATCTACTCCATAATTGTTTCAAAGTCACAATTGCTAGTCATGATTTTGAATCTATTGCCACAATTGTAACTGACCCCCAAAACTACCTTACCAGTCATCACCTGCATAGGGAGAAGGAGATCTATTCTGCCAGCAACTAAAGCACAGGTGGATGATATTTCCATCAGGTTTGAGAGGTGAGGAGAGGAGAAGTTACTCATTTAAGTATACTTAACTAAGTGGCAGGCACAGGATTCTGGCCATATACAGTATCTATGGGGCTGAACAGACCACCCTGATAGAGTGGTGTCCTGATGCCCCTTTCAGCACCGGATCGAGGCTTCAGCAACCACACATCATGGTCTCGATCCAGCAGCTAACACTCTAAAAAGAAGCAGCAAAATGCCTCTCCTTTTTAGAACAGCAAAAAGCTGCCCTTGCTGCCACCGTGGTGGCTTTTGGGCATTTCTTTGGTGCAGCACATTTAAATACTGTGGCAAAGAAATGGCATGATGCCACCTGCCATCTGGTGTGACGCCAACATTGAGGCAGAGTCGGGGCATGTGGCATATATTTGCTATGCCCTCACTCCACTTGGCTGCCAGCATTTCTTGCTGGTCTGTGCAGGTAGTACATCTTGTAATAAACTTATGTACTACCTACATATTCTAAATTACATAGAAAAGTTATCCTAGCTCTATCTGCCATCATAAAGAGCCAAATTCAAGTTTTCTTCAAACTAAGTCTCCCATGAGTGTAATATTTCAAATAGCAACTATTGCCATTTGTTGTGGCACTGCGGTTCTCTTTCTGAAACAGGTGCTTACTGTTTCAGGAAACTCTGATTTACAGAACTTAATACTGGCCAAACATGTAAATTCAATAGCCAGTTTTGTAAGAGGAAGACATGTTCTGAATGGGAAACCCCCCCCCCCCACAAAAACACAAGATAAATAAACAAACAATGCCACACTGTTTTTTTCCTACACAGATAAGTGTTTTTGGAAATTAAATATGAAACTAACCTTTAAAAATTTGATTTCCTTCAATATGAGTATTGCATAACTTTATAATTTATTACAATATTAAAACAATAAAACAATAAATAGGACTATTATTTGGTATTGTTACCAAATGTTAATGTTATGACCAAGATTCCAAATTAGGGTACATAATGATGTATATTGCGAACAAAGTGGACAAGTGAAAATTCTTTCCTATGCTTTTTTTAAAAACAAAAACAAAACACAGCTATGGTGTATGAAATAGGAAGATAATAGGAAATTATGGGAAAGGTATTGAATTTTCTATTCAACAAGGATGGTGACAAGAAATCCTACAGTACCACAGTGACAGCTTTTACCCTAACAACTGACTATGTCAAAATTAATATGACCTGGTAAGCCTTTCTACCTTGAAAAGGGGGCTATGTACACTTGCAGTGAGGTATCATCTAATATTCATGCCTTGGTATAGCATGAAGCTGTGGTATAGAATATTGTAGTTCCCATGTTTAGTTTTCTATCTGATTATTTGATGACAGCATAGGTACTAACAACCTCCTTGATATATTATTTTAAATGAGTTCTTTCTATTACATGCCAAGAACAGCTACAATATGGGAAGGAAGCTGCAATATGGAGTTTATGGCATTATATTCCATATACACCAATAATTTCATCATTCAGAATTAATGCACTCACAGAATATTTTAGAAAATAAGTTAGGAATGGGAGACACACTGGCCATAAACTTAAGAGGACTGGCTCCTTTGTATTTCTAGAAAGGTTACAGTGGTATTTCTAGAAATATTTAATACAATATCATTTTGTGACCCTCAGAACAGAGACAAATTACCATTCATAATGAATGCTCATAACTGCAGATACTAACTTCTGCTAACAAGTAAAACCTATGCTGATGGGACACTTGTTACTGCAGTATTCAGATTCCTGCTTTATGACCTTCCAAATATCTTGTCTTTGGGACAAAGAAACATAAAGCATAAGAACCCTCCCCCTCAACACAGTTTTATACAGTTGTGCCATACAGGTCTATCAGCTTGTGGCTTTAGGAGGGAGAAACATGGAGAAGAGCCAGGTGATCTGTGTTTATAGTCCAGTGTTGTTAACAAGAGAAGGAATGGGTGCCCAGGCTGGATATGTATGGAGATTGTACAAAGGTGCAACCCATGTCATGACAGCAAGCATGACAACAGCAACTCCAATGATATTTACACCCAGGCCTGCTTTGACCTAAAAAAGGAGATGAGAGGAAAAAGGGAGAAAATCTTACAGACAGAAAGTTAACAGGTTGCTCAATTTTTCCAAATGAATTCTGTTAATCAAATTATATATTTAAAAGCGCTGGTAAAATGTGCTTATTAAGTGTGGTTCAAATCTCAAAGAAGCCATGAATCCACTAGGCACTGTCTAAATTTCCTGCTTCTATAGGGATACCCAGGTTTAAATGAGTTGTAACATTCACAGTGAGAGCCTTGGGTGGTGTCTTTAAATAGGTGGCAGTTACTGAAGTGAGATATAAGAGTTACAGGGAACACCTTGGCACCCTTTTGCCGAAGGAGATGGCTCTGGAACTCCCCCTTTAGGTCCTGAGTTTAAGAGAGTGGGCAAGGAGACTACCCTAGGGGCTGGTCTGGGGGCTTTGCCCTGTGATCTGAGGATGGAGTTCCTCAGGTCTGCCTTCCAGTAGGTGAACATAATTATTGGGTTGTCCTAGCAGTGGTGTCCCGCACCAGGGTGTTACCCTGTGTGAGGGGTGGGATTTAGGGCACAGCTCCCAACTCCCTGTGCTGCACTTTACTTCAGAGTAAAGCCATGCAGGATATGACAGGGGATGGAGTGCCAGGCTCTCTCCCTCCCTGTACCACATGACTTTATTCTAAAGTAAAGCTGCATGGGGCAATGATTGGGGAGCATGGGGTCCTCTCCCTCTCTGCTGTGCAGGAAGGTGGGGCACTCACTGGGTGTCACTCCCTGTTCTGTGGTATCACCCCCCTTCAGTGATGTCACCTGGTGTGGTCCACATCCCCTGCACCCCCCAGTAATGCTGTGTCCTAGGGGATTGAGTGATACACTCAGAGAAAGACTGAGGAGCACATCAAGGAAAGACACTTACATCAGCTGATCCTACACTTGGTTGCTGCCCCTTTTACTCCTTTCCACATTTAATGCAGTCTAAATAGGTTCTAGGTAAAATAAGTGGTCATTATTCAATCCAGTTCTCTGTATCTGATCTCGTTATTCCATGGTTGGTCACCAATGGGAGAAAACTGTTAAATGCAGCCTTTGCTTTTGTGTGCTTTTGGGCTGGTAAATAGATTTCTAGAATTCAGGAAAGAGAATTCAGAACTGAAGGGAATTTTTAACTATCCTACTGGAGGTGTTATTATGCTCTTTAAAATTACTGACATGATCTATGAGAAGTGCCTTGAGTGCTGCTTGGGAAAAAATGCTGCTATTGTCTCTAATATCAAGGATAAAATAATTCCATGATTTGCTGATAACTTACCATATCAATAACTGTCAGGTGACCATATGCAAATACAATTGCATTGGGTGGATTTGCTACAGGTAGCAGGAATGCAAATGAAGTGCAGAGAGTTGTTGGTATCAAGATATACAGGGGATTCACATGGATGGCTTCAGCCTGTTAGACAAATAAACACCATCAGAAATTTGTGTTTCATATTGGCTGAAAGAAGTATCAAGCACATTTGGATATAATAAAAGATTACAATGCAAGTTCAAATGTAATAACTCCCATGATTGTAATGTCTAAAGTATGACTATATAGTCACTAGTATCACTAATTAAATAAGAACCTTAAGGACACCTCACTCCTGAAAGAGATGGCCACCGGATCTGTATATAGGTTAAGTCTCCCTTATCCAAAATGTTTGGGAGCAGGAGGCTTTCAGATTTTGCATTCCTTTGGATTTTCTAATATTTGCCAGCTGCCTGCTTCTGCCTTGCAACCAAACTACCAGGAGCACCATTGCCTTGAAGGCAGGAGCATGTGGCTAGAGGGCTTCCTGTAGAGTAATCAGATCCCTTATATCAAATAAAATGCTGTAGTATTTGTGGAGTGCAGAGAGACATGCCTGGAGAAAGATATGAGATTTTTTTTTTAAACCTGCTTTTAAAAAAATGCATGTACTGTAAAATACAGTGAATTTATCAATGAGCGGGGCACAGGTGGTGGTAAGGGAAGGTGTTAGGAGGCAGGCTGGGAGGAAGCAAACAGCCCCAGAAGCTGGTGGGTGATAGGATGCAAAAAAAAAATTGGCCTCAGCAGTAGTGACAGCCTGTACAGTGATGGGCCCAAAATCTCCGAGGATCCCTCCAGCCACCTGCTTCCACCTTTGAGGTAGTGGTGGCAGTGCTCGTGGTTCTTCATTCACATCTATTTCCATCTATCTATCTCCTCACATACTTGTCTAGCCTCACAAGTGTAAATATTATGCTATTTGTATTGTACCTCCAAATGTAGCATTTTGGATTCAGAATTTCGGTTAAGGGAGACTCAGTTTGTATAATGCTACACAGTCAGAATCCACAGTCCTGTCTTTAATTATTAGGATGAGAAATTTGGATTAATTGTGACAAAATGCCTAAGGGGACCTAGAAAAAGAAATACATTTCTAATTTATCCCAGAGACTCTCACAGGCTGTATATTCAGGTCATGTGCCCCTGAATCCCCTGAATAGAATAACTGATGCTTTGTGTTAGTCTCCTTGCTATAAATATTTATCTATTATTTCTACACCTTTTCGTAGAATCTCAGACAGTGCCAACCTATACAGAGAACCACACTTTATTAATCTGGAATTGAGTAAATCATACAACCACCAAAATCCAAGTACATACCGTGATGATAATTTTATTAGGCCAAATACAAGGTGAAAATTCCCCATGCTAGATTTCCAAGTCCACATTGTTTTATAGTCAACATGACTACCTCTGCATTTTTTTAAATTGAAGGTATCAAACATCTTTGAGTTTGTATTTATGGCTGCTAATTCAGGCTCCTGTTCTTCCCCTTAGCATGTTTAAAAAAGATTGGGAAATCCATCTTTTTATCATCCATATTAAACTAGTCTGATTGTACATAGATTGGTTTAAAAAGAGTTTCAGCATGATTACTCACCAAAGGGGCTAGAATAGGCAAAAAGATTGTTATTGTAGCAGGATTGCTGGCTACTTCTGTGACCGAGGTCACAATCAAGGATGATATTAGGATAATCAGCCATATGGGTAGTGATCCCAGAGGAGTTAATTTGCTTCCTATCCAGGCTGAGAGCTTTGAGACCTGCAAAAAGGAAACTTGTCTTGTTATTAAATATTTATAAAGTGCAGCATTTATAGAACCTGTTGATGATACTTTGCCCCCAACAAATGAATGTTTTACAGGAATAAGCCTTAGAGTACCAGGAGTCTGTGCATAAAGATCTAAATACAGTACAACTTAAATTATCATATTTTCCCAACCCAAATAACAGGTTTCTGTATCTAGGTTTCCTAGGGCTAAAGACTCTATTACAACCTTCCACATTTCCATATATTTTAGAACAATATTTTTCTTCACTGTAGTGGTTAGTTCAAAGTCTGAAATGTGACTTTAAAAAAAATTACGTCTGAAGCACTAAGGTTTTAAAAAGTAGTTAGCTGCAGTTTTAAAACTATAAAGAAACATATAGTCAGCTGTCTGTATCCACGGATTCTGCATCCATAGATTCCACCACCCATGGCTTGAAAATATTTACACCCAAAAAATTATTCCCAAAAGCAAACCTTGATTTTTAACATTTTATATAAGGGACACCATTTTACTAAACCATTCTATATATATAAAATGGGACTTGAGCATCCAATAGATTTTGAAATCCACAGGAGGTCCTGGAACCAAATCCCAGCAGATATCAAGGTCCAACTATAGTTGCAGTTTTAAAAAGTAGCTCTTTACTTTTAATTGTATGAAACTAAATAAAATATTACTTTTCATTCCTTTTTAAAAATCTGACTGTTACAAGCTGCTGGCCTGAGGTACAATACACCTAAAAGTCACGTGTGTCGTATTAATATGAGATTAAATAAAACAGTTAAAGAACTGTTACCAGAAAAGGAGTGAACTTATACCTCATTGCACTGCAATCACAATATAACTTATTTATGCCTTAGTTTTCACCAAAACGAATTATTGACATGAAGCTTACTACTTGTAAAATGTTATTTTCATGCTATGATTTCCTTATTGTTACACTGCTAGAGAAATAACAAGGCATGGAATAACTTTGGAAAGACTTCAGTACTTTCTCTGTAATTTTCTTGAAACTAGCTACAGCATATTAATATTATTACTGTGGAATATGGTGTGGAAATCTGCATTACCTCACAGCCATCTGCCAGCGCAAACCCTCCACCAACAAGAATGGCAATTTCCCAGGGCATGCAGGCCTGAAATTCTTTCCAAGTTATCAGTGGTGTGTAATCAAAAACAACTAGAGGGAGGAAGATTAAAAAAAAACATGGAATAAAAGCTTACTGCATTATCTTTGCATTAAGATTCTTCTTGCTTTCACACACACAAGCACACACAAATACTCACACACACATGGGGGAGAAAGAGAGTGAATATACATAACCCTCCCTGGCTGTTCCTTAAGATGACCAATGTGCCATCTTTGGCAAAGCCCTGCAACATGAAATCCACAGGAGGTCCTAGGAATGGGAAGGGAAGGATCAAGGTCCTCCTAAGAAAAGATAAGGGGAGTGCTGAGATCCCTGAAATAATGTGGCAATATTTGACCACAAAGACCCCAACAAAGTTGAAGCTTTCCCTGGAATTGTCAATCAGAAGTGTACTAAATATTCAAGCACTAAAAAAGATTAGGGAGTTTAAGGCATGGAATTTTAATGCTGGCCTGGGCATGGGACAGGATCGAGCTAGAATGGGTTAAAACTGATTGTACCGCATGCAAAATTTCTGCTATATTGCCACCTGACCATCACCTGTCCTCCAGCAGTGCCCTGACGGCCAATTTTGGTACTACGGAAACTTTCAGTACTACCAAAATTGACCTCCAGAACACTGCTGGAGGACAGGTGATGGTCGGGTGGCAGCACAGAAGCAATTTTGCATGTGGTAAAATCAGTTTCAACCCTTTCCAGCCTGATTCTGTCCAGTGTCTGGGTCGGCGTTAAAATTCCATATGATAAACTCCTAGTGTCTAATCTTCATTGAAGAAATAATGCAGTTTGACACTACTTTAACTACCACTGCTCAGTGCTATGGAATTCTGGGATTTGTTGTTTTGTGAGATACTTAGCTTTCTATGTCAGAGAGCTGAGGTACCACAAAAGCTACAGATCCCAGAATCCCATAACACTGAGCCATGGCAATTAAAGCAGTGTCAAACTGCATATTTTGTCATCAATACATTTGGCCTTTTCCTACCTACGGATTCTTATCCACAGATCAACCATCTACAGTTTGAAAATTAAAATGATACAAATCAAAACAGCAAATCTTGATTTTGCCATTTTATAGAGGGGCACTATTTTATTATGCCATTGTATTTAATGGAACTTTAGCATCCACAGATTTTGGTACCCACAGGGATACTGGGGTCCTCAGTGGATACCAAGGTCCAACTGTATTGTCATTGAGCTCTCCCAGGACTAATATTGGCCAGTAGCTTACTTGGGAGTAAGCTACACGACCAAATGGAAAGCACTTTAAAGTAACACAAGGTGTGAAGTCAAAGCTTTCATGGCTGGCATCCATAGTTCTCTGTGGATTTTTTTGGCTGTGTGGCTGCATTCAGGAATAATTTATTCCTGACATTTTGCCTGCAACTGGAACTGTGAATGATGCAAACTTCAGGAATAAATTCTGCCAGAACATGGCCACACAACCTGAAAAACTCACAGAAAATTACACAAAGTGCTTCTCAGAATCTTTATATTTAAAGATAATTCAGTGATAATAGATGGAAAAAATAATTTACCCTCCCCCACTTCAAGAACCCTTAGGTAGGTCAAATAAAGAACAACCAAGGCATAACTGTTTGTGTTAACACTAAAGGCAGTTGGTGCTTCCAGGGAGGGATGATCTCTGAAACATAGGCTACAGTGCCTGATATTTATTTGTTGTCTCCCATTCAGAAATAACAAGGGCTGACTCTGCTTGCTTCCAAGATCAGATGGGATCTGGTACCTGTAGGGTATTTACTTTATTATATACATGTCAACTGGTACAATTCAGCAGCGGTCAGGGTGAATCTGAAAGAAGCTAATGATACTGATACATAACATGCCCCCAGTAATCTCATATAGTCTTACTTTATAAAAAGGCCTGATAAGTATATACTCAACGTTTTGTCCATTTGATGTTCTAGACAAAGTTTTTTGCTGGAATAATGAAGAAGAGGAGGCCAATGATTAAGGCAGCTGTAGAATCTGTAGCAAAACCTGGATATCTGAGGGGAGCAAGAAAAAACAAACAAGCATGTTTGATTTAGACAACAGACACCAAAACATTACAAAATACACTGTTTAAAACCTTTAGATAGTATTACTAACCTTTCCTGAATATGTTATAAGGTGATAAGAAATATTTAATATATTGGGGAAGCTATGCTAAATTGTAAGAGTTACCGTAGGATAAAATTAGAATGTAATAGTTTAGCTAGAAATAAATACTCTAAAGGGAAGATGAACAGAAATCAAATTCCGCAATAGTCACACTGAAGCATTTTGTAAAGGAGCTCATCTCTTGACCTGAAAATCTATTCTATAACCTCCTTTCTCACTAGTTGGAAAAAATCTCAGGGAATGCTGTTCCCGATATATTAGGGAAGCAGAAAGTAAAACAGACATTTAAAAAAAACCTTAGCATGCTTGAGTGTTTTATGATGGCAGGCGCAAACTGGCACATGATGCCATGTGCCAAACAGCAATGCTCAGTATACTCCTGTGCTATTCAACCTTCTGTACCACCCTCTGGCTCTGTTATTTCTGAGTCCTTCCTCCTGTTTTTGTTGGAGAAGGAGGAAGCTTCTAATCACTCTTTCTGGCGGATTTGTATTTCTGTAAGATATGGTGTACACAACATGGCTTTTCTTCCAGCAGAAAGACAGCTTGAAATTACATCTTTAAAATATCGGTATTTCTCCTTTTTTTATATACAAATTACATCTTGTAATTGTTACAAGAACAACAAGCAACAGACCAGAAATTAAGCTAACCATCTAACAATATGAGTTGGACAACAAAGGAGGAGCATTAAATGGTTAATATTCTCCCCTTTTGCCTGTAGTCATGGGAAATTCAAGTTCCACATTGGAGCCAGCAAATGTTTCCACACTGTCATTGGTTCACCAGTAGAATTTTACCTTCTATTTATTTTCTTTTTAAAATGGATGTCTCTTTGAAATACTTGGAGGAATAGATCATAGGGAGGAATACATTGTAGGTGTCCTTCCACCCACTCTTTCAAGAATTGGCTGGAAAATAAGGTTTTAGGTGCTGTGATAATAAATATCTAAACCTGTTTTATGCCAGCAAGCTAATCAGAAATGCCTGTAAGGAATGAGAATCATGGGCAAACCTCACAAAAGTTCCTCTGTTCAAGTTCTATAATCACAAGTGTTGCTATAGTAACTCCACAATTTCCAGGAGTAAATATAATAATGCTCAGAATCAAATCAGCGCAGGACATTCAGTATTCTAAGCATATTATTAGTATATGGAAATGAGCCAAATACTTGAATGAACTCTCAAGTTTGACACAAAAGTTCACGTGCAGACAGAATAACAAAGATATTCAGAAGAATACTAACACTTAAAAATTAAACACTCAGGTAGAGGTTTTAAGGAAAATTAAAACAAGGGTAAACAAGACAAATAAATGCAAGCAAAATCCAATATTAAAAAAAGAAAAGTGTTTTTCTTTTATCTGGATATTGTAAGTGACTGCAGCCTTCTAATCCTATCAGGTCAATGTGGATATATAAAACATGCTCTCATTTCCCCAATTCTGAAAAAACCTTCTCTTGACCCCCCCTCTTTGTCTAGCTACCGTCCGATTTCTCTCTCCTTTTCTTTCTAAGGTTTTGGAACGGGTTGTTTATTCGTGCTGTCTAAGTTTCTTGAAACCACATCCTTGATCCCTTTCAGTCTGGTTTCCGCCCAAGGCATTCCACAGAGACAGTTCTCACTAAGATCTTGAATGACCTTTTACAGGCCAAGGCTAATGGCCTTTACTTGTTCTCATCCTTCTCGATTTGTCTGCAGCTTCGACACATTGATCACTGTCTTCTAGTGGATATACTTTCTGACTTGGGTTCTCAGACTCTGTTCTCGACTGGTTTAGTTCTTACTTGTCGGGCCGATCTTTTGCAGTAGTTGCAGGGGGTCTGACTTCTTCTCCTGTTCCCTTATCTGTTGGATTCCCCAGGGCTCTGTTCTGGGTCCCCTTCTGGTTTTCTCTCTACACACTGTCCTTAGGAAAACTCATAGCTCTTTTGGCTTTTCCTACCACCTGTATGCCGATGACACCCAGCTGACTTTCTGCCCCTGACCTTTCTCCAAAGCTTGAACAGCAAGTCTCGTCTGCCTCACGCTGTCTCACAGTGGATGTGCCATCGGCGTTTGAAGCTCACATGTCCAAGACGGAGCTTCTTGTCTTTCCTCCTAAGCCCACCCTTCACACACCTTCTTTCTGTCTCTGTGAAACACATTTCTATTCAACCAGTTCAGCAAGCCCGCAGTCTTGGTTTTATCTTTGACTCTTCCTGTCGTGTATCCCTCAGAGACCACCAGCCAAGGCTTGTAGATTCTTTTTGTACAATTGCCAAAATCCGACCATATCTCTCCGCCTCTACTGCCAGATCCTGGTCCATGCCCTAGTGATCTCACGACTTGATTACGTAATGTCCTCCTGGCTGGGCTTCCTTTTTCTCACCTCCGTCCTTTAATCTCTATCCAGCATCAGCTGCACGCATTATCACTTCCACCCACCGCTCTGACCACATCTCCCTGTGTTGGCATCCCTTCACTGGCTTCCCCTCTCCCTTTCCGCATTCAGTATAAGCTCCTGCTGTCGACATTCAAAGCCCTCCATGGACGGGCCTTCCTTACTTATCAGACCTTCTTTCTACTCACCTTCCCACCAGGGCCTCCGTTTCTGGTAGTCAAGGGTTCCTGTCTCAGCCCAGGATTTCCTCTGCCCCATCCCGGATTCGCCCCTTTTCACTTGCTGCCCCTCACTCCTGGAACCTTCTTCCCCACAAGCAAGAGCCATCACTTCTTTAACTAGCTTCAAAACGGAGTTGAAAACTCCTGTTCAGAGAAGCCTTCCAGGCATTGCATAATTGTCGCTTACTATCTGATGTTCTTTTGTTGCCTGTTTATCGAACCATTCCTGATTGCATGTATTGTATATGTATTATCCTACTTGAGAGTATGTATTTTCCCTGGTGAAGATTAACCTTCCATTTGAAGCCAAGCCCTCCCCCAGTCCTGCCTTGATCCAGGCCTCGGAGGTAGAGAGGAACTGCTGGACCTCTTACCTTTCCCGTCACCACTCCCTTCTCCTTCTGTGTCAGTCTTTTTAGATTGTAAGCCCGAGGGCAGGGAACCGTCTAACTAAAAGTTTGCAGCACAGCGCTGTGTAATTTACAGCGCTTCATAAATAAAGGTTAATAATAATAATAATAATAATAATAATAATAATAATATGCATAAAAAACAATTTACTGTAATGCAGAGTGACATATCCTCACATTTTCATCTGAATGAAACGGACTGTGGGGGAACATTATAGCAGTTAAAAGGATCACACTTTTTTTACTACCTAAAAAATGGAGTTCCCATGTTTACACACACACACACACACACACACACACACACACACACACCTGCCTCTAAAAGAGCTGAAAAAGAAAGCAAGAAAGGTGATTAAACTACAACATGTGGATATATTGGATATGAATAGTATCCAATATTTGATGGGTAGGGAAAAACTAACACAAAGCTCTGTCAAATGTAGGGGATCAGGTTTAGATACAAGTAGGGTTGCCAGATTTTTAAAACACCAATACAGAGCAAACATCCCTGTTGCCCAGCCACTACAAGACTGGGCAATACATGTGAATTAGGCCTATATAAAAACTATCTCAAATGTCATAACAATAAGACCTTTTTTGAGAGAGAGAGAGAGAGTAGGGATATAATTCTTTGCTAATTTTTTCCTGGAAGGTAGCTATGAATAAGTTCAGCATTCCCCCCCCCCCCACTTCAAGAAAGTCTTCAAAAACCACGACTTTTGAAGGATATTTGCAATTTAGGACTTATTCTGTGCAAACTTTGCACCTGGTTATTTTGTACAGAAAACATTTTCTCCATAGGAAACAGCATTTTCAGTGTGGAAAGTAATATTTCAATGAACAAATATTAATTCCTGTACAGAAAATTCAATTTTATGTGCAAAACAACCAGGTGCAAATTTTGCATAGAATAAATCCCGAACTAAAAATATATTTTGGAAACTGTGTTTTCTTCTTCTTCTTAAGGTACCACACCTTTAGCCATATGCAGCCGTCAATGCTTCCATCATTAGAAAAGTTTTCTTTTAAAAAGGAAAAGAAAAAAACAAGCAAACCAGTGAACATTTATCATGTCCGACTTTTTTTTACACTTTCCCATCCATTTATACCCATTTGTTGAAATGTGAGGAGCAACTAGTATGCAGTTCCATATGCTTCGTGTAATGCCTATTTTATCACGTACTTTAGAAATGTATATATATAGAAAATGTTAGCGGCACTTCCTGTACTCAGTTAAATGTCTAAAGAAATCTGTTTTCTCACCATCATCAATCTGGAATCATTTGCAAATAAGAACTAATGCAAACCTCTCAAAATTGTTCAGTTAGCTTACTCTGGGAAAAAAGAAGCCCAGCCAGGAATGAATCCAGGATCTCGCGTAAACCATAACAGGGCCATTAGAAAAAACAGCACCAGGGTGACAATTTCTGGATAGCTGCAAGAGAAGCACAGTGTCCGTTACTGTCACACTTTGAAGCTTTTTGCTTTGACATCATTGTACCATTCCTCCTGTGGTTTAGCCTTCTGCCTTACCTTATTGGTCCAAGTTTCTTGTATTCTTCTTTAATCACTTGGGCTGAAGCTTGTTCCCTCGCTGACTTTGGCCTGCCACACTGGAACATTTCTTTGAAACTGAAAGGGAAATGGAAACTCAAATAAGAATAACTAGGAAAGGCATCCATATGTTATGTCATATGCTTCTTTTCCTCTGGCTGAGTTGGAAAAGCTACTTGAAGCTTGGGTTTGCAGAAGACTGCATCTACATTGCAGAATTAATGCAGTTTGATACAGCTTCAACTGCCATTGCTCAGTGCTATGGAAATATGAGATTTGTAGATTTGTGAGATATTTAGGCTTCTCTGTCAGAGAGCTCTGGTGCCACAACAAACTACAAATACCTGGATTCCAAAGGATGGAGGTGTAATAGTTCAAGTGGTGACAAACTGCATTAATTCTTCAGCGTGGCAGCAGACTGGGTGGAATGTTTGACTTTCACACTTTAAGATCCTCTTTTCTCATTCTGTATCACAAACTCCTTTGGAAGTACATCTCCTTCTCAAAAGGGACTTGATCTATCAACCTAAGCTTTGAAAAACTCAGTTCAAAGCTCTTACATCTCACTTAGAATCAGACTTTCCCTTTGAGATCCAGACTAGCTCTGTGTGGAGGCTTCATTTTATTATCCTATAAAAGGAAGAAGGTTCTTTGTGAAGGCAACTATATTGTTAGAATTTTCTAGCTTACTGTGAAAAATCTTGTGTAGAAGCAAATATTAGTGTCAGAGTACAAGCCTACCTGATGAATGAATTCCAATTAGGACAATGGAATGCTTTTTCTCTCTAGTACTGTAATTTCTGGCAAATCTTTATGAAAGAAACCATGCATTCTCTGAGTGATTCTGAAATCACGCTGCTTAACATTCTATGTACCATTCTGACCAACTTGGAAGCAACTAGTTACTAATAATAGGTTACTTGTGGTTAATCCCTTCCTTCAATAACAAAGCCATAACTAAGGGGTAAAACAGACAAGTAAAATAAAGCAGCTTCCAGCCGCTTTGAAGGCTAAATGATGGAAGAAGAATATTTCCCAGTTCAAGGGTTAACTGATACTGTACCTCCTTATCCATTGTGATGGGAGGAGAGCTGGTATATATATTAGAGTGCATTTACACAGTAGAGATAATGCAGTTTGACACCCTATGTCTCTTCTTACCCTTAGAACACGCAAACTACCTGAATCCCCGAAAAACCTTGGTATGTTCTGAAACTGAAACACTGATACTATCTGCAATGCATGTTTGAAACTTTTTGTCACAAAACCAACTTCTATTCCCAAATCTTAATTATTTTCATTCCATTCACTCTTCCCTGCTTCTCATCTCCCATTCCTTCTGTGATGGTTGCTCCCACATCCAGATAACATAGTCAAACATCTTTTCCTTTCTTACTCCCTCAAGCTACTTCCCACAACTGAAATTTGATAAATGTTACCATTTCTTTTATTGATGCTATGCCAAATCATAAATTTTGGCCCCATCTCCATTTTTGCCCTTACTCTGTTGGTTATCCATGTCTTATTCAGATGCCAAATTCCCAAGAATAGGGCCCTGTCCTAACTGTTTTTAGTAGAACCATCATGCATATAGAAATTGCGAAAGAAATAGAACAACAGTACTTACTCAAAACCCAAGAACAGCCACTGGAGCCAAACCCAAGAAAGTAACAGTATAATAATAGTGACAGGGATGCAAAGAATAAACCAGGATCCAAAATTGATGCACTGGCAAGCAGGGTACCGCCTGTATGAAAATGAAAGAAAGACAAGAAAAGAAACCTAAGAAATTAATGTGCACCAAAATGTTTGTTAAACAACAGCCTCTGGGAGTAGCTGCACCTCTTCTACAATTCTTGAGAAAAAACTATCCTGATGATTGGTCACTGCTCTTTCAGGAAGATGGAATACTGTTTCATTGTTGTATTCAAGTACAAATAATCTCAAACATCTTCTCCCTATTGGGAGAGATAACCCCCTCCCCAATTTACTGATGACTTCTTTTTATATCAGGACTTTTGTAAACAAACTAACAGACAAAAAACCCAACCTGGTCTTCACAAAAAGGGGGTTTATGCAACTCTTCCTGCAGTATAGTCTTTATATGTTTCATTAATTTTTTCCACAAATTATATATATATATATATATATATATATATATATATATATATATTCTTAACAATCCTGAATTATTAAAGAAAAATTCACAGTCTGTGGTAATGTGTCACAAGTTTTCTAAACAGCTAACAGTATTTTCTGTGCAGAAATCCTGTTTTTTGGTGCAGGAAAAAAGATTTGTGCAAAACCACATGCAAGGATGTTTAAATACCAGGGGGAAAATCATGCAAAATTATCTGTGGTCTATTATTCCTCCTGACAGGTATTGCTATTTTCAACTGGGTAATAAATAATTACAAATATTATTTCATCCCTAGGCTTACTTACCTTTCAGAGAGAGGGAGAAACCATTATTGCTGCATCTAAAGAATAGTATGGCTATTTCAGGAGGTTGTGACTTTCCTTTTTCAAAAAAGATTTATTTTAAAATGTGTTCATGTTATTATACATGCTGAGGATAGAGGTCAAATCTGTGTTATAGACAGGGTGATATGCTCTTTTATTTAGCGAGTGAGCAGGAGTAAGCAAACTATAGCCTGTGGGTTGTGAAAAGTCATAACTGATGTTTTTGAACACCTCCCCATGATCCCATGTCTCCAAAACTTTGGGGAGGGGATTTTAACTCCCAGATGGAGAAATGTTTCTCTAAAACTTGGTGTGTGGCTAAGTGTGTGTGTGTGTGTGTGTGTGTGTGTGTGTGTGTGTGTAAACAATGGCATAGCTAGTGTATTTGGCACCCCTTGTAGATTATATTTTTAATGTCCACCTCCTCTCTTCAACAGCCTTTTCGGAGTATGGAGGAGCTGCTGGTTGGATGGGAAAGGGATATTTCCTTTTCTGCCTCGCCAGCAAATCTGTCAGATCTGAAACCAGCCTCTTCCCACCAATGCACCTGATGACATCCCCATCTGAAGCGTCATTCAGTGTGATCCACACCCCTGCACCCCATAGTGATGTCCCTGTATGCAAACATACATGGTGCTAACTAGTTTGCCATGTTTGTCTTTCTTGTGTTTTGGGGTCCAGGCCTTTTTTTCAAAACAGGAAGTGATCTGACCCCTAAATTAATTCCAAGTTTGAAAAGAAAGGCTTGTAAGGCCTCAAAAAGATTAGAGGGGGCAAAATACCTATAAAAGTAGCAAAATTATCACTAACATTAACCAGAAGTGATTGCAACTAGATCGTTTAGAGCACAAATAATTTTATTGTACCCACAAATTTGGAGGGACTGGGCAGAATGGGGAATGCAGCCCTCTAGGATTAGATGTCCTAACTGCAAAAGAGGACAAGACACAGCAAAATATACGACATTCAAGAAAAATGTAGGACATTACAAAATAAAAGCTCAAAATGCTCATATAAATGTAAATTCGTGCTTCTCGGTCATGCTCCAAATGGAGGACATTTTGAAATTCCTCCTGCACAGAAGATTGCAATATAAGACACGGCCTGGGAAAGGAGAATGGCTTGTCATCCTGTCTAGGATCCCCCAACCCCACCTCTTTAGAGGGACAATAGCAATATGAGATGGTCAAAAAACACCCTCCTTAAAAATAGCCCCAGCCTCTCTGAAATACTGTATCTTGTACTTGCTGAAATTTTGGTTTTAGATGTTTTTGAATCTTATGGTTATAAAGTAAGACTAGTCTGCAAATTTCAGAGAAAATATAAGCTTAATAATCTATAATAATTATTATGATTAAGAATTAATATTTTAAAATACAATATTTGAGATACACTGAAATGTTCCAGCATCAGAGCTAATCACATAATTAATTCATGCAGGAATTGGAATCTAATTATTTCAACTACTTATGATGAAACTAGTAGGGGTAGTTACCACTATTCTTGATGCAAGAATTCTTTTCTATATATAGGATCAAATTACCTATCATTCACTGTATGAACAGCTAAATCATTCACTGTATGAACATCCAAAACTGACAGGTTAAAAAAAGCACCTGATAAGGCAAACAGATATATGACTAATTATTTTCAAAAGGTATTAAATTGCAAATGGTACCATAGAAAAATAATTTCATTGCTACCAATTTTGAAATCATGGAAACCATATCTTTCTAAGCAATAGGTTATCTATAAGTAATTACATATAATTATAAATAATTAGTTTCAGGAATGCCACCTGTCTGAGGAGAAAAGCATAAAGCAAGCCACCATGGTCTTTTATAATTCTCTCTTTAACTGTGTGTGACATACAACAACCTTCTAAGACAGGGACATACAAAGTGATGCCTCTGGGAATGTTCCTTATGCATCACCTATTCCAGCCTTCTGAATCTCAATAGCCTGATCTCGCCATGGCTCAAAGCCAGACACAGATCAACAGCTTATCCGAGAAATTTTCTATAATTAGAACAGGTTTCATTAAAAGAAAGGCTGAGTTTGAATTTGTTCAACTCTTCTGGGTTAAAGGCTTCAGACTTTATTTGAGAGTTCCTGAAAAAGTAAGACATTGGTGAAAACCCTGCATCACAGATGTAGCGATGAATACCTAACTACAGTTGGCCCTCCATATCCATGGAATCTATACGCATAGATTCAACCATCCATGGCTTGAAAAATATTCCAAAAATATATAAATTCCAAAACGCATACCTTGATTATACCATTTTATATAAGGGACACCATCTTACTACACCACTGTATTTAATAGGACTTGAACATCCATGGATTTTGGTATCCATGGGGTGTCCTCGAACCAAACCTCAGCAAATACCAAGGACCCACTGTATATATCCCATTTTGACCCAACTCCACAAAACTAGCTTAACAGCTAGTAGCTACACCAAGCAATGGAAGTGTATTCTGCTCATGATCAGGGTTGGGGAGGATAACATTTCCTGCCCCTTCAACTGGTGACCTGCATTGGGATGAAGAGTTGCAACAGGGTCATGCTTAGAGTCATAGAATCATAAAGTTGGGAGGGACCTCATCTGACATGGAACCTTACCGCACAGGGGCTCCATGGAACGGGACAAGAATGGAACGGAAGGGGCCAGGAACGAGTGGTGAATGAGTGGGGGACGCATTTTACTGCACATAGAAAGTCCCTCACTCATTCCGTTCTCTTCCCTTCTGTTCCCAATCCATCCTAGAGGATGTGATTTTTGAGAACAGTTCTCAAAAATTGCCTCCTCTGGGATGGATTGGGAAGGGAAGGGAAGGCAAGGGAAGGGAATGAGTGAGGGACTCCCTGTGTGAAATAAAATGCATCCCCCCACTTGTTCCATTCCCTTCCCAGCTCCTTTTGGACCGTTCTTGTCCGGTGCCAGGAGCCCTGTGCGGTAAGGTCTTGCTCAATGCAGGATCTCTCAGCCTCTACTGCCAAGACTCCGGTCCATGCCCTAGTGGTATCACGACTAGATCATTGTAACCTTCTTCTGACAGGGCTTCCTCTCTCTCACCTCCATCCTTTAATCTCTGTCCAGCATTCAGCTGCCCGTATTATCACATCCCCTCGCCGCTTTGACCATGTTTCTCCTCTTTTCTCCTCCCTTCATTGGCTCCCCTTCCCCTTCCGCATCCGGTACAAGCTTTTGTTGCTGTTGACTTTCAAAGCCCTCCATGGACTGCCCCCTCCTTACTTATCTGAACTTCTTTTTCCTTACATTCCTACTCGTACCCTCTGCTCTGGTAGTAAAGGTCTCCTGTCCTAGCGAAGGATTGCCACTGCCCCTCCCGGATTCGTCCCTTCTCACTCGCTGCCCTTTACTCCTGGAACCTTCTTCCACCACGTGCACACTTCATCACTTCTCTACCCAGTTTCAAAATTTAGTTAAAGACTATATTGTTTAGCAAAGCGTTCCCAGGGGTGAGCCCCTCTCTGCCCCAAGATGCCTCATTTTAACTATCCATTAAGAAGCCAAGCCCTTCCTCCAGTCCATCTGCCTTGGTCCAGACCTCGGAGGCAGAGAAGAACTGCTCTACCTGATCCCCTTCCCTGCCACCACTCCCTTCTCCTTTTGTGTCATGTCTTTTTAGATTGTAAGCCTGAGAGCAGGGAACGGTCTAATTAAAAAATTGTATGTCCAGCGCTGTGTAAATTTACAGCACTTTATAAATAAAGGTTAATCATCATCATCATCATCATCATCATCATCATCATCATCATCATCTCCACCTAAAGCATTCCCAGCAGGTTAGCTTCTACCCTCATTGCTAAACCATTCTTACAGTCAAGAACTTCCTTCTAATGTCCAACTGAAATATACTGTCCTGTAACTTCAGATCATTAGATCTGATCCTACCCTTTGAGTCACCATTGAATATGTCTCCCTCTCCTCTCTGTGACTGATTTGAGGTATTTAAAGAGTAAAATCATGTATTCCCCAGTCATATTCACTAAGCTGAATATGCCTTTCTTCATATGTTTTGTTCTCCATACCTCTTATCATCCTCATTGTCCTCCTCTGCACCTGCTCCAATTTGTCTACTTAAACTGAGATGCCCAGAAAAGAACACAGTACTCCAAATGAGGCCTGACCAATGCAGAATATAGTGGAACTATTACTTCCATTGACTTAGAATGTATGCTTCTATTTATGCAGACCACAAGAGAATTGGCTTTATTTCCCCTTTTCTGTTTTTTGTTTGTTTGTTTTTGTTTGGTTTTTTTTGCTGCAATATCACATTGCTGGCTCATGTTCAGTTTATGATCAACAATAATCCCAAAGTCATTTTCACAAGTAGAACTGCTGAGCCATGACCCACCCTATAACTTTGCATTTGTTTTTTGTGGCTTAAATGTGGAATTTTGCATTTGTCGTTTCATTTTATTTATTGTATAAATATTTATTAATTTCTGCCCAATTTTCTAGTTTATCCAGGTACTTTTAAATGATGTTCCTATCTTCCAATGTGTTAGCCACCCATCCCAGTTTTGTGTCATCTGCAAACTTGATAAGGATTCTCCTCATTCTGCCATCTAAATCATTGATAAAAATATTGAGGAGTAATGGACAGAACCCTGAGACACTTCACCGGAGACCTACTTCCAGATTGAAGTGCAGCCATTGATGATGATTCTTTGAGCATGGTTTTCTAAGCTATTATGGATCCATCTGAAAGTGATCCCTTCTAGTCCACATTTAATTGGTTTGCTAATCAAAACATTCTGGGGGACCTTATCATATGCTTTGTTGATATCCAAATAAATGACATCCACAGCGTTCCCACCATCTACTAAATTGAATGACCTGATTGAAAAAAAGATGTAAGATTAGTTTGATAGGATTTGTTCTTTACAAATCCATGCTGGCTTCTACTGATCACTGCATTGTCCTCAAGATACATGCAGACAGACTCCTATATAATCCAGTCTAATATTTTTCCTGGTATTAAGATTGGGCTGCAATTTCCTGGATTGTCTTTTTTGTAGTTTCCTGGATCTTCTTTTTTGCCTTTTTTTTTAAAGAGTGGACTACTGTTTGCCCTTCCTCAGTGCTTTGGCACCTCAGCTTTTCTCCAAAATGATGGCAAGGGGTTCAGAGAATACATCAGCAAACCATTTCAGTACTTTAGGATACAGTTCACCTGGCATTGCAGATTTGAATTCATTTATGTTAACTAGGTGATTCCTGACTAAAGGCCTTATCAAACTAGATAAATCCCACTCAGAAATGGGATTTTAGAAGTAGAAAAAAACCGCAAATACAGGAGGTTTTCCACACATGTTTCTGCAAACAGAAATAATACAAAAATAAAGTGAACGTAAAGGGGACAAAAATGACACCTTTTTACTTTCGTAACTTCCTGAAAGTAAAAAGGTGTCATTTTTGTCCCCCTAACGGGTTGCTTTATTTTCACATTATTTCTGTTTTGCATAAACGTCGTGTGAAAAACCTCCCGCATTTGTAGGTTTTTTCTACTTTAAATCTACTTTAAATTCCATTTCTGAGCAGGATTCCTCTGGTGTGATAAGGTCCTATCTCTCTATCAGTCTTGATGCTTGCCAAGGTTGCTGCATGGGAAACAAACAATCCTTTGTGGGACTGAAGCAAAATAGATATTAAGTAGTTCTGCCTTTTCATTGTGATTCCCTAGCAATTTTCCATCCTTACTGAACAGTGGCCCCACTGTCTCCTGGGTCATTCTCTTGTCCCAAATGTATCTGAAAAAGCCATTTTTGTTGCTCTTTACTTGCCTAGCCAGTCTCAGTTCATTCTGTGCTTTACCTTTCCTTCATGGCAGTGGGTTGGACTTGATGATCCCTGTGGTCTCTTAGAGTTGGAAGATTCTATGATTCTATGATTCTATGAAAGATATCTTTCACCACTCGAGGGAGCACATGTCTAAGTAAATGTTAAATGTATAGTCTAGTTTGTCCCTGAAATGAATAGATAGCAGACATTTGTCTATCTGTAGCTATATCTATATCTCATAGCAACTAGAGATTGGTGAGAACTGAGTTTCAGGTTTTTTAAAATCAGGATTTGATGAGAATTCACAAATGTTCACATATGGGAGGAAATGAAACTGACAAATCTGTCCATTCCTTTTAAAATTTGTTTTTCTGATTATGAAAGACCCTTCACACGCTGACATCTAGAAGGCCAGTCCATGACAAGTAACATCTACTAAGACGAAAAGTGATCTGTTCTCCATGCTCATTTCTCACCATTTCATTTTCAAAAGTAGTAACCCCTCTACAACGTAACTTCCAAATAATACTTCTGCTTCCTGACATTTTCCCAGCAATGCATTTCACACTGTGACATCTGAGATTTAATATGGCCTTGAGGTCTAACAAAAGCTTAAAAGTTCTCTAGGGCATGAGAAAGAAAGAAAAAAAATGTGAAAAATGGCACTGTCACATTAGCCACTTTCCTATGTCACCTTTAGTGAGGAATCTAGGCTTAATTAAACCAAGATGAAAATGGGAAGCATGGTGCTCCCTGCATTCCATTTGTTATTGATTAATTTCTCTCTGTAAGAGCATATGTGAGCAAATCATGAAAGGATAACTTCATGTTATGTCTGAAACCAGGATTGTGATTAAGTACACCTAAACAGGCTAGGGCTGTGTAAGTCAATGACAAACCCAGGCTGGAAGCATGTTTACAAATTAGCTTGTTTGCAAATAGATTTAGGACAAAGCGATCCACTCATGTGAAGGTAGAAGTGAATGAACTGCCTGTACAAACCCACATTGTAGTTTATTAAGACAGGATGCTTGACTTAAACTGTCATGTGAGTTCAGCTACAGTGGCATTAATACAGAGCTTGAAAAAGCTTTGTTTTTATTTTAACTGTTACTCTGAGAATCTTAGCTGGCATGGGTATTGGCCATGTTGGCCTGTGGATACTGGGAGCTGTAGTCTCAAAAAGTAACATTCCAAAACAGTGGGTTAATATACAATCAAAGCAGGATTAAGCAGCATATGTGTATTAGAAAACACACAGCCTGTGCTGCCTAGGCTGCCACTATAATGATATTTGATTAGGGTGATGGTAAACCAAACTATGAAAGATTAGCACTCGGTACTGCAATCTGAAGCATTGGGTTTATTTCCACAAAAACTCATGCTAAAATAAAAACCAGTTAGTCTTAAAAATGATACAACATGTCTTCCTTTCTCTCCCTCCCTTCCTCCTTTTTATGCTACAAGAGACTAACATAGGGCCTGTACAGACAGGCCAAAATAAAGCTGCTTCAAGTCATTTTGGAGGTGTGGTGTTTAAATGACACACACATCTTAAGAGACCAGAAGCTGCACCAAAGCTGCACTCCAGTCCTTAGGACTGAAACATGGCTTTGGCATGGCTTCTGGCTTCTTAGGATGTGTGTGTCATTTAAACAGCATGCCTCCAAAGTGACCTGAAGCAGCTTTATTTTGGTCTGTCTGTAAAGGCTCAAAACTACTTCTTTGAACACTATAGAAATTACCATTGTTCAGGTAAGTATCCAACCGGCATTTTAGAAAAAAATCTGTCTATCTTCTGATCCTAGAGGCATGGGCTATCACACTTGTTAATACAGTCCTATAGAAACAAGATTGGATTATTTTCTTTTCTTAAAGTTTCCTCTTATCTTCCTTAATGGTTGTTGCTATGTAATCTGCATATACAAGTTTCTATAGTGAAAATGATTTATCCGTGCAATACTGATAATGGCAAAACTTGATCTATCAGAACAGACCTAGAGATAATTGGCTTTGCAATAGGGTTATTATCTTAACAACATTCATAAGATTTTGCATCACTACATTTTTGAAAAGAACCTAGAAAACTATCAAGAAGAGCGAAACTAAATCACAGTCAAATGGAACACAAGGAAGCAATTATAGAATGGAAGGCTACAGACTCTGATGTTGTTCATGACTATTTGTTATAGTGTGTTTATGTTTTTATGTGTGTGTGTTTTAATCCTGCACATTGTAATTTTCTCTTTGCCAAATTGTTGCTCAGTTCATTGTCTTCCTATATGGCTATTTTACATTGCCTCTTCTGATTCTTGTCCTTTGTCCAGTCTCCATTTCCCACATTTTCTCATTTCTTGTCTCTTTTCATTTTACTCCATCTGTTCATTAGAATCTGAAATATATCTTAGATGGCCAGTTGAAGAATGTGCTTGTTTTCTAAAGAGGGAGATGAAGTAGTTCAGCTGTGGCTGCTATCACTTGCTTACTATATATCCGATTAATGTTTCAACAAAATACTGTATAGATTTTAGAACAAATAATTCACTTACTGCTTACTACTTTTTAGACTAATATTTCAACAAAATATTGTGATGCACTGGAGCTCATGAAGCAGCCTTTGTCAGGTGGGATGTGACATGTGAAAGTCCACTCCCAACTACTTCTAAAACCATCAATCTTTTTCCTTTTTCTTTTTTGGTTTTGTTTCCATGTACACCTACATTGTTTATCTAATTTATTCATAATAATTTGGTTCCAAATATTTGACAGTTGCTCTTGACTCTCTATATATATTTTAAAAAAATTCAAACTAGCAAACAAAATTAGCACATTTTAAAATGAGGTGATTTCTCAAGTAGTGAAAGATGTGTGTATACTGAATGATTGTCTTTACCTATGTATTTTGAATCTACCACTCTTCATTTTATGTTCTGTCTTTGGAAAGTAAACGTACTTAATTTTCAACTCTGATTGCTGCAGCAGAAAGAAAAAGCATGCATCTGTGAAGTAATCCTGCTGTGGGACATCAAATTCCCTTATTCCACACAGGGGAATATGCCCAACATAAGGGACAAGGTACCTTCCTCACGCCCAGGAAAATCAGAGAAGGCTTTTGTTGAATCCAGTAGCATGCCTGACTAAATAGGCATTGGTTTATGCAGCTAGTTTTTTCCAGAACAGAATCAGATAGAAAGCAGAGGAAATGTAGACCATCTCTGCTATGTTTTTTATTCCCTTGCTTTGTGTGTAATGAGGTTTGAAAGCTTTAATGTCTCCTTGCTTATTTGATCATGTGCATGCTTCTTCTTTCATTGCTTTAAGGTAACCACAATATACTTTTGTGTGCAAAATTCAGTTTGCCCTGATACAACTTTTAACAAATTACAGGTGGCAGACAGACAATATTCCAGGCAACTAGATATGGATAAATGGGATGAAGAATGGTCAGGAGTGACAAACAATCTGCTAAAATCGACAAATGTTTTAAAAAACCTTTATGAGAAAACCCAGTTAAGATTTTTTATTTGTAATTAAAAGATAAAGCTATACAGTTTCTTGTGGAAAGTTTTTTGGTGTAAGCCTAATATATAACAGATTTATAGCTTGTTGATATAGGTTGATATATGTTTTTATTTATCCTGTTGTAAAAATGTCTTGTTGTAAAAATTTATCTTGTAAAAATGCAAGCTTTGTAAAATAAAGATATATTAATTAATTAAAAAAAAAAGAAATCATTTTGCTGGGTTAGAAATAGGTGGGATTTAGAGTGATACTGACAGGATACTTATTGATAATGTGATTATTGCCTCAAGTACAAACATTGCATTTTCCTCAAAAATATCATTAAATTAAAACCCATACATCTTCACCTGCAAGAAAACTGTCATGGGGCCAACCTGGACCACCATCATTTATTATATGTTGCTAAACGCAGCCCCAATGGATGCAGTGGGATTGCTAAATAGAAAACTTCAGCTAACTCACACAATTATGGTTATAGCTTCAATTATACATTTGTACTGACATTCTGTTGTACTGGCATTCTGGTCAGGTTAGTATGTTTCAGACATCAAATTGTATCTCTGTTAATGTCATCTTTATCTCACAAGTTCATGGAGCTCCAGTAGATAAAGTGGTGGATGTGATTTTTCGAGTTCTTACTTTAAATCTACTTTCCTTTGCTCTCAAATTCTTGTTTGTACATTAGAAATGTCAAGACAGTTTTAAATTAGTTAAATGCTTTTAAATTACACTGACTTCAAAAATAGAGATTTAGGCACATTTTTAAAATGAGCATTAAAAATGCTTAACTTTAGCTAGATCTGTGGTTTTCATGTCTGTGACTCCCTTCTGGATGTCAGTCCAAATTTTAAACAAATGTCAAACTCCATCCCTCTCAAAAGGTCAAAACCTTAAGTAGCCATAGTTATATAATTCATAGTAATCATATTTATAGGATACATTGGCAGGATCTGAGTTTTAATACTCATAATTTGTTGGCATATTTTGTTGTCTTCTTACTTTATAAAGGCCCAGATAAATGGATCGGGATTATTGTTAATTAGATGGGGAACAACATAGCACTAGTTTGTAAAAAGGCTGTACTGGAACTAACCTGTGTAGTCATCATATCACCCAGGCAACAAGTTGATCTGTGGAAGATTTTTATCACTTTGGAATAAGGAGATCAACTGACTTACAAAACCCTTGTGTAAGTAGGCTTTATGTATGGTCAGGGAGCACAGCTAAATAAGGCTATTAAAAGGGACACACATTTCCAGATTTGTATACTGAGATTAAGCTTTTCATCATACCTAGAAGTGGGATGCAAGTAGAGTAATTAATCCCCATTATGTGAGAGTTTATCAAAGCCATTAAAACTGATGTGTTCTTACATGCCTTCAAGTTGACTCCAGCTTATGATGACTCTCCCAGGGGCTTTACTTGGCAATGTTTATTCAGAGAAAGCTTGCATTGCCTTCCTCTTAGGCCAAGAGAGTGTGACTGACCTAAAGTCATCATGGATTTCCATGGTTGAATGGGGACCTTTCAGAGACCTAGTTCAACACTCAAGCCACTACACCATGTTGGCCTTACTAAAACTGATAAAGGAATCTTAATGTAGAGAAGGGATCAGCACAGGAAAAATATAAACCATACTTAAATGAATGAAAGATAGGAAATGGAAAGAATATTCATCTTTAGGAAACAGAATAACTAATAGTCTATTTTCTTACGTATTGAATTGCTCAGCAAATATTAAGTTGGTTGAAGTTCCAGTGATGGTTGTCAGTCCTCCAATGGTAGATGAATAGGCAATACACAGGCACATGACTTTGCATATCATGTGGTCCCTTTGGTTTCGATATTTTCTTTCTGTTTCACTTGGTTCTGGCTTCTGTGAAGATATGAATTTGAAAGGGGGGAAATCACAATGTATTTACATTAGACTATTTATAAGCAAAACTTGCCCATCACCATTGGGAATAGGATGGTTTGAGGAAAATTCTCATAAAATATTCAGCCTTTTCCCAATAATACTTCAAAACTCAGGATGGAGGAGAGACTCCTTTACTTCATGACCTCATTCATCATTCTGTTTTTGTTTTTGCCTTTCTGAAAACTTGGATATTGAGAAGAAGGGGAGGGATCTTTGTTCATGAAGACAGACCCTGTGCTCACAATTTGTTCAGCTTTAGGTTTGCTGTGTACCTTCAAGTTATTTCCAACTTATGGCAACCTTATCATGTTTTTTTCCTGGCAAGATTTGTTCTGAGGAGGTTTATCATTGCCTTCCCCTGGGGCTGAGAGCATGTGACTTGTCCAAAGTCACCCAGTGGGTTTCAGGGCTGAGCCAGAAACCAAATCCTGGTCTCCAGAGTCAGGTAAATGCTCAAGCCACTATGCCACACTGGCTCTCCTTCAGCTCGAAGTATGATAATATATATCTAACCCGATCAAACTCAGAAGGACAATAGATATTCAAATTGCTGTCTGAGGTTTGTGAAGATAATTGGAAAAAATAACCCCCAGAGTCCACTGGTCTCATTCTGGTGGTGCATGACCACGATAAAGATCTATTCTATTCTTTGGTCTCACTGTCTGAGTGAACTGAAAAGTTTAGGTTTTCAAGGCTCTGCTCCTCTAAAACATTATTGGAAGATGCTTTTTGTTACTAAAGTACTACAAAATGGCTGCTCACTAGATTACCACACTACACTCTTATAGCACTGCTATTCCACTTTTTCTGCTCTCGCTGTCTCCTGTTATATGCTGGGATTTGCAGTCAAGGGAAGGGCATTTAAAATTCTCAGCCACAGATCTCTTAGGTCTTACTGAACTGCAAACCCCAAAATGCAACAGGAGGCAGCCAAAGCAGTAAAAGTGAAATAGCAGCATTATAAGAGTGTAGTGCGGTAATGTGGCAAGTCTCAAATGTGCCAGCACACAATTTCCATACGTTACAAAATAATTAGATCATTCTAGACAAACAAATCAATAACTTGAAGATACAGTGGCAATTTTTATGTGCCTTCAAACCAACTCCAACTTATAGGAACTATTATGAAGGATTTTCTTGGCAAGACTTATTCAGAGGAGGTTTGCCATTGCTCTCTTTTTAGGCTCAGAGAGTATGACTTGTCAAAGATTAACCAGTGAGTTCCCATGGTTGAGTGAGGATCTGAAGCCTAATCTCCCAGAGTTTTGGTTGATCTCAAATCATTATACTGCAGTGGATCCCATGGCAAATTTACCAACACATTTATCTATGAATGCCAAAGCAGAGATTAAAATTAGTAATAGCATGGTAAATCCATTTCAAAATTTAAAAACTGAGATAAGAGTAATGTGGATATCCATATCATATACAAACATAGTACAAAATGGATATGTTATACTACTGTAATAAATTTGTTCTAGGACCTTGCAATTGTTATACAGTCAGCCTTCCCCGTAGGTGGGCTTGCCTTCTGCGGCTTTGAGCTTAAGTGGAAGGCAAGCTCCGGCAGAAGTAATGGGGTGCGTACCTATGCCGCACCATTAGAGCACACTCCATTATTTTATATGGAACTTGAGCATATGCTCTTTAGCCCATACATGGGAGGGGGAGGTTTGTTATTCCAGAACAGATCTCCTACATATGGGAAAGGCGGACTGTACATTCATTTAATTTTATGTCTTTGATTTGAAAGATCTGATTATTTTTAAGAATAAGGAGGCTTTATCATGGAGCATCTGAGATGAAGAAGATGTCTATCTAAGTCTGTCAAAAATCCATGTGGCAACCAGTTCATAATGTTGACTGAAGCCAGAGTTTCTGTTTGGCAAAGGAAACACTAGAGTTATTATGCATGCTAGTGGTAGTCCAGGTTTGGATGTAAAAAGTTGGATCTGAAGAGGACCAGACCCTAGTTTAGACGTCTTGACATGCATTTTAAAGGACAGATTCTTTTTTGTCAGATTTCATCACTTTTTGTTAAAGCAGAGTGTTGAAGACAGCAGAGTATTTGAGCTTGGAGGAGAAGAAGAGGCAGAAATCTTATTTTAAAATTTTCTTGTTAGATCTTAACTGCAATATTGTAGTTAATTGTGTGACCATAATGAAAAATGATATTCTAGTAATGAAAAACATGGTAATGTAAATGCTGGATTGTTAGAAATATATTAATATTTTCACTTCAGTTTAGTTCAATCCCCTTCCCTTTTGTAGATAAACTGGAAGTGGCAGGGAATAACCTCCTGCTCCAGGATTCACATGCCATTCTTCAGTTGCAGAGGAATGGCCTGGAGCCAGGGGTTAATGGTGCTGATCGGAAGCTCAAGATAGGCACTCATGACTCATCATTATAAAGCAAGATCAAGGTTAGGTTTGGCACTGCAGACCTTGTTACAAGGCTTGCCAGAAGTTGCCCATTCAGACTTGGGCCAGAGTTGACCTGAGTTCAAAGAGCCAGAAAAAGAAGAGAGCAGCTGCAGAAATTCATGATTTGAAGGCAGTGGAGAGTATTGAGCCAAAACAATTAGTGAGAAGGATTAACAGTTGGAGACCAGAGGTCAAAAGGCAGAGCTTTTCTTTTCTTTTTAAAGTTACAAATCCCATAAAATCTACAGTAAGTCCCAAAGCTTGCTCACAAGCTTCCTTTAAAATTACAGAAGGGTAGAGTCTCAGTAAAAGGCACAGTACAGACCTCGCAAAAAGGGAGGCCTGCTGGTACCTTCCCCCCCCCCCCCCCCCGCAGGGAAGCTGCAGCTGCCAAACCATGCAGCTTCCCTGCGGAGGAAAAAAACCCAGTGAAATGTGGTTTCTTTTGCACCGCCACTGTGACCAATGTGCACTCGTGATGTCACAATCGTGGCATGGTGTGCAGACGCTATACGTCCATCACATAACAATGGCAGCACACGTATACACAGGACGCTGCCATTGTTACGGCACCATGCCATACTAGGGTTAGGGACCATGTGGTTGCCATACGGCTCCTTAATCCTAGTATGCCACCAGGATGGTGCATTTGGCACATCTGTATCGTGCCAAAGACACAGAAGAAAATTTTGCCATACTATAAACCTTTTGTAATGAAAAGTCCCCCCCCAAAGATTTAGAGAATACAAAAGTTGCATATGATTTTGTGACATTTTCATTAATATTAAAAAGGCAGATAACAGTGTATTTAGATAATTTAATTACAGTACTTCAGTATCACTTTAACTGCGAAGTCTCCATCCTATGCAATCCAGGGATTTATAGAGTCATCTGTGTACCACACCAAGCTACAAATCCATAGATTTCATAATGTGGATCTAAGGCAGTTAAAGTAATATTAAACTGCCACAATTTATTCTATCATCTCAGGATTAAACCCCAGTGAGTTCAGTGGCAATTACTCCCAGGCAAATTGGTAAGGGACTGCAGGTTTATTATATTCTAGATTATTATCTATATTGAGTGAAACTGCTTTCTGAAAATATGTGCTGTGAATGATTTCTAAATACCTTTTCCTTGTCAATGTTGCACACAGTATGAGCGGGATGAGCAGAACCATTGCTGTATCTGGAAAAAAATTAATTTGCTGTCATTGCTATTCTGTGACCTTCAATAAAGTGATAATAATGTCAGTGATCAAATATAGACATAATACCCATGAGCTTGTTTTGTTTTCTCTTTCCAGTCAACTGTTTCACAATCATTAATATTTTCTGTAATAAGAGAGAGATTGAGAGCAAGGTTAGTGAAGACTTCAAAACAAGAGCTTCAGTTTAGATGGTCTTTGCTTCAGTTTAGGCATAAATGAAGAATGTGAAAAAGTTCATCCTCTGTGCATACCATCAAGTTCCAGTGCAAGATTGGTGACTCCATTTGTATATGTCATTTCTACAGCTTCAGCTTCAGCACTGATGATTTGCTGAGCCACGGCCTCTACAATTGGCATTACCATAGCAGCAGTGGAGGTGTTGCTAAGCCACATTGACAAGACTGCACAGCTGATCATGAAGCCAAGGGTGAGCCTGAAACAAGAGACACCTCCATGTATATCTGAGATTAACACCCAATGCAATAGAACAAAAGCAATTCCTCTCCATGGTTTTTTTTCTTTAATTGACTCTCACTTAGTACACTTTTTAGTTTGTTATTGTTGTTGTTGTTGTTGTTGTTGTTGTTGTTGTATGCTTTCAAGTTATTTCTGACTTATGGCAACCCTAAGGCAACCCTATCACCAGTTTTCTTGGTGATATTTGTTCAGAGGGGGTTTGCCTTTGCCTTCCTCTGAGGCAGAGAGTGTGTGACTTGACCAAGGTCATCCAATGGGTTTCCATGGCTGAGCAGGGATTCAAATCCTAGGAGCTTATCGTACGGCGTACGGCGCTTGGAGGAATGGGAATGGAACGGAACAGAATGGGGGGAAATGTGTGTTACCGCATGGGAGAACACAGCCATTGCCACTGGGAGTCCCCAAGCCGTCCCTCAGCCATTCCATGGCAGCTAATTTTGAAGAACAATTTTGAACTGTTCTTCAAAATCAGCTGCCAGGAATGGCTGGGGAATGGCTCTGGGACTCCCAGTGGCACCAACGACATTCTCCTGTGTGGTTCCCCCCCGTTCTGTTCTGTTCCATTCCGTTCCGTTCCATTGCATTCCATTCCCGTTCCTCCATGTGTGCGATAAGCTCCCTGGTCTCCAGAGCACACAAACTACTATAACACACTGGTATATTGTAAAGACAATTCAGATAATGACCTACAATATAGTTTGGATACTTGGATGCCTTGTTTTTCAAATGGAGTCTAATTATACTAAATATTTAGTCAACTGGTTCTACTGCAAGAGTGAGTAATATCTTGATGGCTGAAGTAAATAGCGGGGAAGATTCACATACACATCAGGTCAAACCTTGAAAAGCCAGACCTCTCTCTACATCAGCTCATCTTCATCTTTTGCTTTTAAATTAAAATGACCTCTTGTGCCTTCTAGAGGCAATGAAGGACAATTTTGCAATGGAGGGAGTCTGGCCTTCTTTCACAACTGGAACTAACCAGAAGCCACTTCTATTTTTGGGAGTGAGGAAACCCTAACATAGCTTGAGGAGATAAAATAAGGTGAAAATTTCCCCATATCCCTTATATGCTGTGTGGAAAAATGAACAAAGAAAGGAGGTTGGGGCATGGGTTGTGAGAATAGGGATGACTGACAAATGTGCATGGAGCCTACAGCTATACTTTGCTCTACTGAGCTGAAAGTTGATGCAGAGGATAATTCCATATTACAAGGTTCCCAGTTGTTGTGACATAACGAAAAGTTTGTGCTCATCCTGTGTTGGCATGTCCAGACAAATGAAGCAAGATTATCATGTTCTCACTCTCCTTGCCTCTGAAAATACTTTATTATGGCTCTTGTGACATAATACCTTTAATGTAGCACTCTGGGCCACTTGGGCAGCCATTGTGCCATAAGAAAGGAATCTTAGGAAGTTGCTTCAAAGCACATAAGACTAATCTAAATCAGTATTGTCTAGAAAGATTGACAGTAGCTCTTCAGGATTTCAGGCAGAACACAGCCCTACCTGGGATGTGCATGCAAAGCATTTGCTCAGATGCCAGCCTACAGTCTTTTCCTATGCCCAAATGGCTTAGCTCCTGAACTGCCAGAGGTCTTGCTTCCCTACATAAGAACAAGTCAGCATGGCACCAGTCCAATAAAAACAAAGTCCAGGAATATAAATTGAACAGAATAGAAACAAATTCCTGGAATATATTTTGAGAGTGTGTGTGTGTGTGTGTATGTGTGTGTGTGTGTGTTCTTGCAAAAAAAGTTGCCTTTAATCTTCAAAGATCCAATTCATTCCAAATTTTAAGCTATGAAGGTCTTTCTCAAGGAAGCTACATCATAGTACAGTCATATTATAATTAAGACGATTGCTATTTTGCCATAATATATTCGTAAGATATTTGCATATAATGAAACCTGTTTTAAAAGATATTCTGGTTATAAGCATCACAGTCTCTGCCCTTGTTTCCTTCCCAAATGAGTGCCTACTACATACACTGACTGGGCTAAGATACTAGTGCCAAGAAGAAAGGAAGGGGATGGCACTACTATTACATAGCAGGTTTGAGAGCAGTGAATTAGGCCAAACCATTTCAAATCATGCAGCTCTTTTCTAGGAGACCTGGTTCAGTCATCCTGAGAATACTATACATATTCCAAAGCAGGCTTGTATACTCAGTAGATCTTAGTTTCTATTCTCTAGGAAACACAGCCTAAATTATATTCTAGTGTGCTGCATATTGAAGGATCTGTGTCTGATCCACATTCTGATAAGGCCCAGAGTTTTTAATGAAATGAATATGTAAATGAAAAAAAGCAGCCATTCTGTTATTGTGGTGGTTTCTTTTTTCTGTGAAAAGGCAACAAAAGGATGGCAAGTACGCAGCTGACTCTTATGTAGGTTTGACACACTAGAGCCAGAGTTGCATCATCAGGGTTTATGATGTGTGAGATTCATTCCTAGGTGAACCATTCTCACTGAACCATTCTAAATTGCCACCATTCACCATATTTAAATCAGTTCAGTTCTTAGAGCTTCTGTCACAGTTCTCACCCTTGCCTAGTTAACAGGCATCACATTTTAGATCAGGTATTTCTGAGAACATTAAACTCAGATCCTCTGCCTGGTTGATAAGCATTCTTTGAGCAGATATCAAAAAAGCAAGGGTTAAACAACGCCTTCACTCTCAGTACCCATTTGTATGTGACTCTTAACAATTGGTGTTCATTGTACTCCAAATCTCTCTGGTGGCTTCATCTACCATCATCCTGGTCACTCCCACATTTAAGACTATGGATTATGAGACTGTAGTTTTACGGCATTCTTGCTGTATATGTTCCTCCTTCTGGCACATGTTCCTCTACTTGGCCCAGCTCTCAGAAATATCCACTCCCGTTATCTGCCTTCTGCAATCTATACCTCATCCACTCCGCTTCCTCCATCCTGATCCAGAGAAATCTTTTGCAGATAGAAACTCCATCAATGTTATCCTTCTGGAAGAAATACTGAGACCTTAGAAACATTACTCTTTTGAACTACAACTGCAACCCCAAAGGTACATTGGTGGGAACATGAAAGAGAGGTTCTCAGTAGCTACCTCCAGGCTCTGGAATTCCCTTTCTAGAGAGGTTAGATTGGCATCCTCCTTACTCTTTCCACAAAAAGGTCAAGACTTTTTTTTATTATTTGACAGGTCTATGAGGACTGATTGTTTCAGTCAGATGGCCTTTGTAAAATGTGTTGTATTTTCCATTTGCTATCTCTGTGTTTGCAGTTGTAGTTTTTGTGGTTTTTGTTTTTAATGCTTCATTTAAAAAAAAAACTTTTGTATTTTGTGAATTTTTAACTCTGTTTCTTAATCAGTTGTAAGATGCCCTGAGTCATGAACTGGGAAAAATCTTGGAGGAGCCTCCTCCTCCTCCTCTTAAATAATTTTGTTACCCTGACTAGAATAGGCCTGCTGAATCAATAGCATTTTCCAATGTGTTGAGTAATTAATTTAATCGGTCCACTCAAGTTTGGACTAACCAACAGGATGCCTAATAACAATGACAATGACAACAATTTCCTAGCCAGTAATTCCCTACAATGGTCCTCCTCCTGCTTCTTTGAAGATTTCACTGTCAAATGCCTTTCTGTTGTCAGGTTCTGAATCTTCTCTTCTTATTAAGACATACTACAGTGGGATCTTGTTATCCGCTGGGGTTTGGTTCCAGGAATCCCTATGGATAACAAAATCCGTGGATGCTCACATCCTATTAAATATAATGGCAGAGCAAAATGGTGTCCCTTATATAAAATGGAAAATCAAGATTTACTATTTGGAATTTATACTTTTTGGGAATTGTTTCAAGCCGTGGATGCTTAAATCCGTGGATAAAAAATCCGTGGATAAGGAGGGCCAACTGTACAGCCTGTCACCTGAGTTTGGCACAACTGACTACCATGGTTCAATTGTTGAAAGTGAATCTTAGCTGGGTATTTGTTGCTGTTGTGTGCAAGACATTTCCAACTTATGGTGACCCAAAGGCAACTCTATCATGAAGTTTTTTGGGGCTAAGAGTATGTGACTCACCTAAGGTCACCCAGTGGGTTCCATGGCCAAGTGGGGAATCAAACCCTCATCTCCAGATTCACAGTCCAACACTCAACTACTACACCATACTGGCTCTAGAGGTGTGGATTTCTGTAGCTAGGAACCTTCAGCAAAATGCAGAAGAGGTAGCACAGCACCACTATACAGTAATTCACAGAATTATACTCCCCTTGGTATTAAGATAGTCATTTTTGACAGTGTCTTTTCATTATATAGGTGAACACATAGCATGCTGTTTGAATCAGTGAAAATGGATCCCTGGTGACACCTCAACTTTCTTGTCTACATAATTAATGACTATTATGCAAATGTTTTTGATATGCTCTTCTTCATTTTCTTTTTAAACTTGACACCAAGTGATCCCAGCATGGATAATATTTACAAAGATCTACACAGACCTTTGGAATCTACATAGATGAAAAACAGTGCATAAATGTTAATGATTGTTTGACAAAGGGCAGACTTCTTTACAAAATGCAAAATGGATTCACATATTATTTTGTTAGCACTTTCCCTATACGAGCTTAAAGAGAGCTTGTCTGGGATGAAATAAAACTGTTTGCTTTAGCAAGCACCAAACAAAAATCACGCCATCTCAGTTCTTGACAATATCTATCTACTTATAATGTTTATTTCTTAGTGAGCATATTACATAATTGTTCATAAATTAGCTGTATATGAGACCAGTTTACTTCTTTTATCCATCCATTCTCAGACTGGGCAATGGAATTAAAATCCAATAAGAAGGAAAGTTCCACAGATACTCTCTACCCCCATCTTTGTATCATTTGGGAAGGATATCAAGTAGCTCAATGAGCATTTGATTGGGATTGCTGGATCACTGGTCCTGTCATGGAATGAAAAACACTGATAAGCTGTTTCTATTTAACAAAACTTGCAATTCTTCCAAAATAAAAAAGAGGAGAAATAAAGGAACTGCTTCATTACAATTTCTCCTTGATGGCAAATGTTTGATAGACCAGTGTTCAAATGATCATTTTATACACAAGAGTATTAAATTATTCCCATTAGTTTGGTAGATAGAGAATGGATGGTTCTCATTGTAAAGCTGGTTTGAAAAACAGCCAATCTATTTCACCTCATTTTTCGTTCATCTACTCTGCTTACATTAATTTGAAATATGTGCTGAGGCTGGCTTTACTCATTACCAAGGAAGATGTCAATATTTTCGGCCCAGATAAACTGGGTGCCATTTTGGTAAAAAGGTGGGGTTTAAATTAAACCAACCAATCAATAATCTGTCAAATATTTGCAAAACAGAAAGTAGAAAATGTCTGAATTAGTGGAACAAATTCTGAAAGCATTTGGAAACTATAGTTCACAACTGTGTAGTAGAAATTTCTATTTTCACCAAGCTACAGGTCCCAGGATTACACAGAATAAAGCCAAGGTAGTTAAAGTGGGATCAAATTGCTACAATTGTGCATTGTGGATACACTCTTACTCTGATCATCTACTTCAAAATTCTGGTCTGAATTCTATTGAATTTACAGTGTTGACTTAGTGAATTACCATGACTGAGTCAATGGGTCTCCTTCAGTTGGAGCAAAAAATAAGATTAACAACAAAGATGGATATGGATGCCTTAGCAAATTAAACATGTGTATGCCAGTTCTGAAATTAATTTTTTAAAATTCCCATTATACCCAGAAGAGAGAATTTAAAAACTGGTAAGATATCATGTGGTGGCTTAGTAGTTAAGATGCCAATTCTGATGATTGGAAGACTGCAAGGTTGGCATTTGAGGCCCGAGTGCTGCATGATGGGGTGACCTCCTGTGACAAGTCCTAGCTTCTGCCAACCTAGCAGTTCAAAAGCATGCAAATGCAAGTAGATTAGTAGGTACCACTTTGGTGAGAAGGTAATAGCGTTTGGTGCAGTCATGCTGGCCACGTGAACACTGGATCTGTCTTCGGACAACTCTGGCTCTTCAGCTTAGTAATGGAGATGAGCACTACCCCTTATAGTCAGTTACAACTAGACATTCATGTCAAGGGACTACCTTTACCTTTTTAAGATATCAAAAAGAAACCAGGGAAATCTATTTAGGCTGTGGCTGGTATGTTGAACTGCACAAAAACAAACTAATAAGCCTGCAGCCATTGACTATACCAGGAGAATGCTGAGATCTTTCCGATATTGTTGAATTGAAGTTCCCAGAATTTCTCATTCACTATGCTGACAAGGCTGCAGGGAGCTATAGTTCATCAACAGATTAGGTGCTACCCCATCCCTACTCCTGGTCTTCATCCTCTCTACAGTGCTGTGAACTATGCTGTGTATTGAAAAATGCACACAGCATGGATTCAGGCTTGATAAAGTCCTTTGTTGCATTTTTCATTTCTCTTTTCCTTGCTTTTCTTCTTCTAGTGAAAACACCCAAACCTGTGACTAAGAACAATAAGAAGAAATACTTCCTGGAAACAATGGCTCTTTTCTGCCATTTCTGTTAAACTTATATACAATTTTTAACTCTTTTAGGCTGCACTCCTACACATGCATTAGAAGCTAACAATGGAATCCCATACATACCTGTTCAAATATTCCCTGGGTTCAATGGCACTTAGTCTCAGGTAGCTGGTAGATCATTAAAGCTGAAAGCCAGAATCCTCTTGGTGATTTTCATTTGTGTAACTGGGGGTTATGTACAGCCCTTTTTTATGTTATTGCAGAAGGAGATATCCAGTACCTCCTTACACAGTGATTTCGTCTTGGTTGAGTAACAGCAGAGGGATAGACGTGGGACATAGTCCTGTCTCCGGCCCAAATAAGCACTTATTGGCTGCAGGAGTTGGCGCAAAAGCTCTCTGTGTGTACACTGCCATTCCAGCAGCAGTCCCCTTCTACCATCATGAATCAGTTTTCCTGCATAAGTATGCTGACAGAGCTTTATGAACTGATGCTCAGTGTCAAAGGGGATCTTAGCACTAGTCTATACTTCTTTATAGGCATGAGTTTTGTTTTTACTTTTCCTCCTTATAATCATGAAGAGATCCTGGATGTGTCCACATTGCACAATTATAGCTGTTTGATTCCACTTCAGCATCCATGGCTCCATCCTACAGAATCAGGAGATATGTACTTCGGTGAGTGCATAGGATTCTCTAATCCTCTCCTCTAACCTGCAGCAATGTTTCACAAAATTACAGATCCCAGGATCCCTTATGATGGAGCCAAGTGCTATAATTGTATTACCTAGATGCATTCCCCTTTTGGGGGAAAAGAATAATGATACTTCAGGTACTGTGTCCAGCATTTTACACATGGATGTACAAGCCGGTCCCTTAGCTTTGAATCAAGATACCCATCCACTCACATTTGGAGATGTTGCTATCTTATGTAACTGTGCTAATTTGCTTTCATCAAACCTGCAAGTGACAACTTGTTTGTTTCCCATCACAGGTGCATCTGACAATTCAGAATCATAAAGCCACTTATGCTGGGAAGATCCTTTTGTCTTGCTGACTGGATTGACAGAGGATGGCTGGAGCTCTCTGTCCATTTGTGAACATTTCAAAGGAACACAACATGGTGTTTTACCTCATCCTTCTATTTGTAACAACTGTCAGAAACTTGGGGAAAAGGAGGGGCCATCCTGGGTAAGAAATACAGCTGAAACTATTGCAACTACAAACTGAATTATAGCAACATAATGTATGAAATATCTCTCCAGTTGCTTAATATCAGTCATTAAGAATTATGAGTCAGATTTGCTCATTAGTTCATCTGCTGTTTTTTTCTGAACCATGCACCACGATTGCCAGTAACAGAAGCCGTCCATGTAAGACTCATCTAGTTGCCCCAGAAATGTGGATAATTCAATTTAACAAAAGACTGGCCTTAGCACATTTTCCTCTTCAGCCAAACAGAGATGTAATTTTGCCTTATAAGCAGGCATTACTTCACACCCCAACTTGCCAAAATGTTATCACTTCATTTCTTGTGCCATGCTAACAGTTGCATGGCACAGAAAGAAACAAAAAACAACAACCAGGAAGACTTCTATTGCCATGGAATTGCAAGGATGAGGAAAACAACACCTGTTGAATTTCCTCCCTCCATAAGATCATTAAAGGAAAATATACGCTTTTAAGAAAAAAGGTGAAACTTTATCTTTACAGGAAAAATATTTCTGGACCAAAGGGATTTTCAGTGCCATTTTTCACTCACTAGTATGCTACATACCATGCAGGGTTAACTCCCACCAACATCACCATTTTCAAGGCTATTCTTTTGTGCAAATTCCATTTTTCTATGGATGTCGCCAAACAAATCACTCCAGTTAATAGCAGGTGAAAATCTTTGAAATAAGCAGATGCCACCTAAAAGCAAGATTCAATTTGTTAGCTAAATGTGTGCTTTTCAGCTACCATTATTCAATCTGAGTGATAGAATATATTGTTCAGTTTGTGTAGGAAAGAGATTTTTGAAAATGGAAATATGTGAAACAGATTGGAGAAATAAAAGATCCACAAGAGCTAAAAGAGATCAGTCCTTATGATCTCCTTTTAAAACCAACTTGATCATGAGTTAATGTTATTTTAAAAAAACACTAGTGAAAGTTGGAGGATTGTTTAGGGGAAGCGAGAGGATAGGTTTGTGAGGTCACTTGCATTCCTGCTTTTACTGCAAAGCATGTTTGAGTCATAAAATCAAAAGTGAATGCAGATTTGTAGGTTCACTTAGCAAAAGATAATTCTCCCCATAATGCTTAGAGACGTTGCTGAAGTTCATAAACCTTGGGTGCAAAACACAAACCTTTCCATCCCTCAAATCTCAAACTTTTTACAAACTGAACACAGTGTTCTTCAGAAAATCTCAGGGCCTTGAGCATTAATGTTTTTGTAATGTAGCTTTAGTTGTAATGTTTAAAAAAATCCCCACAAACCTCATGTCAGTTATTGTTATTCTATTGTTACTCTCTTTTACTTTCCTGTGCCTCAAAAGTTACTACAATCATTATTTTCGTTACTTAGGGAGGAAATTGAATGGTTGATACTGAATGTGATATCACACCTCTGCTATTTAGTGAGATAACATCCCTGTAATTATAAAAGTAACTAAAGTTATGTCACACAAGAAGTTATGTTAATTTAAAATTACTATGATATGTAAATTATTCCCTAGTTGTTTGGAAGAGGAATTAATTATGAGCTCTTCTGGAAGTCCCTTTGAGGTCAAAATAGATGATCCAGTAATTTCACATCTGGTTCATGGATATAGTCAGATGCCTCTATAACCTGCAATCTATTCATTAAGCACAGAATGGCTGTGAGGCATACAATAAATCCGAAGGGGTTTTGGTCATTGTGGAGGGAAGAACCAAAATAAGATTCACAATCACATGGGTGTAAAGTTGTCTTACAGTGGTGTATTCCACTAATGGATGTCAACCTTGGATAGCTTTGAATTATATGACTGTAGTCCAAAATCACTGTAATGATGTCCTCCTTAGGGGTGACCCATAAAACCCATCCTAAAGCAGATAGCATGAGGTGGCTGGACCTCCTAACCAATATTTTGCAAGCTACCTTGGATTGATGGGAAAGGTAGGATAAATAGATATAAACTTGCATATTGTGTAAAGGAGGAGAAATGGCCCCTTGCTACAGAAAGGAGAGGTAGCAAAGTTGGACCACAGCTCTAAGGAGCTCACCTCCAATGTTGGTTTAGGGATCTTGTGAGCTGTAGTCCCAAAATGATAACATTTTCCAAGCATGGAGTGATAACTGAATGGTGGGTAAAAATTTTGAAAAAATAAATTTAAAAGTGACCAGGACAGAGGACAAACTGTGTATAACATTACTCATTCTCTCTATTTTCTTCACTGCTGCTGCCTCTTTTTCATGCCAAGAACTTGCCCTAGGAACTGTGAACAGGCAGCCAGCATCCCCTGCCCTTGAATGGATTAGCTGGGGATTACTATAAAGTAAAAATCCCTAGAGTGCACTGTAAACAGTTCATAACTTTAAAGAAATCGGAATGATACTAAAATACACATATAATTAAATAATGTAAATACAATTGGAATTTGAAACAGAGAAATGAGTGGGGTTGAGAAAGGGAAAGAAAAGAATGAAATGTACCTCTTTGGAAGCCATAATCCCAAACATTGGAAACATCAAAGCAGGAAGCAATGCTGAAACAGCCAAGGGCAAAGCCTCTGTAAGCCAAAAGATGGCCACCACAAACAGTGTGTATGCACATTCTGCTTCCTAGAACAAACAGATGTAATTAAAAACTAAATCAGATTTTTATTATGCAATGTTAATAATCAAAAAGCAAAAAACAGAAGATCAAAAAGATCAAATTAATATTACAAAACCTGATTAAATGACAGTGGTGTTTACTGGGAAATCTTTCCAGTTGCTTATAAACTAGATATATTATAGACCCCTTTCCAAACACATTTTATTTAACAACAACAACCACCACAGAAACTTCAACCTTTTGAAGGATTTCCCAAGAAAAGTCGACTAAAGGCAAGTTTAGCCATCAGACAAGACTATTTGAGTAACCACCACTGAACTCAGAATGTATTTAAGTACTTCAGAAGAACTTTTCTTCTTTTGACATTGCTTATATCACTTTTAAGCACAATTTAAGTGATTTTTAAAAAGTTTTATTGCCTTCTTGTCTTTCACCCTTCAGGAAAAATGGGTTCTTAGCACTAGAAAATGAAAAGCCATATTAGCTTTGTTTGTTTAGCTTTGTTGCATTACAATCATGTTTCTTGCTAATGAAATAAAATCACCCAGATGGCAAGCAAAAGAGATGGAGCGAATGAGAAGGTACTGAGCCTGTTCTTATTTCTATTGAGATCCAAACCCATCAGACCAAGAACTTTAAAGGAGTTATCTAGGCTGGTGAACCTGTTTGGGGGGGAATGGGTCAGCATCCTGGATAGCTTCTTGAAAATTCAGACTACAGCACAAGGAAGATTCACCATATCTCTGCATCGACCACAAAACACACACATTCAGATCCAGGTGTAATTTTGGGGTGAGTAGGAAGACCTGGGGGCTTTGTGTCAATGGGTGGCTACACTATGGCAAGGGAAATAGCAAATACAGGTTGTGTTCCCCATATCTGAAATACTTGGGACCAAAAGTGTTTGGGATTTTTGAATTTTTCATATTTTAGAATACAGTGGACCCTCTACATTTGCAGGGGTTAGGAGCACAGGTCCCTCATCAAAGTGGAAAACCCACAAATAAAAAAAGAACATGATTTTTTAAAAAAAAATCACAGAGAACACCTCTCTAGGAATCTCTAGGACTTCCAGGACCATTCTGTGGTCAAGATCTACCAGAGGTTGACTGTAAAATTGTGCATGAGTATCTACAAATGCCTAGATAAGGTTCTCTTTAGGAATCTTTGGGTCCTCCAGCATGACTTGTGGCAGAAGTTGACAATAGAGTCACACTGGAGGACCTAGAGATTCCTAGAGAGAACATATTAATCGAGTCCATGAATAATTAAACCTTCAAAATAAAAACCACAAATGTGGAAGACTGACTGTAATTGCATATATATAATGAGATATCTTGGACATAGAAATCCAAGTCTAAACCTGAAATTCATTTATGTTTAATTTACAACTTATACACATAACCTAAAAGTAATTTCATACACAATATTTTAAAAAATTTCTGCATGAAACAAAGTTTGTGTACACCGAACCATCAGAAAGCAAAGGTGTCACTGTCTCAGCCACCCATGAAAATAGTATTGGTATTTGGAATATTTTGCATTTCAGAATTCTGGATAAGGGCAACTCAACCTGTACCACACAGGGAGCATGTTCCTAACAAGCATTGTTCAATATATGTATTTAATTGCAACACAGTGCAACCTTTCCAACAGATTAGACAATAGCTTTGTTACTAGTTGTCTTTAGTTATAAAATTCAAGATTCATTTCATTCTAGCTATTCAGATGTATCCACTATTAGGATACAAAACATACTAGTACAGAGATGGGAATGGTGTGGCCTTTCAAATTTGGAAAGACTGCAATGTCCGGCAGTCTGAGCCAGTACAGCAGTGGTGAGGAATTCTGGCAGCTGCAGTCCAACAATATCTAAAGGCCATGCTGTTGAACTGTATTATAGTCTGGTTACCCAATACTGATTATGATCTCATGAGAGTTCACGTTAGGTAACATGTATACGTTACAGTTTTATTCTACAAAATATGGTGATACAAGTCCAAAATCATCCAAAGGATTAAAACAGGCATGTTCAGACTGGTATTGTGCATGTTTGCTCATGGCGTTTAGTAGGGTATGTGTACCTAAGGGTTAAGTCCCTATTAGTAACACTCTAATAAGATACATAATATACAGTCGGCTCTGGAGCCAAAAGGGTCATCCTACCAGGCCCCAGAACCTCCCCCTCCCCCCCGGTAGTAGCACATGGCACCGCTGCCCTCAGTCCTTCCTTGCTCTCAGATCTTCAGCCCCAAGGGAGGCCCAAGGCTCGTGGTTCCTGCCCCCTGTCAGACCTGGATGAGCCCCTCCAACTCCATCCTTCCCTCCCCATGGCACGTGACAGAAAAAGGACAAGGAATAGGAGGAGGAGGAGGAGGAAGAGGAAGAGGAGGAGGAGGAGAGGAAGGAGAGGTAGGCTTCGGGTAGCTGGGGAGGAGCCCCTTTTCCGGTTCAGATATTCCCTGGGGAGCCTGCTCCTCTTCCCCGCCACCTCTTCCTATTCTTCCTTCTTCCTCTTCCTCTGCTGCTTCCCCTGGCTTTCCATCCATGGATGCTGGAATCTGCAGGTGGAATCTCCATGGATACGGGGGGCCTACTATATCATACAATGAGGCAATTTTCCTTGTTTTCTGAAATCAAAGGCCTATTGGCCTAAATACAACTTAATGTTGGGAAACAGGGAATACCATAGAAGAGTTCCTCCTCCCACAATTCTGTACTTGATGTTGTGGTTCCTAAGCATATTGTAGATGGTATTCCTGCTTGCACTACTATTTGTTCTTTGGAAACATCCTGAATACACAAAATCCATCTAGTTGAAAGTAAAATATTGAGAACAGAATTGAAAGTTTAAAGATGGCTATTGCAGATTCAGTCACCACAAATGTTCCTTCCTTCCTTAAATAAATGAGTAAGGTCGTTGCAGGTTCAGTAACTTTGACATTACCATGCTGATTTGGTATTAATGAAATATATCCGTTAATGGAAAAGCCACGTCTGGCAGCGGCTTTTCTAGGTTTATAATTTGGCAGAGATGCAATTTTCACTGGATCACATTCTGAGCATGTGAATGTCTAGTCCAGCCGTCATGAAATTTCAGTGGAAAATTCCTATGCTTACAGTGAATAATCAAAGTAGAAGGGATATACTGTATTCATTGCTCTACTGTAATGAGACTTCAAACCTCCCAATACATTTATCTTTAGTTGCTCCCAACACAATTTTACAAATATATCTCAGTGTCTTATACTGGGCATAAAGACAGCTGCTTGAAAATAAGTAAAATATTTAGTAGATATAATTGCACATATAGAACCCATGTATCTTACAATTTATTGTGAAGTATGTTCACGCTCTGGATGAAGAATGATTGGACTTTGAGCCAAGAGATTTGAAGCCTCATTTCATTGCTGAATCAGTTATGGATTTACTGGCTGACTCTAGGAAAACTAATCCTCAATATCACTTTCCTCGTCTCTAAAATGGGCATAAAGTAGAGAAGTGGTGCATCCAGTGCAATGGGGGAAAACAATTAAATCTGAAATAGAATCCTTAATTCAATGTTTAGTTGCAACTGGAATAGATCTGTAGCCTAAGAGCTAGCTCTGAGTCACCTTTCTGTGACCTTTGATATCAAGTCCATATCAAATAGGGATGTCTTAGGCAAGTAGCCCAAATGGGGGCTGTCCAGTGCAGGAAACTAGCTATACCAGGTTGATCAGGATAGCTCAGAATGAGAGAAGACGAAGGCACTCAACCATGATGGCATCTCTCTAGATCAGAATTGGCATAATCCCTAGGCTATGGAGAAGTGTTAGCGAGTTGGATTGGGAAATTTTTTGCATATGACAGACAAAGGGAGTTTCCTTTTGGGAATGAAACTCTTTTTGTCTGGGAACATTCACATCGGTCCAGTCATTATTACATATTGCACACCATTCTTCTCCCCTGGAAAGTTGCTTAAGTCAGTCAACTGCTGAAATACTGCCCTTAGGACTCATTTCCATTATATTGGGGCTTGGGTGCGGAGGCGCAGCAGCACGCACCACTCATTTTTCTAACAGAAGGGAGGGGTCCAGACCCCAAGAACCCCCCCTTGGCTATGTCCCTGAGACTCCTATAACAAGTATAGTCTCAGAGAGACCCATTTTGGAATCAAAGGTAAAAAGCAATAACTCTTAGAAAAGAGCAGAGACTTTGTGTTGAAAATGATGAACAACTACCACCCCAACAAGAATAAGAACTATCCCTAAAGAAAAATATACCACAAACTGGCCATCAGAACTATAAAACAGGACCTGAATCCTTTATTGCTAGCCCAAGGCAGAATGGACACATTAAATCAACTGTTGAATGATATTTCAACACTGATGCAATTGGTCCACTCTAGTTAGAATTCACGATAGGATTCAAGGTTTGAAAATAATGTATGTTGCAAGTAACAGTGTAATGTGTAACAGGTTACTTTGGTTGAAATTCTATTGGCTATTTTGAACTAAAATAAACCCATTGAATTAACTGCTGAAGAGTAAGTCAAAACTTAGGTATATACAACTGATTTAATGCGTCTAGATGGGGCTAACAATAGGATTTAGGCTAATATGTAATAGTAAAGTAGTTTTTCTTTTATGAAATAACAAAATGACTCATAGTGCCATTAATGTTTTGGTGGAATGAGTCCATTTGACTCATTACTTTCAAAACACTGTTATTGGGGAATCATTTCCCAGGAATTTAGGTAATTTAAAGTGTTTTTTTAAAGTACAATGGGTCCTTGTTATGGGCTGGGATTTGGTTCCATGATTCCCTTTGGATAACAAAATATGTGGATGCTCAAGTCCCATTAAATACAATGGTATAGGAAAATGGTGTCCCTTATATAAAATAGAAAATCCAGGTTTGCTATTTGGAATTTATACTTTAAACAATATATATATTTTCAAGGTGTGGATGCTTGAATCTGTGGATAAAAACTCTGTGGATAATGATGGCTGGCCGTAACTGTCTCAGGAATAATAGGGCCTTCCTGCAACCTATCCTATGCATATTTTCTTACATGTAAGCTACACTGAACACACAAAAGATATTTTGAAGTACATATTGTACTTGTCAGTGTTTTCATATTTAAGAATTTTTCAATGGTAATAGATTAGACCCCCCCCCCCCCCCCCCCCGCATTTTAAAAACTGTTCTGGAGTCACTGAGAAGTTGTATCTATTGATATGGTGTTGCTGGTGTTTGTTTCAAAAATTGTTCTTGATCTGAAATACTTCAGGGATATGGCAACAAATGTACATGTTATCTGCAATATGAAAATATAGACAAAATAAATGACAAAGCATGGGCCCATTCCAGCTGTTAATGGGTTATGGAACTGATAGGGGAAATAGTCTTTAAAATATTGTGTTTTTAGACACCTGTTAAGTACTGTCTTTAAATGACAAGCATATATATTAGAATATTTCTTTTTAATACAAACCTTTAAAATAAAGGTTAAATTGCCTCTGTCCATGGTTGAAAAGTGCCCTTTGAAGTTCATCCCTATCTAGTGTAAATTATTTTTCTTTTTTTAAACTTGACATGTAGAAGACCAGCTTTATATCTAATCTCCCTCTTTGCATTTTTCAAACTGTAGAAAATATTCTGAATTGTCATTTACTGATGTTGCAGATTAAATGAAGCATAAAAAATTGTTATGATTGCAGAGTCCTGGGGAGGGGTGCGATTAATTTTAGAGTGAAAAAAAGTTTCACCTCCTCTTTCCATTTACATTTTCAAGGTCCCTCTGATAGTAACATATGGTGAATCTGTGAATTACTGTGATCCATAACACACTTTTAATGTTAACACAGGGGCTGAACAGACAGGCCAAAATAAAGCTGTTCCGCGTCACTTTGGAGGTATGCATCTTAAGAGGCCAGAAGCTGTGCTAAAGTTGTGCTCTAGTCCTTAGGACTGGAGTGAGACTTTGGCACAGTTTCTGGACTCTTAAGACACATGCATCATTTAAACAGCATACCTCCAAAGTGACCTAAAGCAGCTTTATTTTGCCCTATCTGTTCAGGCCCACAGTTAAAATAATCAGGAATTCCCCCTTCCCCTTCTATTGTGTGCACAGGGTAGAACACAAAATTTTGCTATGTAGTCATGTTGTACATCACAGTTCAGCTGAGATTTTACTCTTTGGATCATACTATGCAATTATAGTAGTATGATTGCACTTTAACTATCTATGGCGTGGTACAGACCATCCAAAAAGGACAGTCTCCTGGCGCCCAGGTTTGGTCTATGGGGAAGCCGCAGCCTCCAGACCATGAGTCTTCCCTGCGAACCAAAAAGAACCTGCAAAAAGCGGGTTCTTCTTGTGGTGCCATTACAACACCGCAGTGTGCCAATGGCGCACTCACAATATCACAATGAAGCTGTGATATGCGGATGCTAGGCTTCTGTCACGTAATGATGGGGGCGCCCATCTGTACAGAGCGCCTCCATTTTGATGCCTGTGTCACATGCGAGGGGCAAGGGGTGTCTAGAAGTGTTGCCCTTCGCATGTGACGAAGGCGTCCTATCATGCCCGTCTGGACCGGGCCATTGTTACATCCTATGGAATCATGAGGTTCACAGCTTAGTGAGTTTTTAGAAGAAGCCTCTCACTGAGAATCCTGAATATCTCTTCCTAAACTATAGATTCTAAGATTCTATAGGATGGATGATGGCAGTTAAAGTGGACTCACAGTGCTATAATTGCATTGTGTGGAAGGGCCCCGTGACTAACAAACAACTCAGCAGCACAGAAAGTACACATGCCTAATAGTACCTATCTTCTCCATTGAGGTGGGCAACACAGGGATGCAGAGGCCTTTTTTTTTTGGCCTAACAATTTCTCAATACCCCTAAAAGACCAAGTAAATGTATAAATCAAATCTGAAAGTGGCTGACAATTCATTTCTGTTTTTCTAAACAAACAAACTCTTTTGGTGGTTGTAGTGGCTGAGGAGTGACGGTAGAAGGAAGGAATATCAACAATCTAAAATATGCCGATGACACCATACCACTAGCAGAAAACATCATAGACCTGGAACAACTACTAAAGAAGGTCAAGAAAGAAAATGCAAAGGCAGGATTACTGCTGAACATAAAGAAAACAAAAGTAATGACCAAAGGGGATCAACATAAATTCAACCTAGACAATGAAGAAATCAAAATAGTAAAAGCATTCCCATATTTTGGATCAAACTTAGATGAGAACAGGGACTGCGATCAAGAATTCAGAAAAAGACTAAGAATGGGAAGGGCAGCTATGAAAGAACTAGAAAATACACTAAAGAGTAACGATACATAACTGAGCAGAAAAGTTAAAATCATCCAATCAACCATATTCCCCATCACCAAGTATGGGTACAAGAGTTGGACAGTGAAAAAGGTTGATAAGAAGAAAATCAATGCATCTAAGGTGTTGGAGAAGAGTACTGAGGATATCCTGGACTGTCAAAAGGACAAACAAATGGGTCCTGGAACAGATAAAGCTGGAAATCTCCCAAGAAGGCAAAATGATCAAGTTGAGGCTGTTGAATTTTGGCCACATCATGAGAAGGCACAACTCATTGGAAAAGACAATAATGCTAGGAAATGTAGAAAGAGAAGAAGACTATATGCTAGATAGATGGAATGTATAAAGGAAGTAACAGGGTATGAATTTGCAGCACCTAAGCACAGCCATGGAGAATAGGAAGACTTGAAGTTGCATTCATGGGGTCTCCATGAGTCAGGAATGCCTCAAAGGCAGTTAACGACAATAACAACAAAGTGGATGGTAAAATGTGGTGTAGGAAAGAAGTTTTGGCAAGGAGGTGAAGCATTCAGGAGACTGCAAAAAGGTCCCAGGTGCAACATGCAGGCCATAAACTCCAGGATTTCCACAGTGTTCTACACAGTGTTCTACCCCACTTTTCCATTCTTATTGATTGTGGCTTTATTTTTACTGCTCAAGACATGGAATTTTAACTCAAAAGCCTTTCTTATGATGACCATACAATGAACAATGAGTGATTATGTGAAGCACAGGCAAACTGCAATAGTGGAGCACAGATGAAAGCATTAATGGCCCACAACATGTGCGTACTTCAAATGTAAACAAGTTCAGCATTGTTGTCTTCTCCCTAAGAACCTTAGGTATTGCAGTTCGGGGTGAGGGAAAAGCTAAGAGTGTAGAAAATAAGGCATATATCCAGTTGGCAGTGGCGTCACTAAGGGTGTGTGGGATGTGTGGACCGCACCAGATGACACCTTAAGGGGGAGGTGACGCTGCTCCTCAAACATCTACTTTTGGGCAGAAATGGGCTATGGCATTCATCTGCTTCCCTTTAAAATGCTTTAAAAGATGTTGGGAGTGAGGTGATGCTTAGTGGGAGGAGAAGGGAGAGTCCCCAGAATTTTTAATTTTTTAAATTTTTTTATTCTTTTTAAATTTTATTTTAAAACATCACATTTTAACCAAATCTTCACTATGCATTATCTAAATGAATTTAGGTTGTGCATATGATATTGTAATTTGAAGGTGTACTTTTAATTTTGATAGTTGTTTATGTTTATGTTTATCTCACAACTATTAGCATTGCATTCAGTGCTATATGGGAATTATGATTTATGAGGAACAATAGTGCAAAACAGCATTGCTAAGGATTCTGTACAATGTGAAACGGGAGGAGATCAATGGGGGGGGGAGTGAAACCATGTGTTACCACACCAGGTGACAGCCACCCTAGGGATGCCACTGGCAGATAGAAAGGTGTTTTAATCTAGATGCTCTACATGTTTCTTCATGATAAACTAAAATTATAATGAGTACTTTCTTTATTTTGCATTGTTTCCATTTTTGGACTTTATTTTTAAAGCTATTAAAAATAAAACAAAATATCATAGAAAAAAGTATAAAGACATTCTAGTTTATTTTTACTTAAGACTTAACAGTTTGAAAACCAGTCTACATCTAGACTATCTGAAGCATGTGTCCAGATAGATAACATATAAATTTTCCTTAGACCAGTGATGGGCTCTTGTGGAGAGTGTTGGGGGAATTAGATGGTGATACTTGTAGGCCTTCTGCACAGGTACCTACTATCACCTAAGACAAGGATAAGGCATACATGGTCCTCCATATGTTGTTACACTGAAGGTCCCATAATCCCTCATGATTGGTTAGGGTGGCTTTCAGTCCACCATTTATATGTTTAATTATATGTTTTCCCTGCATCTCAATCTGTGAGTTGTTTCCTCAAGTGGACTGGTTGTAATCTGGGTAGGGATACTGCAAGCTCGTGGGTATGGCTAGGAATGGATGTCTTTCTTCTCTGTTTTTCTGTCCTACCAAAGAGAGATGCTGGGGACAAAACCTTGGGAAAATGGCTTCTACATGATTATGTGTGAAGGAGGCCTAGTATGTGGTTCACAATTTCTAGCTCTTAGAGTTGGTTCCTCTGGGACAGACTGACATATGGAATAATAATCACACAAATGATCCTGGTTGTGCTCAGTACCAGCTATGATTAAAGTCATCAACAAATCTCGAGTAAACCAAAGTGGAGAAAAATTATCTATGTATTAAAGCTTTTGCAGAGAGTCTTTATTCACCCCACCAGAGAGTCTTTATTCACCCCACCATTTGAACAATGTCTCAAATGATCATACTGCACAGACGTTATAATAGAGACAAGCTTAGCCAGAAGGATTAGTCATTAGAATAACAGATTGAGCATAGTTCGTTCTCTGTGCCTGAAACTATATTATCCATCTCTTATACAGGGATACATTTCAATAAGATTGTAAACAAGAAAAAACTTATTAATCTCTCAGTTTTACTGCTGGTAATTCTTTAAAAAACCAACAACACTTGCATCAACTATGTTCTTACACAATTACATTTCCTAAGGGAAAAAAAGAAACAGAGTAGTGTCATTTGTGGAAATTTCTTGCCTTAGGTGTGATGTTAAAACTAGTTATAGACATGGTGTGCATTGCCAGAACCCCCTGTATTTTGAAATCACTACCTTTCCCCTTCTGATCATTCATTCTTAATTGTATAGAGTCGATAAAGAATTATTAATCTGCAGGCCTAAACTCTGCTATATCACTTCATCTACTGATGTGCTTAACACTACTGGAAATTTCATGTATGAGAGCTTTGAGGCCTAGCATTTGCATATCAAGCATAATGCCCAGAATCAATTTGCTTGAACATCATAGATTGATTATACAAGGTAGAAGAACAGGGATGGGCGACACAGAATCTTGTGGTGACACGTAGGTCCAGAGATCATATATTTCTTTCTTCCTTGAGCTCCCCCTACAACCGCAGCGCCAAAATTCAACTGCACATTTTGCTGCTAAAATTTTGTGGGAGTTGCCAAATTTTATTTTTAAGTTTAAAATAAGCAAGACATGCTTCCTTTATAGGGGTTGTTGTGGTTTGTTGGCAAAATACAGTCCTAAACTAGGAAAACTCCTTTCAAAACAAGCACTCTCTGTTTCTTTAAAAGGCTTTTCCCTCCCCTGGCTGTTGAATTTTGACAGCAGGATTGTGCCCTATGGTAGTTAGGTACCTGATCACCTCTGTGGCAGAGAGCTGCCTTGTGCCAAATCATAATTGGAAGGTTCCACAGGTATGCCCATGGACAAGAATGACCTGTACATGCTAAAGCAAGGGTGACCAGTAGATCTGTTGCCACAAGGGTGATGAATCCATTGTTGGTTTTACATCCTCTCCTCCTGCAACTGCTCCAAGTTGTATAGGTGACATGCAAGTGTTCGAACCTGTTCCCAAGAGAGGTACCAGAAAGACAACCAAACAATCCAAGTATCTGTGGAAGGAGTGGCTGTGAAGCTGACAACCTTTACAGCTGTGGAACCAACTAGCCACTCCTATTTTAATGGTACATAATATTGTGTCTATATTTTTCTTCCTTTTATTGCTTAACCTAACAAGCTCCAGCCACTTCAGTTCTAATTACAGTGTAGCTATGGAACAGAGTAGCAACTGGCTCGCATTCACATGCAAGCATTCTGTACGGAACAAAGTTTTTCTTTTCTTTTCTTGGTTTAAGCCAAGTAGTAAGGAAATAAAGGCTATTTGAAAAATATTCAACAAAAACGCTGAAAAAAATGTGTCTCCTGAGTGTCAGGAAAACCTCACCAGGAAAACGGGACTGATGAGAATCTATACATTTCAGAACTTACTCTACACAAAACCTGAATGTTTGGGGCACATTTTCTGTTCCCTGCATATAAAATGCTATTTTGTGCATATGAAAAAAACGCAGCAGAGATCCTGCACTGGGAGACATATGCAGACCATGTCACTAAGTCTCCCTAGCTGCATCTGCTGTGACAGGCATCTGCTCCTCTGATGTGTTATGACAGCCATCTGCAGGAACCTTCAGGGATCCTTGGAAGGTCCCTGCAGATGGCATCCTTTCAGTGCATCTAGCTATAGAAAAAGAGCTGAGCACATCTCCACTGATCCCTCCAGTCTCTGACAACACAGAGGGGAAGTACTACTTACAAGGCTGGTTTGGGAGAGATCTTGGTCATTGCAAAGATGCAATGACCAAAGAAGTGAATTGCAGTAGTATTACAATTGACTTACACCTTCATAATTCACTAACGGGATGCTAGCCCATGAGTTGATTAGTTCCCCAACTATTGTATTTCCTGTTCAGGAAACAGCATTTTCTATAAATATACCACGGGCAATTTTTGCACAAAATAAGTCCCAAACTGTGAATAGTCTTCAAAAACTGCCATTTTCAAAGACTCTCACAGCAGGAGGAAGCCTACTAAAATTATTTGTTGCTTCCTTCGTGAATAAAATCAGCAAAGAGTTACAAGTGAGATTCAGTTATGGGTTTGCAACCTAGAGTTACAAATTCTTAAAATGAATTTGTATTTACAAAGGCTACATATTCAATGTTGTGGCACTATTACTATGATTGTAAAAGTCCCCCAAACCTACCTTAACAGCCACCAGACACTGCAAACAATGGAGGTCTGTTCTCCTGTCAATCAGTGTGCAGCAGATGAGGTTTCCATCTCAAGTCCTGCCAGAGACCTCCTGTGTTTGAAGTAATTGCCATAGGGATTCTGCTTTTGATTGCCATATTGGTGATTGCTGGAAGGAGGAGCGTGGAACATCTGTTTGTTGCAACCCCAGTTGATAGGAGAACAGATATCCATCTTTTGCAGCAGCAGCTGACATGTCACTTTGTTAAAAATAACTAAATAGTTGATCTAGGACCTTGACCATCATCTCTACCAAACCACCAAAAAATGGTTTCCACAGATACAGAATATGACTCTCTAGTTCAGGGGTAGGCAACCTTTTTGAGCCGGGGGGCCGGGTTGCTGCCCCTCAGGTGACTGGGGGGGGGCTGAAGGTGAGGGGTGGAGCTTCCACCCTCGGGGCGGAGCTGCATGCCAGGGGCGGAACCTCTACCCTCCGGAGGCCAGGCCTCCTCCTCTTTGCGGGCCCCTAACGGGGCCCCAGGCACCATCAGAGACCTGCAAAAAAGCCGGCAGGGGCCGCCAGCGCTGGAGGCCTCCCCCTCTTTGCCGGGACCTGACGGGGCTCCAGGCCCTGTCAGAGGCCGGCAAAAAAGCCGTCGGGGGACACCAGCGCTAGAAGCCTCCTCCTCTTTGCCGGCCCTTTTGCTGTCGCTGGGGCCCTCCAAGAGGGCTCCGGTGGCGGCAGCAAGCCTCTGGGAGGCCCGATGCCGTCGCCGGGGCCCTCTTGGAGGGCGCCAGCAATTGCAACCGGCCTCCCAGAGGCCCGCTGCCACCACCGGGGTCCTCTTGGAGGGCGCCAGCAACTGCATTGGGCCTCTGGGAGGCCTGCTGCCGCCGCCGGAGCCCTCCTGGAGGGCGCCAGCGACGGCATTGGGCCTCACAGAGGCCACTGCCAATGGCGACGAAGTCTCTTGCGACCTTACTTGTGGTCATGCGAGACTTCACCTCTAGGCGCCGCCATTTTGAAAAAATGGTGGCGGCCGGGAGCGGGAAAAGCCGCAATTGGCGGCGGCGGCGGCAGCAGCAGGGGAAGGCAGGGGCCGGCAGAAAGGTCTCTGAGGGCCGCATCCAGCCCGCAGGCCGGAGGTTGCCGACCCCTGCTCTAGTTCATACAAAATTGATTTGGATCTTAATCAAGGTGGATATTTTTCCCTCCAGGCATGAGGACATATGAACTTCAACATCAAGAGAGAATCTGAGAGTTCAGGCCTAGATTCAATGTGATGGTACTGGAGTAAAGAACTCTGTCAGTGTAATTGCTATCCTACTCATGGAATAAAGAGATCAGTAACAAAAGTATGGGTTAAAACAGGGCCATTTATTGACCTATTTATTAAGTTCTTAATGGAATTTTAGCTTGTATCATAAGCAAAACAAATGTGGGAGACAGGGAAAGCTGCATACCAGTGTCTTACCTCGGACTACCTCTGCAGCTTATAAAGGATGATAACACCTGGGCCTTCAACGACAGTCCATAAATTGGGTTGCCATTGGACAGCCCGCATCATGAAGTCCACCAAGAAGTCCCCTGGTCTCTCACCAATGAAAGGCCAGCAAACAGCCAATCCTAGCTCCACAACCTCTGGTGTGGAGGGGGTGAGATTGCCATTGTGTTGAATTTAAGTGCTGTTACAAACTAGTGTACACATGCATTGCCTTGCACAACTGGTTGCCCAATGGAAACTTGATTGGATCCCTCCCTTGTGTGAATGCTAGACATTTATTCATGTCATCCAACCATTGTGATTTGTCAGGGACTGTCTTCAATAATTCTCTGTCTTTCCACTCTTTTGGTTGCTTTTAAAACATCCCAGTTTCTCTCTCTTACTCTCACTTTTCCCTCTTGACCTCACCTTATTTTAGTTGCTGCAAGCTGGGTTCAAAATACAAAAGTGGTTTGAATCCAATTAACTCAGCAGGGAGACAGAAGAAGAGGAATAGAATCTTGCCCTTCCAAATAGGCTCAGGCAAAATTCCTGCAGCTGCTCCTAGCTTGTCTGTTCTTAATAACTTTTGCTGTCATGAACACACTTTGATGTTACTTGGCCACATGTTTCTGTGGAATATTGGAGGGGAGCCAGTGTGCTATAGTGGTTTGCACATTGGACTACAACTCTGGAGACCAGAGTTCATAGAAACCCACTGGGTACACTTAGACAAATCACACACTCCCAGCCTCATCGGAAGGCAAAAGCAAACCCTGCTCTGAATAATTTTGACAAGGAATCCTCATAATAGATTCACTGGTCACCATAAGTCAGAAATGATTTGAAGGCACAGAACAACAACATACATTGTAGGGTAATGTTCATTTCCACTAGTATACAAAACTTTGTTAAAGCATATTGCTAAACTTACGAAAGGAAATCCTGTGTCAGAACACTTGTGAACTCTGGGTAAAATCTTGTAAAGGGTCTGCCTATTTTTTTAAAAAAAAAACAATGAATGCAAGCTACAGGAAAAGAGGTTCCACTTAAACATTAGGAGGAACTTTTTGACAGTAAGAGGTATTCGACAGTGGAACACAGTGCCTTGGAGTGTGGTGGAGTCTCCTTCTTTTGAGGTCTTTAAACAGAGGCTGGATAGCCATCTGTCAGTGGTGCTTTGATTGTGATTTCGTGCATGGTAGGAGGTTGGACTGGGTGCCCCTTGTGGTCTCTTCCAGCTCTATGATTCTATGAAATACTGACACAACTTAAGGGAAAGGTTGGATGAGGGAAAACAAACTCAAGCTGAATCCAGAGAAAACGGAGGTACTTGCAATAGGCACCCCAAGTCTGGGGAAGGAGCTTTGTCAACTAGTACTGGACGGGGTCACACTTCCCCTAAAGGACGAAGTTCACAGTTTGGGAGTACTCCTGGATTCATCTCTACAGCTGTCATCCTAAATAGATGCAACAGCCAGGAGTGCTTGGTAACCAACTTCGGTTGATACGTCAACTGCGTCCCTACCTGGACAAAAAGGACCTTGAAACAGTACTGTAGTACTTACACTGTTAATCTCTCGTTTAGATTTCTTTAATGCACTCTTCATGGGGCTACCTATGTATCAAGTTCAGAAGCTTCAACTGGTTCAAAAAGAGGCAGCCAGATTGGTCACCAGAACACCTAGGGTGTGAAAAACTCTTCACTGGCTGCCAATTAGCTTCCGGGCACAGTACAAAGTGTTACCTTTAAAGCCCTTCATGGCTTGGGTCCGAGTTACTCTCCCTACACAATGCACCCCGCACTCTCAGAACATCTGGGAATAATTTATTAGAATACCATAAGCCCAGGTTAATGTCAACTTTCCATAGATCATTTACGACCACAGCCCCCAAACTATGGAACAACCTACCGGAAGAGATCCATCTTAGTACCACCTTAGATGTCTTTAAGAAGGCAATTAAGATGGATTTCTTTTGGCGGGCTTATCCAGCCGACCTCTTATAGGAGATCTTTAAGATAAAATGCTTCACTTCTGGTTATGATGTATATTTTCTAAATGTTTTAGATGTTCTAGATTTTTAGCTATTTTATTGAATTAATAATAATGACAGTGTTTTATTGATTGTATTTTATATCTTTACTGTGTTAATTTGTCATTCCGCAGGGAGAGGCAGGAAAATACAAATAAAATTATTATTATTATTATTATTATTATTATTATTATTATTATTATTATTAAGAGCAGGAACGACATCTCTAATAAATAGCACTGAAACCAATAGCAATGTTGCCTTACATCCATATGCAGCCAAGATTTCAGCCATTAACCTTATTCACTTTCTCACAAAAGTCTTGATTACATAACAAGACAAAAGGTCACACTTCACCAGTAAACAAATTACTATTACTATTACCTACTTAATTTAGCCTCCTATGATTAATGAGCATGAAGGTCTTTCATGTAAACACTGCTGTTTCCTACTTAGTTTATCCTTATGTGATTAGTCAACATGAAGGTATTTCCAATAGATGTGAAACATATTTGAATCTTGATTTTAGCCTGTTATTGTATATCATCCATATAGTATGCACACAAAATTAGTTATGCATTCTCTGAAAGTATCAGGTTTCAGAGCAACATGGCAAAAAGAAGTCAATGGCTGCATCTCCACTGCACAAATAATGCAGTTTAATACTGCTTTAACAGAAGTCTCTGTGAGGGAGCTCTGGTGCCACATCAAAATACAAATCACAGAATATAAATAAAGCATAATAATAATAATAATAATAATAATAATAATAATAATAATAATAATAAT
>NC_056526.1:72752759-72764301 GCF_019175285.1 Sceloporus undulatus
TCCACAGTACTGAGCCATGGCAGTTAAAGCAGCATCAAACTGCACTATTTCTGCAGTGCAGATGCAACCAATAAGTACTACTAATAATATAATAAAATATTTATTTGTATCCCGCCTCTCCCTTTTGAGGATCGAGGTGGGTACTATATTCAGTGTGCCACCATCCTCCATATAATTGTCTCCATATATGCAGTTGCAATTGAAAAATCAATGTAAGTGGCTGTTTCCCACCTTTAGTATAACAGAAGTAGAGGAGCTAATTTTCATGTATGTTTGCTGCAGAATACATTGGGAAATCCTTGATAGTCACAGTGGACAAGGATGGGGAAAACAAAGCATGGGGAAAGGATTTATTAATTATTATTATTATGCTTTATTTATATAGCGCTGTAGATTTACACAGCGCTGTACATACAAACAATAAAATAGATAAAGGAAAGTAAAGGAAAGAGTTCACAGCCTGCTAGCTCATAATATGCTGTTGTACTGTGACCTTTTCTGGCTGTGTGAACCAGAGGTGAGGATAGGTGCAAATGATAACAGTAGCAGAGTTGGTATTCATTTTATAAGTTGTTTCACACTGACACGCCTACTGGATTTTATACTTTCAAAAACAGAGATTCTACTATTCTTGAGTCTTTGGTGTTTATCAGACGAGCTCTTAAAGAGGTACTATTCCAGTGTGACTCCTCTAGCTGCCTCCTGTTGCATGCTGGGATTGGCAAGTTTTAAGGAGGGGTATTTAGAATTCTCAGGCAGAGAAGTTCAGCTCCTTAAAACGCCAATCCCAGCATGCAACAGGAGGCTGCAGAGGAGTCACACTGGAATAGTAGCTCTTAAGAGCATATGTGATAAACATCTTTGTTCCTGCAAGCTTAGATTGCATCTGAAAATAGCAAAGCACCTAGGAGGCCTATTGGAAAGTCTGCTACATTCTACCAGATTGAACCTTGGAGTTTTTGGATTGCGGGCCCAGAATCCCTTTAGCATGGCCTCTAAGGAGTTGTTGTCCAAAAACCAACAAGTTCTAAGTTCTGACCTTTAGACTGCAGACAGAGTAGCTTCAACATCAGCCAATATCCCTCCCCTCTTTCCTTCTAGGGTAGAGAACAATTCTAGAGAACATGAAAGCTTGCACACAATTCTGTGGCATTTTGGTAGACTTTCCAAAAACAGATTGCCATTATACAGATTTTTGGACTTTTCTTATGCTGTTGCTTTTAGCACATAACTGGTGCTACTGAAATTATGGCTCAAATCTAATAGAGTAGACCTATTCAATCAATAGGATTTACTTATATGTTGGCTCACCACTCCACAATTAAATGTGTCGACTCTACTTTGGACTAACCAATAAGATTTAGGTTTACGGCCCAAAACACACTGCTGAAATAATCCAGTGTGAGACCGCTTTAACTACCTTGGCTCAATGCTAGGGAATTCTGGGAACTGTCATTTTGTGAGACATTTAGCCTTCTCTATCAGAGAGAGAGCTCTGATGCCACAATAAACTATAAGTCCCAGGATTCCCTAGCACTGAGCCAAGGTAGTTAAAGTGGTCTTAAACTGGATTATTTCTGCAGTGTGTTTTGGATCTATATTATATATAAAATCAGCCAGACCTTCTCTTAAAAATGAAAGACCAGTTAAAATGTATATCTTACTCATGTCCCATATATGATCATAAAAAACAAAACGCATTGAGATTTACTCATTTTGTCTTTATGATTGTGTGTGGTGCAATCAGTATGTTCAACCTTTTTATTTACAACAGTGGTCCCCAAACTGGACTCTTTAAGGGATTTTGGACTTCAGCTCCCAGAATCCCAGACTATTGGCCAACATGGCTGAGGCTTCTGGGAGCTGAGGTCCAAAATTGCTTAAAGGGCACAGTTTGGGGACCGCTGATTTACAGAGTACTTCCAGACAGAGGATGCCTAATGTTCACAAAAGGTATGTGTGTAGCTGTCCCATCTTTTTAACTTAATAAGGTGTCTTTCCCACTGCACAATTACAGCAATTTAATATCATTTTAATTACCATCAGTCTATCCTTTTAAATCCTGGGATTGGTAGTTTCATGGGGTACTTGGAACTCTCAGCTAGAAAACTCTAGTGCCTCACCAAACGACAAACTACACAATTTTCAACAGGGACACTTAAAGTAGAATCATAGCACCATAATTACATATAAGATTATCACACTAAAGCATTGCTATTCCACTTTAACTGCTCTGGCTGCCTCCTGTTGCATTCTGGGGTTTGCAGTTCAAGGAGGGGCATTAAGAGTATTAGGGCAGAGAGCTCTTAGGTCTCACTGAACAACAAACTCCAGAATGCAACAGGAGGCAGCCAGAGCAGTTAGAGTGGAATAGCAACGCTTTAAGAGAGTAGTGAGATAATCTCCATAGTGTGAATTGCTTTCTTTGTTAAGAAAAAAAACTGAAATGAAATGGGCTGCTATTGAAGATATCATTGCCTCAAATTCTTTTGGAACTCCCATCAGCTTCCATGAATAAGATAATGCAAGCCTTGTCTGAAAGCATTCTTGGAATGGAATCCTATATGGTCTTTATCCATGTGTAAGCAACATAGTTACAGAGCTACGCAATGAACTGGGGCTCGATCCTGCATCCATCCTTACTGGGAAGCAGCCACTGCATTTGACTGGGGTCTGTTGTCACTCTAGAAGCAGCTGGCTGTCATTTGCACCTCTTCCATGAGCGATCTCCCTTGCAACAGGCTAAAGAAGGGCCCCGTTACAATTCCCCCTTGTGCTGGAGATTCCTCACATGCGAAGTGGGTGGGAACAGCTGCCAGCTACTTCCCAAACAACAGAGGAACAGATCCTCATCACTCACAACAGCTGCTTCATGGTAAGAAGTCCTGGTGGTATACTGCTTAAATGCTGGTACTGCAGCCACAGGGTTGTGAGTTTGATCCCAGGACTCCAAGATTGACTCAGCCTTCCATCCTTTTGTAGGACAATCAAATGAGTGCCCAGTTTATTGGGGGCAATTCGCTTACAGATTGTAAACCACGTAGAGAGTGCTGAGTTCACTATTCAGCACTATAGAAATGTAAATGCTACTGCTATTGCTAAGTATGGATTGGGGCTTTCATGGTCCCTACATAGCCTCTAAACTATGGGATAGGAGTTGTGAATGCAAAACAAGCGTATAACTCCAGGTTATGCATTCATTACTACCACACATAATTCTGATCATAGTGTCACATGTGGCTTTGATTTGGTTCAAAGGTGAATTTTTTTTCAAGATTTGAAATAACCTAGGTGCTGGTCTATCAGTTTTATTCACAAAGAACACACACATACACACATGAAACCACCTCTCAATAATGTTTATTAATTTCATATTGGATGATTTAATACAGAGACCAATACAACAAGAAACACTGTGAGCAAGCAAGAAGGACAGATGAAACATTTGGAATCATAATCATGTAAATCCCCAGTGAGGCACTTACTTTGGTTTTGATGATGAGTGGCAATGGAAGTAGTAGAAAGGGAGTAAAAATAATGAGCAGGAACCGGCGATAGATCAAGAGTTTTCTAAAAATCTTCATTGCTCTGGAACAGCAGCTTAGTTTTTCTGTAGAAAAAGTAAGCAACATCTTTTTACATGGAACCTTAAATAGATGTGTCTGATTAATATTTCTCCAAGCTATCACCTTTAGCCATTGCAACAGAGGCTTTAGTCAAACCAAGTTAAAAATAAATCTTGTCCTTTATTGTTTTAGTGTCTACATTAACATGCGAGATAAAGAAGCATATTCATCAGCAATCGAAGACTCAACATTTGTTCTTCCTTTAAGATAAGATATCTTACAGGGCTCTTTTTATTATTATTACTGCTGTAGACTTTCTTTGCACAAGAACTAGATTCTTGAGAAACCAAAGTTCCACCAGATGTCTGAGAGGTCTTCTTCAACTTTCCCTATAACTCAGCCTAAAGTGCCTTTACTCTGAACTTGAGACTTTATTTAGATTTATTTTTGCAAACTACTATGTTGAAATATATAACAAAAGAGAAAATAAACTGAACCAAAACAAACTAAAAATGAAGTGAAATCCAAATTCCACACACACATACACCGAAATCTTTTTACATTGGATCTTAAATGTTATTCAACATTCTTATTTCATTTTTATCAACAACATCATACAATGCCCCCCTCCATATATTATTTCAAACTGTGAGAAATGCATAATTTAAGTGCTGTGTCTTCTGATATCACTGGGCTATGGATCAGCAATAACCATTGTACACTTGGGTTGTGTATATGATACTGTAATTTGAAGGTATAATTTTAATTTTGCTAGTTGTTTATGTCACAACTATTAGCATCACACTCAGTGCTATATGGGAATTGCAATTTATGACTAATATTAGTGAAAAAAAGCATTGCTAAGGATTCTGTATGGTGTTAAGTGGAAGGAGGTCAATGGTGTGTGTGTGTCTTTGAAAATGTAATGTATAGTATACAAGATGAGTATTCCTAATCAGGAATTCCGAAATCCAAATACTTCAAAACTCAAAATTGTCCACATGAGTTGCTTTGCTTTATGATAGTTCAGTGTACAGAAACTTTGTTTCATGCACAGAATTAATAATTCTTTTCACCTTTCCACCTAAGCCCTCCCTCCAATACTCCTTTTCTCTCTCTGTTGAGGATATCTCTATTCGACCAGTCCAGGAAGCCCAGAGTCTTGGTTTCATTTTTTATTCTTCTCTGTCGTGTATCCTCCAGATCCAGGCCACAGCCAAGGCCTGTAGATTCTTCCTCTACAATATTGCTAAAATCCATCCATTTCTTTTGGTCTCTACTGCCAAGACTCTGGTCCATGCTCCAGTCGTCTCACAACTAGACTATTGTAACCTCCTTCTGGCAGGGCTTCCTCTCTCTCACCTCCATCCTTTAATTTCTGTCCAGCATTAGCTGCATGCATTATTACATTCGCCCACTGCTCCGACCATATCTCTCCTTTGTTGTCATCCCTTCAGTGGCTCCCCCTCCCTTTCCGTATTCAGTATAATCTCCTGTTACTGACTTTTAAAGCCCTCCATGGGCTGGCCCCTTCTTATTTATCAGACCTTCTTTCTCCTCACCTTCCCGCTTGGGCCCTCCATTCTGGTAGTCAAGGTCTGCTGTCTCAGCCCAGGATTTTCACTGTCCCATCCCAGATTCGTCCCTTCTCACTTGCTACCCCTCACTCCTGGAACATCCTTCCCCCACAAACATGGGTCATCACCTCTTAGTTTCAAAACTGAATTAAAGACCATCCTGTTCAGAGAAGCATTCCCAGGCACCGTGTGACTATTATTTGCTATTTGACGTTTTTAATTTGTTGCCTGTTTTATTGAACCCTTTCCTGTATTGTTATTTATTATTTATATGTATTATGCTATTATTTCTTAGATTGTATGCCATGGGCAGGTTTACTCTTATCTAGTCTATTGTTTTATGTACAGCGCTGTGCGAATCTACAGCGCTATATAAAGCATAATAATAATAATAATAATAATAATAATAATAATAATATGTATAAAATTACCTTCCGGCTATGTGTATAAGGTGGATATGAATCATTAATGATTTTTATGTTTAGACTTGAATCCCATCTGCAAGGTATCTCATTATGGATATGCAAATATTCCAGAATCCAAAATAATCTCAAATCCAAAACACTTCTGCTCCCAAGCATTTCAAATAAGGGAGACTCAGCTTATACTGTGTAAACCACCAGCTGTTTCCCTCTGTAAAATTGCTTCTACAAAAGGTTTCTGCTATCCACTTGTCTAGCATAGTGTTTGTAATAAATCATTATGTGTAGTAGCAGTGGTAGATGAGAACATGGACTCGTTCAGCATGGAGGGTAATGGCTACCATTTGGGTTGACTGAAATTACCATGAGCATGACTGACCTACTGTACTTTAAGAATGCTGTGTGGGGTTTTGTTGGGGGGGTGGATCAGCAAATGCTTTCAATACTACAAGAAGAGGCTGATTCAGATTAATTGTATAGTAAAACAAAAAACAAAAACATGAAGATGACAAGCAAAGGTCTAATTTCAACAATAAATTGAAAGCAACTATTTTGTTAGGATGCAGATATCCAGATATCAAACAGCAACTTTAGTTTGGGTGAGTTGTGTATGGTATTATAAACTGTTCTATTGAACCTGGAGGTTCTACCACTCAGTCATGCACATCTCTACACATATGCTGCTAGGAACTTGATATGCCTTAAATGTTCAGTATATCATCTAGTGTTCTGTACAAATACTCTCTTAAGACTAGCAAATTGTTCATGGAGGGAAGTTTGTTTTCTTGGCACTAGCCCAATATGGAGAATTAGGAAAAAATATATGACAAAAAAGGAAAGAAAGTTAAGCTTAGAAAAATCTTAAATATTTTAAGAAAATATTGTTTAATTCCTATGTAACACCTGCCCAATTATGTGCACACGAGGGACAGAATTGCTTCTGCAGAGTTATATAGCTGTGAAACAAGTTTTAAGAGAGAAACTTAAGAAAAACTGATCTGGAAACCATGAAAATGCATTTCCTATGTTCATTTTTACACTACTGGGAAGTCTATGCAACTACTATACTATACAATTAAGCATGTTCAGCATTTCTAAGTGGAAAGCCTTTCTCAGCTAAATTTGACAACACTGGGCATGTCCCCAAGCTAATGGATATTAAGGTCCTTGAGTTTTCCATAATAATTTGTTCTAGAGTTTGAGGCACAGGCTCAGAGAGTCCAGAGGTACTAGTAACTGCTGTAGCGTGACCTATAATTCATTTCTCTAACCCATCTGTTTTCAGTACAGGGGATGAGAAACATGCCATCCATGTCAGCCAGAGTTAGTTTGAAAAATTTTTCACTTGGAAAGCAGGTTTAACTCTAAAGGGCAATGGTGTAGTCAGTTCTTGTCTGTAACAGGTGAGAATACTTTTCCAATTGGATCTTTTTCCTGAATTAATTCCAATGTGTTGGTTTATTTGCTGAGCTTAGAAAACCTACTTTGGGGCAGAGGACTAGAGATTCAGGTATTCCTCAGCCTGCAGAGCAACTGACCATTTTGAGTGGCAGATTCCAGGAGACCATACCCTCCAACTGTCCCAGTTTGACAGGGACGGTCCCAATTAATCCTCTATTGTACTACTTTCTCAACTACTTTTAAAATGTCCCAGTTTCTCTCTCCTCCTCCCACTTTCCCTCTTTGTCATCATCTTACTTCAATTGCTGCAAACTGAATTCAAAGTGCAAAAGTAGGTTGCTCTCAATTAACCAAGCAGGGAGGAGAGCAGGGGGTAGAATCTTGTCCTTTTCTGTAGGAAGAGGCAAAAGCAAATAGCTGGAGCCTCTACTAGCAAGCATGTTTTTCCTCATTAATACCTTTTGCCATCTGGACCACACTCTGATGTTCCTTGGCCCAATGTGTTTTCATCTGTGAAAGGGCATAGGAGTCACAGGGCCTAAAAGAAACTTTTCCAAACTTTACCTTTATTGATACCTTTATTGGATGGACCAAAAATGCACAAAATACATGATACAAGATTTCAACACTTCGAAAGCTTGCACCATGTATTTTGTGCATTTTGGTTGGCCCCATAAAACTATTATTGTTTTGTGGATTTGGGATGTTATTTTACTTCGCTATATGGCCAACATGGCTACCCTGAATGTGTCTTCTTCAAATTATGTTCCTTTGGCTTTGAACAATCTGTCTCTTGATTCTGATTGATATTCTAAATGATTAGACTTCTTGATTTTTTAGTGAGGAAGAAGAAGAATATCCTTCCAGGGCTTACAGAAGTATTTGGTGAAGTTGTAGAGATCTGCCACTGCATTCAACAGTCACTAATGTTTCCTTAAAGCTGGTAAAATGAATGGCTGTAGATAAGTTGTCAAAAGCTGTAGCAGGCTATCATCAATATTCCATTTACAGGAAGGACCTAACATGTTTTGGGATCATAGAATTATAGAATCATAATCAAGATACATAGTACCCAAGCTGGTTGAGTTACATTGGCACCCAAGACAGAAAATACCATAAGAGTACATTTGCTGTCTATTTGCTTTCTTTTCGAACCATCAGTATTAGCTTGAACTGTTCATCTCACTCTTATACTACACAGTTATATTGTTATTACTCCATTATGGCTGCCTCTAGTTGAATCCTGGGATTTGTAGTTAGGGGGACTTAGAATTCTCAGCCAAAGAACTCTTAGGCCTCACTAAACTATAAATCCCAGAGTTCTACAGGAGGCATTTATAGCAGTTAAAGTGGAATAACAGTGCCATAACAGTGTAGTGTGATATTAGAGACAGGCCACCTCTATAGCTCATACAGATGTATTAGCAATGTACAGAAACAGCCATGCTATATCTTACGAAACATTTTTCTTTCTTTCGCCCCCTGACTTTTTCCAATGCATTCATTTTACAGGCATCTTCTCTTCATCAAATAATATTAGTGCATCAATGATATTTATCTGTGAGCCAATATGTTAGTCTTCCTAGAAGTATTTTGCCTGCAACTAAGGTCCAGAAAGTTTTTTTAAAAAGTATTTTTTTTAAAAAAAAAATTCTAATTCCTTGCAAAACCTGAAAAAGTAATTCATGAATTACACTTTATAGTCTTATTAAATAATATAATGTTTGTGTGTTACTTTTTATTGCTTTAAAAAACTTAGGTTTGATAAGAAAATGAAAAACAAAATCTCCACACAAAATGCCCAAATATGTCTTTTAAAAACACCCTTTAAAGGTAATATTAAAGTAAATAGAAAATGTTTCTTAGTACATACTTCACAATCACACAGTTCCTACTTGTTATATTATTATTGCTGAAATGTCATACCATGGTCTATTACAAATTGTTAGATTTATACTAATGGTATTATTTGTAACTACTTTCAAGTTCTGCTAGCAGCAATGATCTCCAGTGGTGAAGGCTTGAGAGAATTGTCTTCCAAAATATCTGAGCAGTGGCAGTTTCCATGCCATTGAAACAGTAAATCCACTCTGGATTTGAATTCAAACTTTTGAAGAGCTATCCAAGGGGCTGGACCTATTAGCGTATAGGATTCAGCCCTTTGAATAGCTCCTTAAAGGTTCAGATGAAAATCCTAGAGCATATTAATATCCCGCTGAAGTAAAAGTTACCAGTTGCCGGTGATCTGATTGTTCCTCACAACTAGCAGAAATCATCACAGACCTAGAACAACTACTAAAGATCAAGGAAGAAAGTGCAAAGGTAGGCTTATTGCTGAACATAAAGAAAACAAAAATAACTACCACAGAGAATTTACACAAATTCAACCTAGAGCAGGGGTGCACAACATACAGCCCATGGACCACAGGTGGCCCCCAGAAGGGTTTTTGGAGGCCTGGGGGCATATAGCCAGGAGGAGGTGGATGTCCTGGCTCCCAACGTTTTGCCCCAATCACATGGGCTTTGGAGGACTTGGGAGCAATGGAAGTCTTCCCCGGACTTTGCATCTCCTTTCTAGCCAGGAAGCCACTGCTGGCCCCTCACAGTGCCAATGGCCAGGTCAAGTCGGGCCCAGGAGCTTTTTGTAGACAGCAGCGAAAGTGAGCAGAGAGTAGAGGACCCGGAGAGTTAAGGAGCCTGTTAGCTTCACTTGGGTGCAGGTGTGTGTATATTGGGAAGCCCACCACTTTTCCTGCCGCTGCCACTTTTGGTGGGCAGCATAGCGAGGCCTGGCCCCCGTGGCTTCACTGAGGTGGGGTGGGTGGGTAGCCTGCTGCCTTTCTCACTGCTGCTAATTTTGGGCAGGGTGGCCTAACCAGGGCCTGGGGCCTTCTCTTGGTTGGTTGGTTGGTTGGTTGGTTGGTTGGTTGGTTGGGAGGGATGATGGAGGAACAGGCCGCCAGGGGAAGACAGAGAAAATCATCTTTTTCAGCAGAGCCATCTGTCCTGCCATCTCCTGAGTACTTAGGAACAGGCTGACAGCTACAGATTTGACTACCTTTCCTGTAATTATGCCAGCTAATAGGATCTTGGCTTTATATTTCTGTTCAGGCCTCAGAACATGCAGGAAGAGTTTCAAGAAGTGGAAAGAAGAAAAGGACACACCTTAGATATTCCATATACAAGAGCTATGTGTGACCTGATATTACATGTAAACTGTCCGTCAACCTTTAAACTATTTCTCGCAAATCTTGATCATCTGAAGATTGCCTCTAGATGCCAGGCTGCTGAGCTAGCTTGCCACAGCTTGCCAGTCTATGCTGTTCATATGAACAATTCTCCCCTCCCACTCCCTCATTGCAATCATATATTGCCGAATCACTTTTGCTTCAGTCATCAAACTTTGGCTCAGCATGCCAGTTAATCCAAATTTTAATTACATTGCAAACATGTGCCCTTGCTGACCCAGGTGCCTGTTCCTCTTTGCCAGCTGTAGCAGCTGCCATAATTTTCTTGTTTACTGATGGATGCCCCATGTTCTTCATCCCTGAGAAGAAAATGTACTGCAGTGAGGGACTACAAAACAGTGGAAAATTTTTTAAAGTTAATTAATCAGATTAATTAACCATTTCAACCAATGTAACCATTTGCTTGCACCGCAATAGTTCCCCTTGCCCTCAGTGACTGCAAGATTAATAAAAATTAATTGTTTAACCTGGCTGGCATTGGATGGTCAAGGACAAAAACACAACATTGCACAATACATCTGTAACTATCCTTTAACTCATCACAAAATCTTAATGGGATGCTGTATTTTTTAACATACAGATATTTTTGAAGTTTATGTTTGCTTAGGTATACAATATATAAAGAACCATATCACAAGCACAGACTGAAAGCTCCTCGCTCATCATGTGATAATGTGAGCTACATGTTGTTCAGGGTGTTTAAATGCCTTTGTTTCGTGGCAGAACTACTGCATTTTTATCCCATTTTAACTATTTTTAAAAACCTTTCAAGGCAGCTAAGAGTATCATTAAAAACAAATTAAGCAAGACAACCAATTAAAATTATTATCAAAAAATATTTAAATAATGCAACTGTTAAAATCACTAATCCCTAAATGTCAAAACAGTTTTGAAGGTCAGTTTAAAAAGGTGGGTCTTCACATCTGCAAATCAAGTTTGAGCTGGGAATCAGGCAGCTGGCAGTGTGGCTCAGTATGGTTCCCAGTTCAGCTTTCAAGCCTCCTATATTTCCCCATCACTCTCTCCAAATTTTGTTCATAAAACAGAGAATTGTGCCCCTATTAGCCTCCTGGAGGAGTGTTTCTCCATTTTAAGGCTCCCGTGCAGCCATTTACATGTATTTGTGGCCTCTATTTTATTTTATTGTTATTGTTTAATACATTGCCGTGTTACATTTGTTTTTTAATTCATGTTTATTGTTATTGCCTAGTATTATCCCCTCTGTTGTAAGCCACCCAGATTCTCAGTGATTGGGCAGCATATAAATAAATCCTATTATTATTATTATTATTATTATTATTATTATTATTATTATTATTATTATTATT
>NC_056526.1:72764311-72781893 GCF_019175285.1 Sceloporus undulatus
GATATTTTTCAGATATGGAAGTGACCACTTACACTTTTGGAAAAATAGGTGGACATCATATGAGGCTTATAAAGGAAAGTAGGAAATAGGATTGGGGTGGCACCTTGACTTTTTGGAGCTGCACACGTCTGAGATGAAACCGATGGCCACTTCTCACAGTGTGATTTCCTTACAAAGAGCTGTAATTAAACTGCTTTCCAGAATTCTCTCAGCTGTGAATCAGAATGTCAGTCATTCACCAGATGTTCTCTGAATATTTAAACATGTGCCAGATATTTGCTGAATATTTTATACCAATTGCACAGGTGATGATCGTTCAGTTCATTATTTCACTTGGCTATTGAACAATACCTAAGTTGACCCTTTTAAACATTATTCTCCTCATATGATTAGAATTGTGTGAGGGGGAAAATAGAGAAATGTTTGCTAGCACCTGCCCCTCTGTTGCATTCCCAGAAGACACATGTTGGAGGGCAAACATTTGTAGTAGCTAGTCTGATAAACCTATATAGCCCCTTGCAAAATTTGGAACTCTTGTGCTTGTGCCTTTGTGTTAGGTTGTTTATTTTTGCAGGCATACAGCATGTTTTCTTAGTAGTGGCCCAGTCAACATTTGCTTGGCCCCTTCAAGTCCAGGCATTCAAGAAGACCTTGAAAAGTGATACAGTACTCCTTAAATGAATTGATGGTAGTGTGAGCTATGCCATTTTCCATATATGTCTATTAATCGTGACTTGTGCTGACTAACTTACATGTTCTGCCTGATATTCTGTTTCACTTTGAGTATGTTGCTTGATGAGGGCTTGACCCAATCAATGTTTGCAAATGCTGCTTTACTAGATCTGATTTCTCTCTTTATTTCAGATCCAGCATTCTATTTTTATAGTGGCCAACTAGATGGGAAGACCATCATAGGATTATGAGAGCAATAGCTCCTTTCTGCTAGTAGCCCCCCAGTAACTGTTATTCAGAACAAAATTTGGTATTTGCTGGAGGCTTCTGAGAGCTTTGGTCCAAACAAGTAACTTTCCCAAGCTCTGATTCAGAGGCCCATTTCATCTAATACTTCAGCCAGTATTGAGGTTTCATAATGAGAGCTAGCATGGTGCAGTGGTTTGAACGTTGGAATATGACTCTGGAGACCAGCCATGAAAACCCACTAGGTGACAAGTCACATTTTCAGCCTTAGAGAAAGGTAAAGGCAAACCCCCTCTGAACAAATCTTGCCAAGGAAACCCCATGTTAGGTTTGCTGTAGGCAGGATACAGACTGCCCAAAAAGGGCTGTCTGCCGCCGCCCTGGTTTGCTGTGCAAGGGAGCTGCAGCAGACAAACCGCGCGGCTCCCTCGCGCAGCAAAAAGAACCTGCAAAAAGCGGGTTCTTTCTGTGGCACCGTTATGACACCGCAAGGCACCAATGGCGCACTTGTAGCATCACAAAGTTGCCAGGACGTGCGGACGCTATGTGTATGTCACATCAAAATGGCGGTGCCCATATGTATAGGACGCCACCATTTTGACGCCCTCGTCATGTGCGAGGGGCGAGTCACATGTCGCATTTGGAAGCGCCACCTCTTGCACATCATGACGGCGCCCTGTAGGGCCCATCTATCCAGCACCGTAATTAAGAAATGACTTGAAGGCACACTTGAATAACAAAACCATTGGTAGCCTTGTCCTCCATGACTCCATTTAAAAGTCACTACTATGTGGTTTAACTATGTGGAGGTATGAAAGACTTCTCTTTATCCAAAAGCAGCTGGTGGCTTCCATGTCAGTGGAGCGATGAATCCACACCATGAGCCTTTTCACACTGTCCAGTTCTGGAGCTATGGTTCAGTTTTAACTGCCATAGCAACATCCTATGGAATACTAGGATTTGCATTTTAGAGGTGGGCATTTAAAAGACAGAGTGCTCTAGTACCATACCAAACTACAAGCCAAGGATTCCATAGGATGCTGTCATGGCAGTTAAAGCATAATCACAGTGTAAGCCACTCTCTCTCAGCCTCAGAGGATGGCAATAGCAATCACCCTCTGAAAAACTTGCCAAGAAAATATAATATTTATTTGTATCCCGCTCTTTTCCAAGGACTGAAGAAAACCCTGTGACATGTTTGCCTTAGGGCCGCCATAGGTCAGAAACAATTTGAAGCCACACCGCAACAACAACAGTGCTACAGTTTTGTAGTATGGAAAGGGACTCACGTTTTAGATTGAACTTTAAAGAAACTATCCAGGGTAGCAAACTTATTTTGGCAATAGGCCTCATCACTTTGGATATCTCTTTTAAAGATCAAAACCCCGAGCAGATTCATTTATTTATTTGTAAAGAAGTCACCAGCTGCCACTGCAATTACCTATCATGAATTATCACTTTTAAGATTCAGTGGATAACTCTATGGGTTGGATCCTATTAATTAGTTCCAACTAATTTATCCACTGGACCCATTGTTGACTGTGAATCAACAAGTAGGTAAATCCCATTCATTCTATGGTCGGGTCCTGTCTAGTTGGGACTTGGGCTTGTATTCCAATATTCCAAGAGAATAATTTTTTGTGGGTTTTTCAGGCTATGTGGCCATGTTCTCAAAGAGTTTCTTCCTGACGTTTTGCCAGCATTCGCCACAGATGCTGGCGAAACGTCAGGAAGAAACTCTTCGAGAACATGGCCACATAGCCCGAAAAACCCACACAAAACTATGGATGCTGGCCATGAAAGCCTTCGACTTCATATTTCAAGAGAATCTGACTTGCCCCAATGTGTATACTTGTAGCCAGGTGAACAAAATATATGAAAATAAAGAGACCTTTGACTTCAAAATAATTTTAAGAACTCATCAGACTTATTATCCGGGTACCAGAAATTGCCAACAGGTAATGAAAATATCTACACTGGAGCACCTAACAATGCTCCTGCCCCATGAGATTTTAGGCTTGCTTCTAAAGTTAGATTCCTATTAGGCTGGCGGTATGAAAATTCTAATAGGCTGTCTGTAACAATTTAAGCTATTGTGCAAACAAGTAGGCAGGGAAAGGGGAACATCTTGCTTATGCATATCAGAGAGTGTGGTTTCGATCATGCTGCACTCTTCTTCCCCGTAGAGCTGTTTTTACTTGCTGTCACAATGAATGCACTCACCAATATATTGTATAACAGGTCTCTCTGAATAATTTTGATATAGCACCATTCATTTGGAGTGTCAAAATGAGAAGGAAAATGAATGTGTTCCTATTTTTTGTCTCAGTTCTTGAAACCCAGAGAGGATTATTAGATAATTTGTGATCATAGGGAATAAAAACTAGGACTTGAAGGGGAGAATTGTACAAAAGTTGGCAAATAAAGATTTCATAGATCAGTTCTGACATGTCGATCAAACTGGAGCCATGTTGTGTCCTGGGAATAAAGTTAAATTATACCTGTGCAGACAAATGTTTCCAGTCTCCATATGTTCACTTTTTTCCAATTTTTGTGTATTCACTAAAAGATATGAACTCATCCTACACATCTTGGATGACTCTATAGGTAGAGTGAAACAACTGCCTCAGGCAGCAGATACTGGGAAGGGGGCAGCTTCCTGGCTGTATATCATGAACTCTCTACCTGTTGTCTTCTGCTGGAGGACCAGGCATACCAGACACTCTGTCCTGGGTCTCTTAAACTGGTTTTTTTACCTCTGGTATTGCAGGAAATGTTTTGTCCATGCTGAAGCTTCAACTGCCAGGCCCATCAACTTCTTACACAAATAGAGGTGGGTAACAGCTTATCCTTCATTTTGAGCAGTACAACTTGGATGTATAGCTATAGACACAACAAAGAAACTTGATTTTTGCAGCACAAGGTTTATACAGTCACTGTGCACCCAAAAAGCCTGGATTTCTTTATGTTGTGGCAATGAAACTATCAATCTCTGCTTGGGTATTCATTAGCAAGGCAACAGAGATACAGGTTTCTAGGTGGCTTATTTCCCATAACAAGCAATGAATATAGGTTTCTGGGTAATTTCCTGTTCATCCTCTTTCCACTTATACATATGGTCTGTACGCCTACTGGTTTCATTGCTGCTTTCTGCTGGTGGTTTTATTTTGTGTTGTTGTATTACCACTGATGTTTTTGTTTGTATTTCTCCTGTTTCTAATGTGCATTACCCAAAGTTATTGGCCAGTCTAATAGTAATAGGTAAACAAAGGAATACAGCTTCACTGCCAACTGCAAGCATTTGTGTTCTGTAAAACTGAAACCTGTCAGATCTAATTTGGAATTTTATTAGCATCCCTAATTACAGTTCTCCCCGAGAATCACACCTATTTTTAAAGTTTTCTGTTATTGTATGACAGGTCTTGACTTCCAGTTGTTCTGCTTTGGACATGTTTATGTTGCCCCAGTTAAGCAAGTAACAGTCAAATCATTAATCTGCATCAGCCATTGGTCTTTGCTAGTTATACTAGCATATAGCATCCCTCTCTTTCTCTTTCTCTCTCACACACAAACTGTTTCACTAAAAATCAGAAAAAAAAATATTCTGCAATATATACCAGATATAAAACATTACTAAATTAATTCACACAATAGAATTTGTAAAAGAAACATCCAAGCAACAACTAAGAGTCAAGGCACTGCATTGGACCTTATTTTGATAGTATTCACCCCAAATTTTGCAGTCTCATTGGAGTAAGACATCACCTGTATACAATTTTAGAGACATTTTTCTGTGTTAGGGTTTTTTTTAACTGTAAAATTCATTGATTACATTGGGGACAACTTGAATTGTCTGAAATGGAAATATTTAAGTCATGTTCTCACAACACTTTTAGCCCTTTAGTTGAATAATTACTCTGGGAAATTAGCTGTCAATAAATTAAGCATACTAGACTTTTGGAATTTTCATGGTATTGAAATGTAGTATTCCCAAATGGAATACAATCTCATGTCCAGCAATGGGTGCTAACAGAACAAAATATGGCTGGGTCAACACTTTTGTCTTGATAGTATATGTTCTCTCATCTATACACATTGTCCATGGTGGATAAAAGTACCAGAATATCACCATAATTGTGAGAAACAACAATAATAAGCAGGAGGAAGACCTAAACCTGAAAAAATATTCCCAAGCAGTCCAATGAAGATTGTGTATATTCTTTGACTAGAAAATACTGTGTGCAGTCGGTTAGGGAGGTCCAGTCAGGGCTTGCATGGTCAGAAAGCCAGGATTTTGAGATTAGGACAGATGATGCCTTACTCTGTCAGGTTTTCCTATTACCACTGCAATATTCTAAGTAGTGGTTTGTGTTTCTCTGAGTGTGTGCACATATGCACTGATTTTCTCCAGTAGCAATATATTGTTGTGAGCAGCCCTTGCATATCCTCCAGTTGTTCCAGTTTGGCAGGAACATCCCAGTCAGTCCTATGACATCCCGTATCTTCAGATGCTTTTAAAATGTCCCAGTTTCTCTCTCCTTTTTTTCACCTCCTCCCTTTGGTCCCCAGTTTATTTCCATTATTGAAAACTGGATTCAAAGTGCAAAAATAGTTTGTACTCAGTTTACACAGCCGAGGAAGAGGAGAGGAAGACCCTTGCTCTTGCCAGTTGGTTCATGCAAAAGCAAACTGCTGCTGTCTGTCCAAGTTTATCTGTTTTCCCTCATTAATACATTTTGCTATCTTGATCACACACGTGTCCCAGCTTCCATCTATGAAATGTTGGAGTGGATCCAAACTATCCTGAGATGACTTGATCATGAGTGGACAATTAAAGCTGTTATTGGTGGTGGTGGGGATATGCTCCAGGTGAAGAAGGGGGCAAAACACTTCTAGAACTGGTTTGCTGATAAGAATGAAAATAGCTGCCCATAGATTTAGCCTCTTCTTGGAACAAAGCTGCCATTATATATGCTTGCACTTCAGAATTTATAGAACATACTGTTTCTCAATGCATCTAGTTGAAAACATATTTTCTTCATTTGTTAGCACAGTTATCAGGGGAAGTGTTTCTAATCTAGCTTTCATCTAACATGCTTATTTTTTAGGTGCTGGAATTTTAATTTGCTCCATTATTATTCTTGTGGATATAATTCAGTCATGAAAATTCACAGCCTCCTATGATTCTGTAATAATCCAACCTAAATAAGTCTTTACTTCCTCAGCAGAATTAGAACTGGGCCAGGATTTTTGCTCATTCTTTCTTTCATTTTCTACAAGCAATCATAGAAACTAGAGTCTACTTTTGTTTCCAAAATATTAGGTGGAACTTTCTCAAGGGAAGAGCTGTTAGACAGTGGAATATACTGCCTCTGAGTATGGTGGAGTCTTCTTCAAAAGCTTTAACACAGAGTCTAGATCTACTGGGAGTACTTTGATTGTGTTTGCTGCATGGAAGGGGAGTTGCACTGGGTGGCCCTTGTGGTCTCTTCCAGCTCTATAATTCTGTTATTCAGAACTGCCCAAACCTCTCTTTAATTTGTACATACAATGTAATACAGACTGGAATGGCCAACACATGCTGTCAAAGTGAGGGGATATTCTTGCAATTTGTGTGCATGGCAGGAAATTTGCTTGGGTTGGCATTAGGGTTTCCACAGCCTAGATTCCCACTCCCAGTCTCAGGACTTCCTTCTGTCGCTCATATTCTTTCCTCTCCTCCTCCCTCTTCCACTTAAAACTTCACACTAAACATCTTCATCTTCCCTTCTCTTCCCTCTCTTTCTCTCCACTTCTAGGACTTTATCATATGAGAGAATAAATTGAAATTAAAGCAAGATATTATCTTATGTACTTATGGTACAATACCATGTCTATTCAGTTGCTGCTTTGCATTTCCTTTATTCCTGTAGTGTACCCTTTGATTGACCAAGAAAATCCATCAATAGGCTCCTTATATTGCTCTATTTCAATAGTCGCACTGGTACGTAGGCCCCTTCCATGACAGCAATGATTGATAGCAGTCATGTGGCATGAGGGCAGGATTCTCCTCTTCTTCCCACTCCCCCTCGCTATTCCCAGCAGACAAGGGTGTTTTTACTCCATGCTTATCTTTTGTTAAAAAATATGTGATTGCATAATTACAGCAAAAAATAAAATGAAATACCCAAAGTAAAAACAACCTTAGCAAAGGCATGCATGCGCTGAAAGACATGGAAGGCTGAGTTACAGAGCCAGTGCAGAAGGGACCATGACTTATCAAAGCAACATAGTAATATAATTGAGGAGAAGTGTGATACCGAGTGTTTTCAAACTGGCATGTTCCCATTTGCTTCACTAACACAATAGTTGTAAGAATTAAAAGGGCTGGAGTGATAAGGTCCCCAGTTGCACTCATTTTTCCCCTCTTTCTCCAGTCAAATTTCTTTATTCTTTCCCCTTTTCCCTTCCTCACTTCTCCTGGCTACATTTCCCCTCATTCTCTCTCACTCCCCACCAGGTTTCTGAAGCTTTGCTTTCATCAAAACAGAAGTACATTCAAGGATAGATTGGTGCACAAGTGCACGTAATGAAAAACCTAACAAAAACTTAACTTTTACAGTCCACATGTACTGATGAATTTAGCTCATCCTGATATGAGCTGATTCGAACAGCCTTTAACTACAAACAGCTACTCCTAAGCCACAGTGGGCTTTCTAGCATTGCAGTAACTTAAAACTTGAGCTTAGCATTCAATAAATACAGTTCAGTAATCCAAGGAACAGGGACTGGCGCAGTTACCAAGGGAATGCAAACATAGCAAATAGAGTTCTTGGTGCAAACAATTTTCAGAGTTTCACTCTCCACAATGTTAGAAATTTGGGAGCTAAAAGAAATTTTCATTTGGTGGGCAGAACTCTTATTTGAGGAAGGCAACACTTCCTTCATTGTGCCTCCTCCCAACACCACACCTCTGGCAGAAGCAACAGGTATAAACATATTGGCAACATCATCCTAAAACTAAGGGTGCAATCCTATGCTTTCTTGAACAGAAACATAACATTTTCCATTTCCATTTGTACTTTTTGGGGTAACATAGTATCATGATGTAAACAAAGATTTACACACACACACACACACACACACACACACATATATATATATAGATTAATATAATATATAATATGATCCAAAAATATCAAACAGCCTTTTAACATATAATCACTTCCAGGTGAGGTGTGTTATTGAGGAATGTGCTGTGTTTGATTATGTTTTTAACTTTTGTATTTTTAACATATTTTATATTGTTTTAATGAGGTGATTTTAAAGTATTTTTAAATTTTTATTGTTAAGTTTTAAATTAACTGGATCTGTGAGCCACTTGGATCCCACTCCTGGAGAAAGGCAGTATATAAAACAAACAAACAAGCAAACATCTGGAGGGCAATCTGTGGCCCTCCAGGTACTTGTTTGTTTGTTTGTTTTATATACTGCCTTTCTGCAGGAGTTTAGGAATTTAGGAATTCCAGGGGTTTAGGAATTTATCGCACCTTTTCTATTCTCACAGCAATTGTGTTAATGAAGGGAAGTGCATACATAACCATTTTGGAAGCATCCCCTACCACACGTCCCTCTATTAGCATGACCTCTTGGACACTCTTCTACCCTGATCCTGAACTCCACCTTCCTGCTCTATGCCCTACCCAGCATGCCTTGCATTTGCAATCCTGGAGTTACGCGAATGCACTTTAACAAATAATAATAATAATAATAATAATAATAATAATAATAATTTAAAAAAACAACAAAAACAACAAATGCTGTTCTGGAATAGCAAACTGGGGCAGGGGGAGAGGAAGAGACACTGATACCACATGACTGCACAATCCCACATTTCTGCCATGAAAGTAAGTTCCCAGATCTGAGGACTAGTGCTGTACCAGCACTGTTGGGATCTTATTGATGGATTATTCCATCAGTGGAAATGTGTGGGCTAACAAGACTTCATGGACTAGGCAGCAAAGAGAGGGAGATGGCATCATGCACTAGGTATAGCTAAAGTCACTATTATCACACTTTCATGGTGGTTTAAAAGCTGTGTGTAATAAAGTCCTTAGAAAGATCAGTGTAAGGATTATTTTTAGTGTGTGTTTGTCCACTGACAATTTTAGATTGTGCCAACCATGATCAGCCAAAGATTGTTCACTGGATCCTGTGGAATTTTCATGACAAGCTGATCTACAATGGCATTCCTTTCTCATTCATTTAGCCCCAAAAGGCTATTATACAAGCTGTAACTCAGCAGCAAGTAGCAAAAGAACACAAAGCTGTACTTTCTTTGGGTGTCCTTTATTCTGATGCTAATAGATAATGGTAATGTAACAATTTTCTAAGACAAAATACTAAATAATTTGCTATGCATTTCAATAGAACATGAAAATGCTATGTTTTTGGACTACCCAGAACCCCCCAACTAGTATGCCTGGGTGATTCTAGGAACTGTAATCCAAAAAATACAAACCTTTCCCAAGCTTTGCATTTTAAAAGTGGCACACATAACCATTCTAGATGTTTCCCCAGCATAGCCTACTCAAACCTGGCATCACATAAAAGACAAAACAATAAATCCAACAAACTGTCTGAGATATTGCTTTCAGCTTTTATGCATTAGCAGAAGGACCCTGAAACCTGTTTTTCCCAAGCACTTACCTGTAGTTTAGAAACAGGTGTGCATCAAATGGAAATGTAAAAGTTTAAACACCCATATGGTGCAATGTCCATGCACCAAATATGGCTTGAATTTTTAATAAAGCTGGTGCATAGGTGTTTAGTCCTTTTTAGGTGGAACAGCTGTATACATAGCCTCTGCCAGGACCTGCTTACTCATAAAATGCTGTAGTAAAGAAGCTGGACTTTATACCTTGTTTATATAACAATAGCTCAATTTCTATCTCTCCCTCCTTCCCCATATGAACCTGTAGAGATTAACTAAGGATTAATCAAAATGGAAATGACAGCCAAGAAATTCTATAAGACTTGGAAAGACAGCTATGAAGGAAGTAGACAAGATTCTCAAGTGCAAAGAGATATTAAATATCAAAGTCAAAAACATACATGCCATTTTTTTCTAATTTCTGTATATGATTGAGAAAGCTGGACAGTGAAAAGAGTTCACATGAAGATCAATTCATTTGAAGTGAGGTGCTGAAGAACAGTTATGAGAATACCACAGACTGCCAAAAAAGATAAATAAATGGGTACATCTTGAACTAGAGTTCAAGATGACAAAATTAAGGCTATCTTACTGTGGAAATAACACAAGGCAACAGTGAAAATGTGATACTACCTGGTAAAATGAAATGTAATAGGAAAAGAGAAAGAGTGCATCACAAGTGGATTGATTTGATCAAGCTCTGAGCGTGGCGGACTTGAACAGATATCTTGACGAACAGGATTTCTGGAGGTCTTTCACTTATATGATCATCATAAGTCAAAGCTGAGTTGACAGCAAAGAAAGGACTATTTGACACACCACATGAACCTTAAACACCTTTTATGACACAGAAAGTGCCTCTATTCTGGGAAGAGCAGTCAAAACATTTTTCAATACACAGCAAAACAGTGATCCTCTCTTGACAATACTTGATATTGTGGTTAAACTACATCCAAGCATGGAAAATGCAACAGACTTTCTAGCACATCCATGCCGTAGTAAGAACAAAGGGCAGCTACTGATATGGGAGCTGAGGCTAAGCTCCAGTATCTACTGTCAGCAGCTGCTGCTCCTTTGATGTGTTTTCTCATAAGACTGAGCTTTGTTGTTAACTTCCATCAACTTAACTTTGACTTATGGCAACCCTATGAATGACAGACCTTCAAGTCACCCTATCATCAACAGCCCTGCTCAGATCTTGCAGACTCAGGGGCATGGCTTCCTTGCTTGAGTCCATTCACCCATCTGTAATGTAGTCTTCCTCTTTGCCTACTGCCCTCCACCTTACCAACCATTATTATATTTCTAGTGAGTTATGCCTTCTCATTATATTGCCAAAACACAACAGTCTCAGTTTAGTCATCTTGGCTTCAAGAGATAGTTCAGAGTTGATTTGCTCCAAGGCTTATTAATTTGTCTTTTAGCAGTCCATGGTATCTGTAAAACCCTTCACCAGCACCACATTTCAAATGAGTTGATTTTCTTCCCGTCAGTATACTTCACTGTTCAGTTTTCACAGTCATACATGGAAATTGGCAATATATGGCATAGACAATCTTAACTTAACTATATTAATCTTTATACTACAGGATCTTGTCTAGCAGCTTCATAACTTCCCTTCCAAATCCTAGTCTTCCGATTTCTTGACTGTATTCTCCATTCTTATTAATGACTGTGCCAAGATAGGGAAAGTATTTAACTATTTCAGTGTCCTCATCAACTACTTTAAAGTTATGGAAAACATCTGTGCTCATTATTTTTGTTTTCTTAACTTCGAGTCTCTATATTGGGAGAAAGGTGGGATATAAGCAAACAACAACAACAACAACAACCCAGATGTATGGGAAAAGAGACAGTAAAAGTACTTAATGCCTCCTTTACATTGCACCATTTGACCCAGCAAGCATACTCAATTTCTTTAATTTGCCGTTTTAGCCTTTGGATGTTTCTTGCAGGTGGGATCAGTTTTCAGCCATACTTGCTTCTTGAACACATGGGTCCATATGCTAAATTGCCTGAATAGTTGTGGTGTTGTTTGCCCTCAAGTTGTTGCTGACTTATAGTGATCCTAAGGTGAGCCTATCACAGAGTTTTCTTGGCAAGTTTCTTTAGAGGCCAGTTAGCATTTCCATCATCTAAGGCTGCGATTATGATTTGCCCAAGGTCACCCAATGGGTTTTCATGGCCAAGCAGGGATTTTAAACCCTGCTCTCCAGAATTATAGTCCAATGCTCAACTACGCCATGTGCCTAATTAAATAACTCTTTGACAGACCCTTCAAACTTACTTTAATAAATAGTCAATAAATGTTTATTGACTATTTATTGCTACTGTTTTTAAGTATGTTTTAATCATAATTGGTTTAATTGTATTTTAAAGGGGGGATGGGACTAGGGAATGTTATGGAATGTATATTTTAATGTTGTAAGCCGCCTAGATTGCATCGTCCAAAGGGTCAGGATAAAAATAAATTTTATTATTATTACTTTAATAGCCAGCAGCTGCATCAAGTGACGGATGTCTGTTCAGTTGGCAAAGAGGGCGAGCAGGATGATGTTTCCAGGTCCCTTCCACCAGTAAGCTGCAATTGGCATCCCACTTCGTATAGTCATACCCTCACCTACTGGTGCAAGGGGGCTGGAAATATTCCTCTGCCCCAGTCACCAGCAGAAGAGACCTCCATTACTCAGTGCAGCTCCTGGCTGTAGGAGGTAAGGAGACTTTTATGATAGTGCCACTATTGCCTCAATCATGCATACATAGCATTAGTAAATACTGAGCACTTATGGATCCTTAACTCAAGGCTACAAATCCATGACTGTAATACTGGGTGCCAGTCACAATTTAAAAAAATGTAGAAATGTTGATTCACTTCTGCAACAGAAGCCCTTTTCTAGATCCCCCCCTTCCTATCACTTGAATACCAACCATCTACTTAACACATATCCACTGCAATTCACTCTTTTGCTCAGTATCCACAAGAATGAAAATGAGAGGGAGTTTTAGATGTTGTATAGGATTAGTGAGGTAGGGTGATGTTAAAACAGAGGGATGAGGAGTCAGGAAACAAAACAATTATGTACCCAGCAAGCATCCTCATTAAAGAAAGGTTCAGAAACCTCTACACTTGATGGAACATTTTTCTCTTTCAGTTTTTTGTTTAATTTGTTATCAGGACTGTTGCCATCCAGAATTTAAGCCAAAACTTATTCTGTTCATGAACTGTATTAGCTGAAAATATAACAGCTACCATGCTGGGCCAGACAAATGATCTGTGGAAGTTAACTTTCTGTCTCCTGATAGCAGCCAGCCAGATGTCAGAGGGGAATTGACATACAGGTCTTATCATATGTTAGTTGCTAATACCTGGTAATAAAAGGTGTTTATATAGTGTGTTTGACAAACGAGATTTCACTTTTTGCTGCTGTGGTTAAGAAGACAGTGGTGATGACCCTATCCTTTATAAATTTTTATCAGGGCTCGGAGACATTTTTTAAGACTACTTTTCACCTTCTCTTCAACAAGAACTTTACTGGAGCATTAACAATGGTGTAATCAGATTTTTAGCATTAATACTGGTTTGAATAATGCTGGTCACTAGTCACTGGTCATTGTTATTCATTAATTGTTACTTTACACTGCTTTATGGTTTTTATAATTTGTCATTGCTTTTATAGCATGAAATATTTATTGGAAGCCAGCTAGGAGGGCTTTGACCTTTGCAGATGGCCTATAAACATTTTAAACAAATAGATAAATTTGTATCTGGAATGTCTCACCACATTCTACATATGGATGGTCACACTATAAAAAGCCCCCTCAATCCCACCACACCGCCATCCAAAGGGTAAAAAAGATTCCTGGTCACAAAAAACTAGTGTGTTATAAAGAAGGAAAGACATACTATTAGCTTTACATCAAGGAATGTCAAGGATTTAAAAAAAATGTGGAGAGGCATTGAATCACTTGTGCTCTATGTCTACAGTGTGAAGGGGTACAGTCCAGACAATGGTAAACACTTTAGTTTCTCTGTTATTTCTTAAACCTCAGTTCATCAGAATTAAGAATTACTATTAATTCTTATACTGACTCATTAATGTAGCAGGTGGGTTGAACTAACAGGATGATGTGATTGGGCCAGACTTCACCCCCATGATTTGTCACATGTGGATGCATTTTTTAACATAATTGCTGTGACGTCTGCTTAGATCATTTGCCAATAATATCAGAGACAGAAAAAGAACAAAGAATTGTCATGAAATGTTTCCACAGTTTTACAGCACTATTCTGTACATGCTTACTTACAAGTAAATCTTTCTAAATTCAGTGGTATTTACTCCAAACCTTATCTACTTAACACCACTATTTAAGTTTTGTTGTATGCCTTCTGACTTATGGCAACCTCAGGGTGACCCTATCAGGGCTTTCTGGAGCTGAGAGTGTGTGACTCACCCAGTGGCTTTTCATGACCAAATGGGGATTCATACCCTTGTCTGCAGAATCATAGTCCACTACTCAAATCACTACTCACCATGCAGGCTCTCTTTAATTTAATTTAACTTAATTTAAATCTATTCTATTAATTCTATTGAATTTACTATTCCCTAATACTGAAATTGAGGCAAGAAAAAATTGGGTAGGTTGGAAGCTCACTTTGGCAACGGGGGGGGGGGGGGGAGCCAAAGTGGTATCAGAACCATTGGCCGGCTCTTACAGATGTAGTGTCATGACCCCTCACTAACAGATTGTAACCTTTTGGTCTCTGAATGTGACACTTTAGTCTTCGTGCTCCTCCTCAGCAAATGTAGGGATTAGACACTTTCCAGGTGACAAAGGCTGCTGTAAGATCAATAAGTAATTTGTGTCAGAAGGCCAATAAAAAAAAAATAGACAAGAGAAAGATGGGCAAAGGCTTTGGAGGAAATTAGGGAGCAGGGAGGTCCGGCAGAGAGCAGACATGGCAACAGATGCAGAATGTTAAGAAGTCAGAGGTAACTGCTTTCAGTCAATCAGAAAACTGGACAATGATCATATCAGAGCTTTGAAGACTCAGAAAGGTAATTTTTAGTAACCCCAGGCTGGAGTTTTATAAAGGTTATTTTTTGGGGTACAATTCCCAGAATTTCCCAACCAGGTCAGCATGGTCATGTGGTGGGAAGAGGGTCATGGATTAGTTTGCCCCCCAAAAAGTAGCTTTTCAAAGTTCCCACCTAGGCACACTGTGATGTTTGTCCAAGGTACAATGCCCTGGGCTTAAAAGATACTCAATTTCTAGCCATGAAAACAGCCAAGCCTTCACAACACATAAACACATTTAGACTTTCTTCAGGGCTCACAGGCTGCTAAGCTGTTCCCAAATCCACACAGAAGCTGGGAAGAAGGAGCCTGTCGTGCTGTGAAGCCTCTGGGACTGGATCACTGACTTCTAATCACAGTGTGCTTTAAAGCATTTAAGAGAAAAAGCACTGCTTGGTCCATGTCCAGCTACACATTTCAAGCAAACAAACAGGACTCATCTGCCACTTACCCAGTATCCTAGGAAGAGGTACACAGACTACCAAATGAAACCAGGGAGAAACGAGAGGATGATGGCCATCTGTCAGGGATGCTTTGATTGAGATTTCCTGCATGGTAGGGGGTTGGACTGGATGGCCCTTGTGGTCTCTTCCAACTGTACAATTCTACGATTCTATGATTATATGATTCTAGAGGTCCTTACTAGCACAATCCTCTACTCCCTTGCATAGTAAACAGCATACAGGAGCCTTCTCCTAGGTCAGTGTTCCCCAAACTTTGGTCCTCCAGTTGTTTTGGACATCAGCACCAGTTAGGGCAGTGTTTCCCACACTTTGGTCCTCCAGAAGTTTTGGATTTCATTTCCCAGAATTCCTGATAGTTGGCTTAAATGGCTAGGCCATTTTCCTTAGCTGATGCTTTCCAGATATCCTGGACTCCATATACAAACTTCATCACCCTCCACAGCCATTAAGCCTACTGAGAACAGAGGTAGTAGTCAAGCACATCTCCCTACAAGAACAAAATGAGATTCATCTCAGTCCTCCAACTATATGTTCTTCCTTTGGCCGCAGGCATTTTAGGACATGGCAGCAATGAGCACATGTGTAAGTGTGCATGCATGTGTAGTCCATATCAGGATATAAATGAAACTCAATCTTTACACCACATTCAAAACAATGTCTTGGTTTTGCATCCAGAATCCTGTGTGCTTGATGTTGTTACCATGGAAAGGGCTGAAGGATCACAACTTAAACTTTATGACCTTTATTTTCCCATATAACTAAGCAGCTTTTTGCCAGCCTGAAGGGAGTATTAAGGGTCCTTATGCAGCTCTCCACCTTGTTCTGTGTCCCCTGGTGACTTCTGAGCAAAAGACTCTTAAGCTCTTAGGCTACTCTAAGCGACTGGAGCAGTCAGCCCCCTCTGAGGGGGAGAAAAAACGGGGGAAGGCAAAGCAGGCAGAATTATTGACATAATTGTTTATGTTTGCACTTGTAGGGGATTACTTTTCTGCCACCTGTTTTCACACGAGGAGGAGGTGTGTGAAGGTCAATGAGTCATTAAAGCATTTGGGAGCAACTGAACAGTACTAAAGGCTGAATTATTGGCGGGGCCTAGGGAATTAACCATATGAGGCATTTGGCAAGTATTTTCTGATTGGCAGTGAGAAAACCAGAAGTCTAACAGTGAGTCAAGCATCATACCCAACACTTTGGTGCCATATGTATTACCTGGAAGGAAGGACCACTGGGATCTGCAGGATTCTGGTGTTCTATAACTACAGCTGTCACAGCAGAGAAGCCATAGCAGTGGAAGAGGAACATGTGTGCTTTGTATTCTATTAGATGGGTGCTGTGAGTGTTCAAGCAGAAAAATCTTTCCATAACTGAGGGTCTTTGATCAGGTTCTGTCAAGTAAGATTAATCCAGTACAGCTCAGAGCTTGGAAACAGTTTTTGTTTTTCATTTTGACAGCAACTCCCAGAATTCCCATTATGTCCACCATTCTGCCTGGGAGATTCTGGAAGCTGTAAACCAAAAAACAACTCTTTCAAATTCTGCTACAGCTCTGCTTGCAGTTTGCTGCTGGTTACGTCCTCTGTTCCAAGACACATGGAAAGGAACATATCAAGGTCTGAGATGATCCAGGAAAGCAGGGCCATGAGAATGAGCCAGTAATTAGGAGTAAAGTCGAGTTTAATGGGGAAAGCAAGAGGCAGAAGTAAACTACATGTCCAGTTGACTTTGTTGTTCAAGCAAGCCTCAAATGGAACAGGGCAGTCTGTCTGTCTGTCTGTCTGTCTGTCTTCCTTCCTTCCTTCCTTCCTTCCTTCCTTCCTTCCTTCCTGTCTTCCTTCCTTCCTTCCTTTCCAGTATGGTCCAATGGCTAGCCTGGTTAGGTGGAATTAGTAGGTGGAATGAGACATTACCTGCAGTCCCCAAGATCATCACAAGGGGCACAAATTTTAGATCTCAGCATAAATCTCTCAGTGGCACACGACAGAGAAGAAAGCAGCAAGAAGCATATCAGAAAGTCTTTATTAGGGATGGGGACTTTAATATCCCAGAATCCCAAGAAGGAAACTTCTTATCCAGACTCAAATTTCTGGATCCAAGAGTTACACTGAACTTCGTACTGATTGATTGGGGGTGAGAGTGGGGAGTTAGTTCTCTGTTGTCCTAAAAGAAAAATCCCCAAATCCATATTAGTATGATACCTTTTTCAAGACTAACTAAAAGGGCACAAAACTCTCCAGTTATTTTTATCTTTTAATATGTTTCTAGGGAGGAGGGACCTGTTATCATGCTATCACTATGTTGTCTTGAGATATCATGGAAAAGGAAAGGTATGTAGACATTTGGAAGAGATTCTATCAGGTGATGTAATGGTCTTAGGCTTCAGTTGGGGCTGCCTATGAAGACACAGGAAGGTGGAAAAGTTTGATCCTCCTCCT
>NC_056526.1:72781903-72805455 GCF_019175285.1 Sceloporus undulatus
TCTCCTCCTTTTAAAATATAATGCCCATCTGTAAAAAGTACGTAATACAACTACTATATCTTTGCCCATCAGATTTGCACTGGTAGGGGATTTTATGGGCATTCATCACCCTGTCTTACTAAGTCTAGTAACAGGGAGTTTAGCATTAGCTTCCAATGCGACAGTAGATACACAACAGCAGTTTCACTCTTCTCATACCTGAAAACTGGAGCTTGGAAGTAACCATCTACAGGCAATGACATTGCCCACAACATGTTTATTTGAGGTGGGTAAAGAGGGTAGTATCACATTTCTTTATGCAACAAATACTGTTACTTGTTTTCATTATTTTGGGGACTAAAATGTTTTCAGGGGCATTTGGGGTCCGATGTTGTTACTGCTGTCAAGTTGACCTCAACTTATAGTGACCCTTTGAATGTGAAACCTCCAAGTCACCATATCAACAACCCTGCTCAAGTCTTACATATCACCTGATTGAACATAGCCACCTGGAATGAAGTCTTCTTTTCCTACTGCCTTCTATCCTGCCACACGTTACTGCCTTTTCTAGTGAGCCATGCCTTCTCATGATATGGCCAAAGTATGACAGCTGCAGTATAGACGTCATGGCTTCTAAGGTCCATTATGCCAATGTTAAGTCACTTCTTGATGTGGTGTACAGCAGTAGGACAGAAGAGAACACTCTCTCTTTTGGCAGAGAAAACTGCCTTGCAAGCTGCTGACCATATTGGGAGCTGGCAGGGCAGCTTTATTGCCTGAAAGGAGAATGTTGATGCTTCTCCTTTCATTGTGGTGCCCGTAGCTACTTTATATCTGTTAAGAATACTGATGATGCTCCCTCCTACAGTGGTATAGTAATACTAGGCAAAAGGATATTGGCCATTGAGTTACTAATTAATTGGGGGTAGAGGTAATATTAACAGTAACTGGTGTGTGTGTGTGTGTGTGTGTGTGTGTGTGTGTGTGTGTGTAACAAGTTACAGAACATTTGTTTTTCAAACGTAGCTTTCCAAGTTTGGATGAAAGCCCAAATTGCTTTTCTGGTTCATCTATCTAAATCATTTGTGGACTACACCTGACATCACATCAAACCATATTTACAGCTCACTTGGACTTTGACAGATGGTCTGAATCGCAAGAAAGTACAAAGAGCTAGTGTAGCATCTCAATATTTTGCTTCTGGGAGAGAAAGGGTTATCATAATTACTCTCTCATTTCTTCTGTTTAAGGAATCATAGCAATTATATGTTTTCCGTAATCTGGAGGAGGCAGTACAGAAAATGACAAGCATTTCATCACAACAGGTATGTGAGATTTTTCCTCATTCCTCCTTAGATAAACATGAAATAAATTATTACAGTCTTTGTTCCAAATTCCTTGGAAGTAACCACAAATGCAAATATAGCACACATTGAAATATTATCTGATGTCCTCTTCTTCTGTTACTGAAGATATTTATCACTCACTGTTGTGACCTATCTTCTGTCTAGCTTTAGGGAACAAAGACCTGCTTGTACTAAAGATACATACTCTAGCCAAGGACTCATTGTTGCCCTGGCCCAAATAGTGAGAAGCATCTTCACTACACTGCCTTGGTTCACCTGCTGAATATCTTATTTTTTCATTTCATTTCTACCATCACTCACAACCTTGATGCCCAGCATTTCAGATTATTTTAACACACATGGTTGATCCATGTCTGCCATGGATCAAAACCATGCCTATGATCCTTCCCAAAAATAAAGAGAAAACTCATAATGTAATGCTGTCTAGGCCTGCAAGTCTTACCAGGTTTCCAAATGAAGGTGATCTGCTGGGATGGCCCTGCCAGTGAGCCAAACCAAAGCAATAGTGTTCTTATACTTTTAGTCTGTTGTTGTTGTTGTTGTTGATTATTGGGATTTACTAAAGCAATTATAAATGCATAACCACTGTAGTCATACAGCTGTGCAGCATCTCCCAACCTGATCTGACTCCCAGTGATCACTTACTGGGCAGCAGCAACTGAGATTTAATGGGATTATGTTCTCCTGTTGATTGGGAAGTAGCCAAGTGATATTTCCACTTCTTGTGTGAGCATTATCTGGTGTGAGGAGGAAATGCCACAGGGACCTTGCTCCTTGGTGTTACAATGGAGTGGGTGGGAACATTAGTCAGTTGCTTCCTGATCAACAGGGGAACACAGACATCTATTGCCTACATCAGCAGCTGCCCAGTAAATGGGAACTGGGAAGCTTTCACAATCCCTACATATCCCCTAAACTAGGAATACACAGGGATTGTGAATACAAGCCAGTCATGAATGCATAACACTAGGTTTCACATTTGTAACTGTCTTAGTGAATTCCATCCATTATTATTATATTCATTTAAAGCCTGCCTTTCCCCCAGTTTGGGATGCAAGGCAGATAATGATAGTCAAAACAAGCATAGTTAAAACGTCACAGCTTGCAAACATTAAGTAGCAATTAAACTATCATAGAAATAAAACAAGTCAAAAACATAAACTATCAAAGGAAACCACCACCACCAACAAAAAAAATCACTTCTCAAAGGCATGCCAGAATAAAAAAATTGTTTTGCCTGCTTGCAGAAAGATTGTAAGAGAGACTAGCATATATGGGAAGGGAGTTCCAGAGACTGGAGACAGCCACTGAGAGGGCCCTCTCCTGTGAGAGTGGTGGGATAGAAAGAAGGGCCTTCTCAGCAGATCTCAAAGTGTAGACAGGTTCATATGAAAGAAGATGGTATTTCAAATATACTGGACCTCAACTGTACAGGACTTTATAGCACCAACATTTCTAATTGTTCCTGGAAAATGACAGGCAGCCAGAAGACTGTTACAACAAAGGTATTATGGCAAGCAAAAATTAGTAAGTGGACTTCATCCAAAGGAAGCAGATTTTTGTGGGCTCTTGGGTATAAATATATCTATCTATCTATCTATCTATCTATAGTTCTCAAATATTAAATAACTTTGGAGTAACTTTTACACAACTTTGGAGTAACTCAAAATAGAATTCACTCGTTTTCTTGCCTGAATACTAATACTAATTAGTAATTCAATACTAATGAAAAGACTGCCAGTGTTTCAAGGAGCAGTGCCAAAGGGGCAAAAATGGACAAATGTCCATAGGAAATGATGTCTGCCTATCTGTTTATGGAATTGAGATACAAAATAACTAGATCCATTTCCAGTTCAGGGAGCTTTTCAGGCCCTTCCTCCCATTCCCTCCACTAGAAAATTTACTGGCGTAAGGAACAGACGGGGAGGTCGTTCTTGTGTCATCACATGCATACTCTCCATACTTAAACTGAACAGCCAGTGATATGAACTGAAACCTCCCATAGAATTTTATCACATGGAGGATGAATTGGTAAAATCCCAGGCAGAAACAGGATTTTAAAATCTGGGTGTTGTTTGTCAAATGTGTTTGGCGTGAAAGAGAAATAATGTGAAAATAATCTGAATCGAAAGCTCCTTTGTACTTTCAGCATTTAGCAAAAGTAAAAAGGAGCTGGTTTTGATGACTTTGCGTTTGGATATTTTTACGTTATTTTTCTTTCAAACAAACATCATCTGAAAAACATCCCGCAAATGCAGGGTTTTTTCAACTTTCTGTTTGGGTTAACCCCAAATGTCACCTGAAAAACAACCCACAAATGCAGGTTGTTTTCAATTTAAATTTAGTTTCTGCATAGGATTCGTCCTGTGTGATAGAGATCCATGATAGAGATTGTGGAAAGCTATAACATAGATTGCATTAACAGAAGTGTTCATATTAGCTGAAGCAGGTTTGGCATAGTTCCCTTAGTTCCCTTGTTGCCATTCCCACTTATAATTATAATATATATATATAATGAAACATTGAGGCCAGTAAGGTTATTGGAGTGCAGTTTACTAAAGCTATTCGAGAGAATAAAATGTTCAAAAACATACCAGCAGCCACAAAGGACTCGATCCAGAGCTTTAATCCAAGAGGAAGATATATGAAATCTCTCAGCAAATTAATGGGAGAATTCTTCCTGGAACTGGTTCTATGATAGAAACAGCTTGAACAAGTGCTCTGGTTTTGCCAGTCTTGGAAGCAAACCTTCATGTAGGAAGACAGATTAAATAGGAGGAGACTGATCCACATGTAAATGAAAGGTGTGTTGGTGACACAGTGAGACAACCAGAAACCACCTCTTGGTAAGCTATTGCTATACTTTTCTATTCTCCTGCAAAACTTCTAGCCTTCTGAACAAGGAAGTCTTTCATCCTGACTTCTGATTTCATAACAGGGATTGGCATGTTATCCTCAACTTACATTTGTCATTTTGGAATCAAAGTGTTCTGGACAATGAGAGGTAAAAAAAGAAAAAGAAAAGAAAGGATAAAGTTGTTGTTTGTTTTGGCCATGATCCACAAAACAATTTAAACCGAATATTTGGATTTTAGAGATTATTTTGATCCTTTATAATTAAAAAAAGCCCTGGGTTTTAATGTTAATTTAGCTCTGTGCTTCTCTGAAAGAATAGGTTTAAACTTCAAGAAATAATGCAATTTGACACCCCTTTAACTGCCACAATTCCATCCTGCAGAATCCTGGGAGTTGTAGTTTCTTGAGGCACCAGCACCTCTTGGGCAGAGAAGGCTGCCATGTAAACCTACAAATCCCAGGATTCCATAGGACTCAGCTATAGCACTAAAAGTGGTGTCAAAGAGCATTACTTTTACAGTGTAGATGCACCCCTGTTTAACTCAGTCTAACCCAATATCTGTAGAACCTATTTCAATAGGTTCCCTTGTTTATATCCCTGTTTAACACAGTCATCATGCAGAACCTATATCTAGACAATAATAAATTATTATCATTGTGCAATACTTGTGTGAATGTTCAGACCATAGCAAAATAACTGATCTGATCTCCATGGCAAGAACTTGGTGACTCCAGTGACATTTCACATATAACACATTAAGCATGCATTGGAAATTCTCATGTTTCGCTAAGCAATGAGTTGGTTACCACCATCTTAACTATTCCTATTTGCCCCTAAATCAAGTGTCATCCCATGTGCAGAGAGCACTGGAAGCAGCTTTGGGTGTGTGCCCAGTCACAGACAGTATATGAAGTACAGTCCATGCCACATTCCTTTTGAAAGAAGCAAGCCAATGAATTTTCCATTCTTCCAATGCTGAAGTCATTTCCATGGAGACAACTGCTTTCCAGTTAAAGCAAAGGCACCAAGCGACAAGAAAAGGAATAGACCAACATGGAGGTTCGCAGAAGTACCCAAAATGTTTTAAATATCAAACTGAAAAGGAATTGTCTCCCTCTTCTTAAAACAAAATAGATAAGTGGGGAAGGCATATGTTCAATAGCTGTGGAATTCTTGTGGTGCCTTAAAGACTAATAACTATTATTACAATATGAGCTTTCATGGTTTATGGCCTAATTAATCAGATAAATGAAGCATTATCCAGAATTTCACGCACATTCACATACAGAGTGCAGCACTTGGTTGCACATGGAACTGTAGACAGCGAGATCAGAGTGGAATTAAGCGAAGAAGGCACTAACATTGACAGTTGCTTTATTAACATTGGCCATTTACAAAGCTGTTGTTGATAACACCGACATCCTGGCAGTCGCTGAACCAATTAACACATGTAAAGTGAAGAGGACCCATTTTCGAATTCAAACCTCTCAAGATAAACTAAAACACCCTAATGGATTGTAATTCAGCAGCTTGCTCATGCTCTCTCTAATCTCCCTTTGAAATTTCTTCACTTTACTGCAGTTCCTTTAAGGAAGAAAGAAACTTCAAAGGGAGATTAAAGAAAGAGACTGTTGTGCACAGTGCAGTTACACTCTAGATTTATTTAGGGACAATATGATATTTGCACTTTTATTTTCAATATCTTTGCTGATGTGGTCAACATTATTTTTTGTCATGTTTACATCAACTGCACAAGACACACTGACTGAGCTATTGAACCAAAAATTTATTTAGGTTAGGCACCCTCAGCTCAGGTCCTGTCAATGTGTGTGTGTGAACCTGGGATTCTCCCCCCCCCCCTCCAAGTTTAAGGAGTCTTTGGTGAGCAATGTATGCTTGCTTACATTGAATCACATTTGCCAATCCAGTGAGGGAATGTGTTGGAAATGCAATAAACATAAAGGGACGTTATACCATATGTGGTGGGGATGTACAGAACTACAAAAATTCTGGAAGATAGTACATGATTCCATACAAAATATTTTGGGGTTTAATTTCTGTATGGATCCAAAATTGTATCTCCTCAATATAACTACGACATTGAATACAAAAGAAACAAAATTTTGGAGAGTTACGCTTTATCCAGTCACTGCAGCTAGGGTAGAGATAGCTAGACTGTGGAAAACTAAGGAAGTTCCGTCGTGGGAGAGTTGGATGATTAAAGTAAATGAATACAGAGAGTTGGATAGAATGACATGTTTGGTGCAGAATCGTGATGGAATAAAGAGAAAGGAAATATGGGAAAGGGTATTGAAAAGGATGGGAAGGGAATGGGATATCAATGTATCGCTAATTAGTAATTGAAATTATTTTGATGAATCAGAACTCTCTAAGGTCTTCTCACCTGTTTATACTTTTTTCTTCTAACCAACAGTTAACTTCAATTCCAGAACAAGGAATGACAAAGTTTTTTTTTGTTTTATCGAAGAGGTTGTGGAACGAAAAAATGTTATTTTATTTTGGGAGGTTTGTCCTCCTTAGTGTAAAATGAAGGACTATGTATGATTTATGAATGTGTTTCGTGACAATTTCAGTAAAAGAATAGGGTGACAGAAACAGTGTAACTAGATTGTTTGATTATCTTATGTCATGTAATTAGGAATGAACCACTATATATTAATTTAAGTGTGAAGTGTTAACCCAACGTTGGATAGGGGACATTTGAAAAAGAATCCTCAATAAAAACTATCACCGATCGGAGCTGAATTACGAAACACCAATTATCAAGGATGAATTATAGAGAACAGAGAAAAATTCTCCAAAGGTAGAGAAAATGTTTTTGGAAGTCTTTGTGACCTGAAGGGATCAAGTCCATACGTTAAGATCTGTCCTTTTTAGACCAATTTATGTCAACACACGAAACTTTTTGGACTGGAATTCATTGTTTAATTTTATGTATATCTTTTATATGTTGAAACTATTAATAAAGATTATTCAAAAAAAAAAAAGAATCACATTTGCCATTTTAATGCCATTTCCCTGCATTTGGAGATATCCTTCTGGAGCGCTTTGCAATCCATTTTTGTTCTAAACACTTTAAATATTTGGCTATTATCAACAAACTCAGACACTTTCCTGATCACTCTCAGTTCCAGATCATTTATGAAGGGGTTAAAGGGAATCCAACCCAGTACAGATTCTTGTGGGATCACAGTGTTTATTTCCTTCTCCCATGTTTACTTCTGCTCTATGCTAGCTGTTCTATAACTTGTCACCAGTCTATAAGAGGATTTTTACTCTTATCTCATGACTATTACATTTTTGGAGGAGTCTTTGGTGAGAGACTTTGTCAAAAGCTTTTTGGAAATTCAGGCAGATAATGGCTACCAGATAACTGCTGTATGTCTGAGGTCTTAGCTTTGCAGAAACTGTTTGTACTTAGCAGAATATGTTTTTCTATATGCTTGACAATTTCATATTTAATAAGACTTCCCACCAATATCTTAAAAGAAGCATTACATTTCACAGTTTGCAGTTCCCTGAATGCCTGAGATCAGCTTTTCAGAATTGGTGTTGTATTGGCCACCCTTCAGTATTATGGTAAAGAGACCTAACTTAGAAACATGCTGTGTATTTTATCAGAAGTTAAGCAAATCAACATTTCAGTTCTTTAAGGATTCTCAGATGAATACCATCTGGAACCAGTGATTTACTTACTTTAAATTTATCAATAAGATACAGAACAGTGATGAACAACTGCAAGCATGTGGGTCATTTCCTTGCCCCCCCCCCCACATTCACCAATGCATTTTGGTCAATTTGCAGTCAATTTTTGGGGAGGGTTGAAGGTTCTGGGAAATTGGAAGAAGCAAGCTGCCACATTTGCAGTTTGTTGGTTTTCAGGCAAAATAGTTGCTGAAAAATCTGCCTGTTTTTTAAAAAATGATTTGGGGGAATCTAAGGGATAGGGGGTGCTTCAGAGGCTGCACTTGGGGTCCCAAAGGCCATGTGGTCCACAGGCCTCACTTTGCCTGGCCCTTGCCTAGAGCTTCTTCTCCTGTCATCACTACTTGCCTGAGTTCCTCAGAATCCCTTCCTAAAAATATCAGTTGAATATCTGCCCTATATCTTCAATAGTGAAGACATATGATAATTCAGATTTTCTGCAATTTCCTTAGCCTTTTCAGTACTCTCTTAATTCTGTTCTCATCCCACATATTCTCAAAATATTTTCTTAGCTCCCTAATTATCTTTTTTCACCATCCCTTTGTGCAAATTTATACTCCCCCCCCCCCCAATGTCCTCTCAGTTGGGCAAAATGCCCCTTTTCTGAAAGGCATGAAAGTTGCAGATATAAATCAGTGGAGAACTCTTTGATTTTAATATAACTTTAATTGAACTGGGGAAGTGGTCTGATGAGGCAAAGCTCAAGAGAAAAGCAAGTAGAAAATTACATCATTAGATAGGACAAAGGGGAGGGGGAGGAAGAGTTGAGGAAAAAGAAACTAGTGGGACAAGTAGCAGTGGATATACATTCGGTCTCCCTTATCTGAAATGCCAGAGATGTTTGGATTTTTATTTATTGATTTATTTAGATTTTGGAATACCTGTATTTTCATATATGTACATAATAAGATATCTTGGAGATGGGACCCAATATATACATTATATACATAGCCTGATAGGCATGCTTTCAGTCTGCAATGATATGATCCTGTGGGTTCTTCCTAGCACTACAAGTTGCCCATTGAGTCTATAGTGAGTTATATCTGAAAGTTCATAAAATTTATCCTGCTCCTGCAATCCTACACATATTATAGAAAAAACAGCAGAAAATCTGAGTGAAAGTTTAAACTGGAAGAACCAGCAGTAACAAGAATAATAGCAATAACTGACACACCACCTCCCTGTTTCTGAAACACACAAGAAGGAAAGTGGCAAGATATGGATGATTCCATAACTTGGACATGGTATTCCATATAATTAAATCCCACTGCATTTATGTCTCTGTCAATTTGTTCAAAAGCAGGCTGCAAATCACAACCTATTTTTTCAAGATAGCATTTTATTTCAAACCAACAAAACAACCTGTAAGAGGAATACAACCTTGCAGAACCACTCAGACACCTACTGAAACATATGTTGTGGGGGTCTCTAGATTTGGAGGATGACACTAACTGAATGCATGCAATGTTTAAACAAGATTTAGGTCAAATTAAATGTTTCTAAAAGTGCAACTGTACGTGCAAGTCCTTGCCAATGGGCTCCAATTAAACAAGTGAAATATTCTTCTAAGGTTCCATCCACACTGCAAAAATAATACAGTTTGGCACCACTTTACTCTCCATGGCTCAATGCTATGGAATCCTGGGAACTGCAGTTTGTTGTGGCACCAGAGCTCTCTGACAGAGAAGGCTAAATGTCGCACAAAAACTCAGTTCCCAGAATTTTGTAGCATTGACCCATGGCAATTAAAGTGGGGTCGAACGGGATTATTTCTAGTGTGGCTGTAGCCTTAGTAAAAATGCAGGTCTTATTGCCATCTGTGGGAGAGCTTACTTGATTTCCTCCATTGATTTCATTGCTATCTGGGCTACATTGTATATTTCTCGTTTTCTCTAGTAGCCTCTGAGAAGTTCCAACAAATAACTTCAGTCCACTCTATACCAAAGTGTCTCAAACGTTCATTGAGTTTTATCAGTATATTGACTGTCACCAGTTCAGACTGAATCTTCCACAAAGACTTTTGTTGAAAGGAAATGTCTGAACTATGAACTGTTAAGTTTGCTACATCATACATATTTACATATTGTGCTACAATATTCATTCACAAATAGGTTAACCTCTTGCCTTCTCACCTTGGCCTGAATCTTGATAGCCTCAAGTAAAGAGCTCCATTAAATCAGTGGTGTTTATCTATCTGTTGACACCCTATTCAACAATTGATCCAGTGGGTTTACTCTAGTTGAGACTGTCCAATAGGATTCAGGCTCTGTATATTTTACAGTGGGGTAGAGAGATTATTATATAAGAAAACTGACCATTGCTGCCAGTAAAGAGCTTGGAAAAGTTACCTTTTTGGGATCCTTTTTTGGATCATTCCCCAGCCATCATGCCCAGTGACCATGCTGGCTAGAGATTCCTAGGAGACATTATCCAAAAAAGTAATTTTTCCAAGTTCTGCTGTAGGGTTCTTTCATCCCAGCATAAGTGGGAAACATTGGGGGGGGGAAATGCTGTCCGTTGTTGAAACTGATTTTTTTTTAATGAGACAGAAAATAAATCATTCTTCATGATACCGGTTGCTACATTTCCTCCAGTTTACAGCCATCTTTACTTCTAGGACACATCTCAGTGAACATGAAGCAGAAAATCTAAGTTTGTACTCTTCTCTACAAGGTTTGATGTTGGAAGGAACTGATAATTGGCATTATTTCTCCCCTCCTTTCCATCTTAAGGTTGTAGGTCAACAGAATTGTAGAAGGTTTTGAATAGTAAACTGGGGTACTATAGTTGTGCTACTCAAAGCTGTGATCCATGGACTAGAGCCAGTCCACAAGCCATTGGCTGAAAATCTGTGACAGAGGACAAAAGCAGTTATATAGCTAGTGAACCCAAATTATGTACTGGTCCCTGACACATTGGGAAAATATATATTTGCAGGACCCCCACATCAGATAACTCCGGAAGCACTGTACTATAGTACTTATTCAGTATAAGCAGGTGTTGTTGCTGCTCCACCTGCTGGTGAGAATGGGGATGACTCTTGAAAAACAGTAATTTCCCAGGAAAGTTGTGCGATTGCAGTGAAGATTTTCACACACATCGTGATTAGAAAGGACTTATCCCTGGAATAACCAGGGAATAATTAGCAACAAATCATTCACAGGGCATTCATGGGGAAGTCCCATTAATGATTTGTTCCTGGTTATTCCCTGGTTATTTCAGGACAAGTCCTCTCTAATCGTAATGTGTGTGAAAATCTTTACCGTGATCGCATGACTTTCCTGGGAAAATTACTGTTTAAACCCCTGATTTTCTCCACGTCTGATAAACTCCTTAGTCTGAATTTTAAAGGCGATATCCAAGGTGTGGAACCTATTTTGGTGATACGGGGCCTGAACAGATAGGCCACAATAAATCTGCTTGGAGTCACACTGGAGGTATGCTGTTTAAATTATGCATGCATCCTAAGAAGCTGTAAGCTGTGCCAAAGCCACACTACAGTCCTAAGGAGTGGAGCACAGCTTTGGTGCACCTTCTGGCCTCTTAAGATGCATGTGTCATTTAAATAGCATACCTCCAAAGTGACCCGAAGCAGCTTTATTTTGGTCTGTTTGTTCAGGCCCATAGTTGTGGAGTCTTGGTGGTAGTTTTTGCCATCCCACTCCAGAAGCAATAACTATACTCTTGGAAAGTAAACCAGGATGGGGAACACATGGTTATCCAATGCAACTCCCAACTTTCCATACCTGGCTAGAGCTGAGGACAATCACAATCCAACAACATTTCCCACATCTCCCCCCTGCCCCTTCTCTTACACGGCAGTTTTTCTGCCCTGAAACGAAGAGCTCCCTTGTTTGTTTCCCAACAGAGCTATCATATCTAGGCTCTATTGAGCTCCTATAAGCCTCTGTTTCATCCTGGGATTCTTCCTGATTATTTCTCCTTTCCTTTATCTTCCTCCATTCACCTTCCCTCTCAATCATCACTTTCTCCCCATCTCCTTTGGAAGAAAATATAAATGAGTCTCCCTTATCCAAATGCTTGGGCAAAACAGAAGTGTTTTGAATTTGGGGGCTTTTTGGATTTCAGAATACCTATATTTGCATACATGTACATAATGAGGTATCTTGGGGATGAATCTAAACACAAAATTCATTTATCAAGCCTAAACACAAAATTCATTTATACATGTTATACACACAGCCTGAAGGTCATTTTATACAATATTTTAAAATATTTTTACGCATGAAACTAAGGTTGTATTCACTGAACCATTGAGCTGCCTTGGGTCCCTCCTGGGAGAAAGGTGGTATACAAATGAAGTAAATAAATAAATGAACCATCAGAAAGCAAAAGTGTCACTATCTCAGACACCCACGATAAGGGTTTTGGTTTCTGAAACATTTTGGATTTCAGAATTCTAGATAAGGGAGGCTCAGCCTATACAAGGTTTTATTCCTGAAACAGAAGGTTTAATACTCCATCACCAGCCTGTTTGATAAATTCTCTTTCCAGCAGCTGCTCAACATGGTTTCTTAGCTGCCATATAGCAAGGCTATTGTTGTTGGGCAGCAAGATTAGGGTTTTGTGCTTAAAGGCAACTTTCTGACCGAAGATCTTAAGAACAACCTTCATCACTATTTCTTGGAAAGTACAGCTGGCTGCTGCATGGCTATACTCCCTGCTTTCTGACCACGTGAATTACTCTCTCGGTTTAATGTGTACCAGTTAATTTACAGTGCATTCTTTGGGGATCATTATATAGGGCATGATAGCCTATTGCCCTGAGTCAAAACTCTGCTTGAAAAGCTTCCACACAGGAAATAAACAAAAACCAGGCTGCTATTATCATTTTGTCTTTTGTCTTTTGTTTTGGTTTAAGTAGATATCCTTGCTTGCTGAACTGGCTGAGTGAGTTTACTGGTGAGTTTTAAGTGACAGAATATCCAATGAAAGCTTTAATTGTAGATTAATCTTGGCGGAGGAATTTTAATTGGCAGTGAGAAAATTTAAAGAGCACATGGCAGTTCGGCGACTAAAATGTGCCAACTATCTCTTTCCTGGTCACTCCCAAGTCTGATGAAAGTGAAACTTGAGGATATTACTGAATCCTCAGGACTTCATTGGAAAGAAACATTCCCTTGGTCCTTCAGGCTGAAGTTAACCACCATCACATCTTTAAGACTTATGTATGAGCCACAGTGATCTGAAATTTGTACTGTTATTCAAAAGTAGATTCAAGAAGATGGAGATCCTAATGTGCCATTGCAGGTCAAAAACAGGCAGAACACATGGCTAATCTGTGCTCCAGTGTGATTATCCAGAGTAAAAAGATTCCCTATTTGCTCCGAATTAGGCCAGAACCCAGGAGAATCTCCTGGAAATGCAGACTGAATCCTGGTGCAGGGACACAGGGAGGTGCATTGGTATGCAAGCATGTGAAGAGATCAGGAAGAGGTGCCCTGGGCTGAGCGAGTTGCTAACCCAGGCAAGTGTGCAGACAGTGCTGCCAGTATCAACCCATTGTGGGTGACGGTTTTGCAACAGCTCATCCTCCCTGCATATATGGAAGCCCTGACCGTAAGGTGGGTTTTCCCATCAGTCTAGACACAGCCTTGGAGATAGAAATGTAAGCAGACTATATGCAAGGGAGAAGAGAGAGCTGTTAAAACATTCCGGGAATAGTTTGCAACCTGGTTCTGCAATGTTGCCCCTTCCCATCAAATCCAAAAAACATGATTTTAAACAAGTCAGTGAGGCATGCCTATACATTTTTCACGTTATGGTGCCCTTTCCACTTGTGGTGCCCACCCCACAAGAAAAGTAACACAATAGGAAAATGAAAATATTAAACAACCATCATTTTTATTTCAGTTATCTTTATGTATATATTTCTCAATGTATAGTGAACACTGGACAAACATAGCTACAAAGACTATAGAAAGCAATTTATTTTGATCTAACATATACAGCAAGTATTAAGGGACTGAGTGGATGTAGTATAGAATCATAGCTTTCATGCTGTAGTAATCTTTTTCTTGTAGGTCAGTAAACTCTTATAATGATCCAGGAGAACATTATGGCTTGGGTGTGGGATGTATCCTCTACATGCTTCAGAAATGGGCCTCATACTGTATATAATCTTTCAGGTTTTGCATGACCTTTAACAACACTGGTGCAAAACAAGAGTTCCTTTATTATGAATTGCCCCTAAAACACCTGAATGCAACTTTAGAAGATAAATTTTAATTTCTAATGATTGAAAAATCAAATTATTTCAATGATTTGGCCTTTGTTTTGTTTTAGAAATGGTTTTAGTTACAAGAATATTATCTTTTGTCCGATTCCTGATCTAACTAACTAAAGAAATGGGAGGACAGAAATTTATGGGTAATTAAAATCCAGATCTTAAAATATCTGAAGACCTTTCACATCACACAGTTATAGCACTTTGTCTGCATTTGCAGTGCAGAATTAATGCTGTCTTACACCACTTTTGCCTTCTCTGTCAGAGAGCTCCAATGCCACAATAAACAACAAATCTCAGAATTCCTAAGCACTGAGCCATGGCAGTTAAAGTGGTGTCAAGCTGCATTATTTCTGCCATGTTAACTGTCATTAGCTCCAAGTCCATTTTAACTGCCATGGCTGCATCCTGTGGAGTCCTAGCTTTATAGTTTGGTATGGCACTAAAGCTACCTCATAGAGAATTCTACATACCCCTCCCTAAACTGCAACTCCCTGGTGTCCATAGAAGGCTGCCACAACAGTTAAAGTGTAATCACAATACAACTGTGTAATGTGAAAGGGCCCAGGAGAATGGTAGCCCTTCAAAATCACCCAAAGCCTTTTTGCAGGCTGAACATGCACTGGCAGCTTCGTTTCATCTCCTTCATTTCATCACAGAATGACTGCTAGACAGAAGGAGAAGGGGAGGAGTAATAATGTCAATCCATGTGTGCATAAATCATTCAAAAGTCAGCATGTATAAAGGCTTGAGTGCCCAGACAGCTTTCTGTCAGGAGCTAATTTTGGTATTTACAAAAGTCTATTTTTTATTTATCAAAACATGTCCATCCCACTTTTCTTTTAAAAAATGAATCAAGGCAGCTAGGTAATTTCATAACCGCCAATTGTCTTGATACTGGCCAGATAGTCCTACTTAATCTTGTGTTGCTCCACTTATTCAGCTCTTTTTAAAATATCCCAGGGCTAGTCTATGTAGCTTATTGCTTGGCTTTTACATTCAGTTTACCTCTATCCAGCTTAAAGCTTAATTCGGGTGGCATTTTGATCTTATCAGAAGGTTTTTGCCACCGAATTTGCTGCCCGAATACATTCTGGGTGCATCCCCACTTTCAGGAGCGCTCCACGTGGCTCTTTTCAGATCCAGGAGTTATCTGGCTTAAGAAAATGGCCACCAGAGCACTCCTGGAAGCGAGGGTGCACCCGGGTTGTATTCAGGCACCAAATTAAGTAGCAAAAACCTTCTGATAAGATCAGGATGCAGCCTAAATTGAAATTTAAACCAGGAGAGGTAAGCCAAATTAATAAGCCAAGCAATAAGATCCTACATGTAAGTGTATTAATTATACAAGTTGCTGCAGGTATTTGCACATTCACATTGTTGGTAAACTGGCTTTACTTTCTTGCATAAATTTGCATCTATTCAACCTATCTCTGTCAAAAATGCAACTGAAAAGCCTTTTCCCCCCAGAGTTTAAGGAGTTTTGCATACACAAACACACACATCCAAACTCCTACAAATTGCATGTGGCTAGATCACTTTCTATTCAACTGGAATGGGGAGTATTTTAATCATGTAGACTGTTCCCAGTTTCTCTCTCCTTCTTACCCTTTCCACCTTTGCCTTACCTTAATTTCAATGCTGCAAACTGAATTCAAAGTGCTAAAGTAGTTTATACTCTAAAAACCCAGCAAAGGGGAGAGGAGAGGAGGGGTGAAATCTTGACCTTTCCAGTAGGCAAAAGCAAACCATTGCAGCCTCTTCTAGCTTGTGTTCCTCCTCACTAATAACTTTAGCCACATTGCTCAGACTCAGATATAACCCAGCCACATGCCCCACTTTGCACCTGTGAAATGCTGGAGGATATATAATTTCAATATCTAATTATCTAATGTGGTTTTACTTATCTCAGGAGTGGACAAACTTAGGGAATCAAGGGGCCAAATCCCCCTCTATATCCTCCACAGGTCACATAGATCTTGCCCAAATGAAAACAGACATGTCCAGAAGTCTACTTCTATTTTTTAAATAAACTTTTAGGTAGGGGTTGTAGAAGGCACTTTGTTTTAAAGTAGAATCACTTCTCCAAATGTGCCAATTCAGCTTTTGGATGACCTTTGCTAGAACCCTCAATCAGTTACTTCATCTTGTCTGCATAACCAGGGCTGTGTCTGCCCTACAAAAATAATGCAGTTTGTCACCACTTTAACTGCCATGGCTCAGTACTATGCAATCTTGGCATTTCTAGCTTGTTGTGGCACCAGGGTTCTCTGACAGAGAAGGCTAAATATCTCATCAAACTACAAATTCCAAAATTCCATAGTATTGAGCCATGGCAGTTAAAGTGGTGTCAAGCTGCATTATTTCTGCAGTGCAGATGCAGCCTTAATAGCATTTCTTGGTCCAACTCCCCTCCCAGTTGATCTTATGAGTGTGAGGGAAGTCCATTCAGGCTCCACTGGGGTGCAATGAAGACAACTTTTCCACTCCTTCCATGCCTGTGAGTGAGCCTGTGACAAGAACTTGTGACAGGGATCTTGCCTTCATTTGTTGCAGGCTCACTTGCTGGAAGGAGAGGAGGAGAAACATCATGCTCTTTGCACTATAGTAGGAAGCTAAATGGACTTCCTTTGCCTGATCTAACATTTGGCACTTGAAGTAGGCTGGGATCACATTTACATAAGTGTTCAGTAGGACTACATAGTCTTAAAGGATACAGGCCAGTTACTGATCTGTAACTCTAGGTTATAAATCTGCAACTGTAGTACTGAATACCAGCCCTTATTTTTCAAGTGGGGTTGTTCAGGGGCATATCTGGCCTATTTATTACTCACCACAATCTGTTTGCAGTTAGATTTTAACAAATCCTTTTCTAAAATGCCTTGATAATAGCCTTCTAAAATGACATTTATGAAGCTGCTGGCACTACCTGCTGACTTTTGGCTGGCGACAACTGTGAATGGTTACAGTTTTGCCTCGGGGCTTTCATTTAGTTTTAAAAGAGAAATAACAGCTGGCAGAATTTCCAGAGCCACTCACCCATCTATTGTCCAAGAAATATATTTCCTATTGTCCCCAAAGCTTGTATATCTTATTAACATACATTACCTATGGCTTTTTTCATACAATAAGAGGTTGGAAGGACAGTTTGAAAATTATTCACACTGCTCATTTGTGGTTACTCTGTCTGAGGTACTGAAAGAGCTGGGCCTTTAGGATCATCAAATCTACTGTTTGTTGTGAGATTTGTAATCATGTGGATTCCATAGGTAAGAATCAGTAATAAAACTAAAGAAGTGACCAAACCCATCCATATTGCAGGGGTGAAGAATGTTGTGCAGTCACTTGCATAGGCAAACTTGTTGTTTTCAACATTGAAAGCTTGGATCTGCAAAAGAAAAGGAGGAGAAGTGAGACGCCAAAAACCTGTACTTCATATTCTACTTCAACATGAAATGTGATCATTAACCACACGTCTGTGTTGTTTGTTTAACCACAGGAAAGCTGCAAGTCAAGCTTGAAAAAATGTCAGGTATTTTAAGGATATAACCCAGGAGAAACCACAGCACCCATTAACTTTCTCACTTCAGCATTACTAGACTCTCCCATCCAGCATGACCAGTAGCAAGGCCAGTAATCATGCTGGTAGGGGGATTTTGGCAGTTGTAGCCCAAAAGGTAATTTCCCCAGGCTCTGAATTCTTGTATCTAGTAACTAAAAGTAGAGCAAGAGTTCAACTACTTATTTATTTAAAGCATTTACTGTATATACTCAAGTGTAAGTCTAGAAATGTTAGTTAAAAAATGACCCCAAAAAACTAGGTCGATTTATCCATGAGTCAATGTAAGTGCTGTATTTTAACTCTTCTCCATATCTGAGTAGAGTGGCAAAAGGTAACAGCTTAGTCCAGTGATGGCGAACCTTTGGCACACGTGCCAGAGGGGGCACTCAGAGCCCTCTCTGTGGGTACATGTACCATCGTCCCAGCACAGAGTTTGCCAGAGTTTGTTACTAGAAAGCCAGAGGGACATGGCACTTTGCAATTAATAAGTGGGTTTTGGGTTGCAGTTTGGGCACTTGGCCTTGAAAAGGTTCACCATCACTGGCTTAGTCTATCCCAGGAGCAACCAAAAGAAGCACCAACTCCATCTATTACTTTCACCATGTTGCTGCTTCTGGCCTTTTTGAATGCTTGGGAGGAAAAATGGCAGTGGTGGCACCTCTTTGGTGCCTCCCCTCAAATGAGTGCTGAGAATAGTCAGGATTAGAAGGATCTGAATAAGACATTTATATATGAAGACAATAAACATAATTCTTTACATCTTTTGCTACATGCCCCTAAGTTTTACCCTCGACTTATCCATGGGACATATCAAAATCCATAATTTTGGCCCCCAAACTTGCCCTTGATTTATACATGAGGTGGACTTATAGTCGAGTATATATTGCATCTTAGCCCATCTTATAAATATTTCATTGTACTGTGCTTTTAAATTGTAAACCATTCTGAGTCCTAATTTTGGGGGAAAAAACAGGATAGAAATGAATATCATCATCATCATGTGTGTGTGTGTGTGTGTGTGTGTGTATGAAATGTTGTCAATGTATTGTGTGAAAGAGGGGATGAATTTTGAATGCCAGAAGTTTAACTTGGAATCTGATACCATACATAGTTTGCAGTTCACCAGTGCTTACACATGAAAAAGAATGTTATTTAATCGCTTGAAGTAGTATAATTCTGGCATGGGAATAAGGCATGTGTGAGAAAATCAATGGATTCAGCATGCTTGTGCATGAAAGATGTATTTGACCTCCTCAGTGGGAAAAGTTCTAACCATTTCTTATCACAGTGGCATTATCTATACCATTAGATTCTTATCACAGTGGCATTAGATTCACTATGGCACAAAGCCCTTCAGGAAAGCTTCTTTTAAGACAAGTATGAGCTTATGCTGTGGGATTTTCTGGGGATTTTGCTCTCCCTCACACACTGACACATTCTCATAGGAATTTGCAGAGCCAAAAAATCTTTCATAATTCCCCATAGTACACTCTCACTTATCTTTTAATGATGATGCCTTAGGTTTAGCTAGGATGAAGAAATTAAGGGAACAATACAAATTTTGCCATATTTATTTATTTACTGTGATATACTTCTCTCCCTCACATGACATTCCAAGGATATGTGAAAAATAATCATTTTAAAAACCTGATACAATATTAAATCCTGCTATCTAATCCCCATAATAAAAGACAGCAAAATTATACAGCTACCCTATAATGCTTCAGAATTTCCACTGGAATTTCTTTTTGCTGAATGAATTGTTTATTAAAAAATATCTATGTTTGGTAGCAGGTATACTTGATTTTTCAAGCTGATATTTTCTGTTTCATTACCAAAATAGCCATTAGCATAAATCAACTCTTCCTACAAATCTACTACAGAGGACTCTAATCTGTGCTTGTGAATCAATTGATTTGTGATAGAGGGTTGGATAGAAGCAACTCTTTGGTTAAATAACCCCATGACTCAATGTTCACTAACTTCTGAGTGTGCCTGCCTAGGACTGAATACTCTGAAAAATAATCATCATCGCACGTACATCTTATGAAGTCATAAGGTTCACAAAAGGTTAATCCGAATAAAACATGTTCATCTTTAAAGCACCACAAGACTATGTGTAATAATTAAGCAATTGGACTCACATAGACTAGTGAATGGAGTGGAATTGAATGGAAGAGCTGAGTATTGATTTACAGAAAAATGCACCCATATGGGTCAGTCTTTTTAATCTCCTAGTGTTAACGTACTCTGGCCTGTTTCAGACTGCCAAAATAAAGCTGCTTCGAGTCTCTTTGGAGATATGCTATTTAAATGATGCATGGGTCCTAAGAGTCCGGAGGTCGCACCAAAGCCACACTCCATTCCTAAGCACTGGAGTGCAGCTTTGGTGCAGCTTCCAGATTCTTAGGATGCATGCATCATTTAAACAGCATACGTCCAAAGAGACCCGAAGCAGCTTTATTTTGGCAGTCTGTAACAGACCTCTGTGAATTCCTATCTGTGTTAGAACATAACTGCTTCTATTGTATTGCATTTATTTCATTTATATGCCACCTTTCTCATGGCATGAGAGAACTTTATTTACTTCTACTGTATAGGTCATAAAGTGGTGGTTAGAGCGAAATGGCCTTATCTATGCTCTGTACCCTACAACCTGGTAAACAAGGCAATGATGAACAGATTCTTAATAAAAGGTATGTGGAAACATATTAATATAGAAGTAGTTATTTAATTCAGAAGGTAGAAAAATGTTAATCATTGAGTTGGCTCATGCAAATTTCTAGCTGTTTCTAGCTATGGTTGCCAACCTCTTAGTGTTATTGTTGTGTGCCTTCAAGTCATTTCTGACTTATGGCAACTTAAGGCGAACCTATCCTAAGGATTTCTTGGTAAGAGTTGTTCAGAGGAGGTTTGGCATTGCTTTCCCCTGAGGCTGAGAGAATGTGACAATTGGGTGACAATAGCCAAAGAAGAGGACAGGATAATTGGGGAAAACTCTCCAACATTTCACAGATGAAAACATTTCATGCTGGCCAAAATTATTAACAAGGAAGAACACAGGCTAGGAGAGGCTGTAACAGATTGCCTTTGCCTGAGCCTACTGGGAAGGGCAAACTTTCACCCTCACATCTCCTCCCTCCTCCTGTTGAGTTAATTGAGTGCATACTGCTATGGAACAACAACACACTTTGCATCAGCTGAAGTACACTCAGGGCAAAAGTAGGAGTAGGAAAGAGAAGCCAGAACATTTTTAAAAAGTATCTGGAAAAATGGGACAACAGAGGATTAACCAGGACTGTCCCTGCCAAATTGAAGCAGCTAGAAAGTATGTGGTAAGTCTAATTCTAATACACACTTATGTATTCAGAGCTGGACACCTTGTCACCACAGAAACCCCAGCTACCTGAACCATATAAACAAAGATTGTTATAATTAAATTGCTTTATCAAAAAGGAACTGAGAGGCTGATGACTGGAAAAGTGACTTTAGAAGATGCAGCAATATTGATCTTTACAACAAAAAAATCAGACTGGGCTATTTCTATCAAACAGGAGCACTGAGGTTTAATTGTCTTCATATGCCTTAATTAGTTTTAATAATATTTTTGTGCTCTCTGCATTCAGGTGTGTGTGAGAGAGAGACAAAGAGAGAGAGTGATAGAAGCAGTTGTATTGTAGCGGAGGAAGATTAAACTCCCTGCAGTCTATCACTGACAAGCATAGAAAAGCATGTAAAACAGCTTTGTTTTTTTTTGTTTTTTTTTTTTTTGTTTCTTTCAAACAAAAATTTCCAAGGTTTTCAGGCAAGTACTTTGGCTCTCATATTTAGCTCGTAGTATGTCTGGGTTGGATCCAGGATCAGCCTTCTGCTAGAAGAACAGCTCTGTTCAGAGAAGCTCCCACCACTCAGTTTTTGGGGATTTTATTTTTCCTCCCAGATCACAACTCTTGTGACCCATATTCCAAGGACAGGATTAGAGATGTGAACGCTGGGGAGTGAAATGCAAATATATGAACACACTTAAAGAGAAAAACAACAACTCCTCCTCCTATTTTTCCACTGAAAAGTAATAAACACTCTGCCCTTTCTTTTTTCAAATCAGAACAAATAATTTTTATTGACTAAATAATCACATTTCAGTTGATCTAGTAAAGAATGTGAGATGCCTTAACTATGGTTCTTCTCCCACAACAATATAAGATTTGCTAGTTGAAGACAGACCTTATGGATTTGAGATATTTCCAAACAATTAGAATCGTTGCTGCTCAGTGCAGAACTAGTTTTGTTTTGTTTTGTTTTACTGTTAGCTTCGTAGGCACATGAAAGGGATTTCACTCTGATCACACTGGAAAGGAAAGACAAAACTTCTTGCTCCAACCTAAGAAGACCAGATTGTCTGCGGTGACCCAGAGGACCTTTTCTTCTGTGGCTCCTAGGCTCTGGAACAGCCTTCTGGACGAGATCGATCATAGTACCACCTTTAAAAAGGCCATTAAAACAGATCTTATCCAGAAGGCCTTTCCAGATTAGCCCTCCTAGATTAGCCTCTCCTAATGCTATCATTGGCCCCTGTCCTCCCCCCCCCCAGAAGAAAACATCCTCCCGCCCAATTTTAGCCGCAATTTCTAGGGAACTCACTGGGATCATTTTAACTCAGTTTATCATTTAGTCTCTTTTTATGAATTTGACTATGTTTTCATGATGGGGGGAGGGTTGGGAGATGGAGCTGTGTTTTTTTAATTTATTAATTTTTTTTACTATACCATATTTTATCTTTATACTGATGTAACCCACTTTGATTCCTTGCAAAAAAGCAGAATATAAATAAATTGTATTATTATTATTATTATTATTATTATTATTATTATTATTTCGTTTGAGTTTTCAGTGGGAAGTTAAAAAATTCTGCATAGTCTTTAATGCTTGAAATTGCACTGTTTAAATAATTTTAAATTGTATTTTTGCATTGTTTTAAAATGCTTTTAAAGAGTATTTTAATGTGTATTAAAACATGTTATGTTTATACTGTTTTAATTTCTTTTATTTGTTCATCACCTCAGGAGCCCTTGTGGGCTGGGAGATGATCTATAAATATCAGAAAGAAAGAAAGAATAATTTAAAATTTCATCTCCACTAAGGGGAGAGTGTGTTTTTCATATCTTTTGTACTTTGAGACTTTTCTCCAAAATATTTTAATGAAAAACTATCATGCCCCAAGTCCTGTATATTGTTTTTGATATAAACTTTTCACAAAAATGTGTGAAAATACAAAAAGGTATCATGGGGGGGGGGGGTCACCGATTTTCTTGGCAAGATATCTTGATAGGCTAAGAAAGTGTTTCAACTTAAGAATGAGAAATTTATGAATATTCTTTACATTTTTATTGGTGAGAGTTTTGGCTTGGGAAATTTTGAGAACCCCAGAGTCCAGTCCCTACAGACCAATCTCAAGCTAGTAATTTTCTCTCAAGATGGTGGTTCTTGTGATTATTAAATGAGGAAGAAGACCGTCATGTGCCTTAAATTCACTGCAGAAAAGGCAGGCTTTCAAATAACTAATAAATACATGAAAAAAAATTGTATCAGTATGGATGAATTTTCAGGATTGGAGAACAGTTAGTTCTTTTTTATTGCACTCTCATGTTCTCAAATTCTGCTTTCTGCACCTTCCTCGTCTATTGATATATTCACCATAGATCTGAACCAAGTATAGGAAATGGACGGGAGATAGCTTTGTATTAAATTTCTATTGAGAAAGAAGTAGTGAGGGTGATGTTCCATATAAGCATTCAGAAAATTCGACTGTAAGTA
>NC_056526.1:72805555-72808483 GCF_019175285.1 Sceloporus undulatus
AGTAAAGGCCATTAGCCTTGGCCTGTAAAAGGTCATTCAAGATCTTAGTGAGAACTGTCTCTGTGGAATGCCTTGGGCGGAAACCAGACTGAAAGGGATCAAGGTTGGAGTTGGTTTCAAGAAACTTAAGACAGCACGAATAAACAACCCGTTCCAAAACCTTAGAAAGAAAAGGAAGAAGAGAAATCGGACGGTAGCTAGACAAAGAGGAGGGGTCAAGAGAAGGTTTTTTCAGAATTGGGGAAATGAGAGCATGTTTATATATACACATTGACCTGATAGGATTAGAAGGCTGCAGTCACTTACAATATCCAGATAAAAGAAAAACACTTTTCTTTTTTTAATATCTGGATCTTGCTTGCATTTATTTGTCTCTGTTTACCCTTGTTTTAATTTTCCTTAAAACCTCTACCTGAGTGTTTAATTTTTAAGTGTTAGTATTCTTCTGAATATCTTTGTTATTCTGTCTGCAGCGTGAACTTTTGTGTCAAACTTGAGAGTTCATTCAAGTATTTGGCTCATTTCCATATACTAATAAATATGCTTAAGAATACATGAATGTCCTGCGCTGATTTGATTTCTGAGCATTATTTATATTTACTCCTGGAAATTGTGGAGTTACTATAGCAACACTTGTGATTATAAGAACTTGAACAGAGGAACTTATGTGAGGTTTGCCATGATTCTCATTCCTTACAGGCATTTCTGATTAGCTTGCTGGCTATAAAACAGGTTTTAGATATTTTATATCACAGCACCTAAAACCTTATTTTCCAGCCAATTCTTGAAAGAGTAGGTGGGAAGGACACCTACAATGTATTCCTCCCTACGATCTATTCCTCCGAGTATTTCAAAGAGACATCCATTTAAAAAAAGAAAATAATAGAATGGTAAAATTCTACTGGTGAACCAATGACAGTGTGAAACATTTGCTGGCTCCAATGTGGAACTTGAATTTCCCATTAGACTACAGGCAAGAAGGGGAGAATATTAACCATTTAATGCTCCTCCTTTGTTGTCCAACTCATATTGTTATGAGTTAGCTTAATTTCTGGTCTGTTGCTTGTTGTTCTTGTAACTAATTACAAGATGTAATTGTATATAAAAATGGAGAAATACAGATATTTTAAAGATGTAATTTCAAGCTGTCTTTCTGCTGAAGAAAAGCCATGTTGTGACACCATATCTTACAGAAATACAAATCCGCCAGAAAGAATGATTAGAAGCTTCCTCCTTCTCCAACAAAAACAGGAGGAAGGACTCAGAAATAACAGAGCCAGAGGGTGGTACAGAAGGTCTTGAATAGCACAGGAGTATACTGAGCATTCTGCTTCTTGGCACATGGCATCATGTGCCAGTTTGCGCATGCCATCATAAAACACTCAAGCATGCTAAGGTTTTTTTTAAATGTCTGTTTTACTTTCTGCTTCCCTAATATATCGGGAACAGCATTCCCTGAGATTTTTTTCCAACTAGTGAGAAAGGAGGTATATAGAATAGATTTTCAGGTCAAGAGATGAGCTCCTTTACAAAATGCTTCAGTGTGACTATTGCGGAATTTGATTTCTGTTCATCTTCCCTTTAGAGTATTTATTTCTAGCTAAACTATTACATTCTAATTTTATCATACGGTAACTCTTACAGATTTAGCATAGCTTCCCCAATATAAATTAAATATTTCTTATCACCTTATAACATATTCAGGAAAGGTTAGTAATACTATCTAAAGAGTTTTAAACAGTGTATTTTTGTAATGTTTTGGTGTCTGTTGTCTAAATCAAACACTGCTTGTTTGTTTTTTCTTGCTCCCCTCAGATATCCAGGTTTTGCTACAGATTCTACAGCTGCCTTAATCATTGGCCTCCTCTTCTTCATTATTCCAGCAAAAACTTTGTCTAGAACATCAAATGGACAAAACAGTTGAGTATATACTTATCAGGCCTTTTTATAAAGTAAGACTATATGAGATTACTGGGGGCCATGTTATGTATCAGTATCATTAGCTTCTTTCAGATTCACCCTGACCGCTGCTGAATTGTACCAGTTGACAATGTATATAATAAAGTAAATACCCTACAGGTACCAGATCCCATCTGATCTTGGAAGCTAAGCAGAGTCAGCCCTTGTTAGTTCTTGAATGGGAGACAACAAATAAATATCAGGCACTGTAGCCTATGTTTCAGAGATCATCCCTCCCTGGAAGCACCAACTGCCTTTAGTGTTAACACAAACAGTTATGCCTCGGTTGTTCTTTATTTGACCTACCTAAGGGTTCTTGAAGTGGGAGGGTAAATTATTTTTTCCATCTATTATCACTGAATTATCTTTAAATATAAAGATTCTGAGAAGCACTTTGTGTAATTTTCTGTGAGTTTTTCAGGTTGTGTGGCCATGTTCTGGCAGAATTTATTCCTGAAGTTTGCATCATTTCACAGTTCCAGTTGCAGGCAAAATGTCAGGAATAAATTATTCCTGAATGCAGCCACACAGCCAAAAAAATCCACAGAGAACTATGGATGCCAGCCATGAAAGCCTTTGACTTCACACCTTGTGTTACTTTAAAGTGCTTTCCATTTGGTCAGTGTAGCTTACTCCCAAGTAAGCTACTGGCCAATATTAGTCCTGGGAGAGCTCAATGACAATACAGTTGGACCTTGGTATCCACTGAGGACCCCAGTATCCCTGTGGATACCAAAATCTGTGGATGCTAAAGTTCCATTAAATACAATGGCATAATAAAATAGTGCCCCTCATATAAAATGGCAAAATCAAGATTTGCTGTTTTGAATTTGTATCATTTTTAATATTTTCAAACTGTAGATGGTTGAATCTGTGGATAAAGAATCCGTAGGTAGGAAAGGCCAAATGTATCTGTCAGAAATAATGCAGTTTGACACTGCTTTAATTGCCATGGCTCAGTGTTATGGG
>NC_056526.1:72808583-72821512 GCF_019175285.1 Sceloporus undulatus
TAATAATAATAATAATAATAATAATAATACCTTTTATTTATAACCCGCCTCTCCCTGCAGATCAAGGCGGATTACAAAAAATGAGAATAACAATAAAATATAATATACAATTAAAATCCACATTTGTAATTACTCCCCTACCCCAACCCCCCTCCTATTTGTTTGTTTGTTTATTGGATATCCCACCTTTCTTCTTAAATGGTTTGGCACAGACATGCCCAGGATGTGAATTGCAGTCCAATGTATTTACTGGACACTAGATTGTGGAAGACTGATTTAACATTGCATTCAAACTAGAACAGTCAAGTCAACCCAATTTTACCCTTTTTCAATTTGTTGTGTGCCTTCAAGTCATTTCTGATTTATGGTGATCCTAAAACAAACCTATCACGAAGTTTTTTGGTGGTTTTTTTTTTTTTTTGGCAAAATTTGCTGGAGGGGGGCACTCTTTGCCTTCATCTAAGGCTGAGAGAATGTGACTTTCCCAAGGTCATCCAGTGGGTTGCTATGGCCAAGCAGGGATTTGAATCCTGGTCTTCAGAGTGGTATTCCAATGCTCAGACCACTACATCAGGCTGACTGTTTCTTTTTCAATTAGAACATGGTTAAAGTAGTCCAACCATGGAAATGCAAAAACTCAAACAAAAGTGAGAGATATACCATATCCAAATCTTTTATACATTTAGGATAGCAGGACAAAAGTTTGGGAGATTGCTTACTGGCTTCCCTGCCTTTTCAAACCCCCCTCCCATTGATTTCAATGAGAAGGAATTATTATTTTCCAGATAAGGGCTTAGCTTATTTTTGCTGCAGGTTGTGAGTGTGTCAGTGGAATGGATACATCAGTAGCAAGCCTTCCTTCAATACTCCATAGTGACAGACCTACAGAACATCTCTTTTTTGCATCTTTGTTTACAATATTACTGCACTGATTGGGATTAGGACTGAATGTTGGATCTCCATCATGAAAAAACTCTGAGACAGCCTATGGCCTCTTTGACATCCTCTCACAAACTATAGGATGGCAGCCTTAAGTGTTATTAGTTGTACATTTATATAACAGCTAGGCTTTTATATTATTGTCCTTCCAAAACTGCACAAGTAAAAGTAACCTACTGAGAAACCTACTAACAGCTTCAGAGTAGTACTTTGTCAGTAGAAAATGTGCTGAATTACTGGCATGGTATAATAAGAGCAATGTAATCACGGTAAGCAGCTGCAGGGACCTTTTATTTTCATGCTCTATCCAACAATTATCTATCAAGAATGTGTGAATAACAATATCCTTTGATGTCTCCAAGAGAACTTGAGGGATTTCTAAAAGAAGTTTATTACAGAAAAGTGGCAAAAATCAAATTTGCCCAAGAGTTTCCTCCCTCGCAAACCTAAAAGCAAGCTATTTGAAGAAAGCTCATAAAATATCAGCCAGAAGGTTGGAGTATTGGAGTTCACAGAAAATAAAAGGGAGGGAAAACTCTGAACGTTTTTATCATTGTATTTTTCGACTCATCCTTCCCACTTCCCACCCCATTTCTCCCTAATCCTGTGAGCAATTTACGTTGTCATACAGGTCAATTGATTAGGAATACACCAGAAATTGACACGCGGAGCAAAATAAACATAAGACGTGAGCCAAGAGAAAATATTAATTTGTCAGTAAACATGTAATTGCAACAACCCACACATTTGGCAGGGCACTGAGAAAACATTCGCATGCTAGAAATGCATGCCAGGAAAAGAAATGACTGGCATAAATAAGACAAATTGCATGCTATCAACAGACTGGCCAGCTGCAGAAGCATCTTGTACAATGACTCTAGAAGGAACCCAAGACCAGATACAGATGATTCTGTTTTTTTATATACTCAGCATTTTTTAAACCATGGATTCAATTATATATAAAGACAGCTGAAAGTTTAAGGGGGAAAAAATAACATCTCTAAAAACATATCTCCCCTTTTCTCCCCCTCCCTTGACCTACAAGTGGGAAAAAAGCTCATTTTCATTGGGAAAATTATGTCCAGGGGAAAGTGGCAATGTTCAGAAACATATCCCTGTTCATCTGGAATATCAGTATGCAAAAGGATCTTGTAACACCTTTGAGACTAACTGTGCAAAAGAAGTTGTAGCATAAGATTTTGTAGACTAATTGCAATACCACACTACACTGTTATAGTGCTATTATTCCACTGCTACTGCTTTGACTGTCTCTTGTAGCATCCTGGGATTTGCAATTTAGGAAGGGGCATTTAGAATGCTCAGCTAGAGAATTCTTAGGCCTCAGTAAACTACAAATGCCACAAGAGGCAGCCATAGCAATTAAAATGGAATAATAGCACTATAATAGTGCAGTGTGGAGTCATTTGGTCTACTTCCTCAAATGCATGGAGTGAATTAAAGGGAAAAGGGTGAAGAATGCCCAGTAGTGCAACAAAGATATTTAAAGCACGTTTTAATACATGATAGTAAAAAAAAACACCTCATTATGATGTACTCCACATTTCTCCCATGTGAGATCTAATATGGTCCTTAAAATGTCACAGCAGCCTGTTTGGAATATAACAATAGCTCAGTGGAAGAACACTTATTTGCACAACAACAGGTCCCTGATTCACACATAGTGTCTCCAGGTACAGATCAGAAGTATTCATGACTGGACAACTGGAGAGCTTCTGGAAGTTGGAAACATCTAGAGGGGGAAAGGTTCCCACCCCTGATGTAGGCTACACAACCACCTGAGATCTGAGGAGCTCAAAATAGCCTTGGGGGCACATGCAGCTTGTGAGTTGCATTTTTACTAACCCTGCAATACAGCAACACTTTGACATGCTACAAGGAGTTTTGTATAGAATACTTCCTCCATTGCTTGCTCACGTCTTATGCTATGTTCACAGTTTTTGTGTGTGTTTTTTGGCTTTAAAAATTAGTCTATGACATGCACTTTACCTCACCTTAACTTGGATACGTTACCTTTTTGGTCCACAGCTTTCAGAATATCCCACTGGCCTGGCTAGCAGGGGCTTCTGGGAGTTATAGTTTTTATTAAAAAGTAAAGTTTCCATACTCTGCACTCATCTCTGGTATAGGTGGGGAAGAGAACTGAAGTATTCCAGCTTCTAAGATAAGACAGAAAACATTTACTCGAATGATGTTCGTTAGATCAGACCTAATGTGGATCATTCACTCTCCAGTTTTCACTCTCCAGCTTTCAAAGCAAATATTAGCTCTAACTTAGGCTTAAAAGCTTAGAAGATGCACTGCAGCACTTGTTGATGGTGCTCGTTTTAATTTAAAATACAATACAAGAGCCGCTTGGGGGGAAACTTGACTAATCCTGAATGTGTGTCATTCATGCTCTTGAAATGAAATCTTGGCTTTTTCTTCAGATTGCTTCCTCCGATCTGAAATAAAAAGATTATGTTCCATCATGAGTAGGAATGCACAGCATCTGGAATGAAAAACAATTATGAACAGATCACTGACCAGCGATAAAAGCCTTGAAGTGTCACATGCTTCAAGATTTACAAAACTGAAGCCATGATACCAGGAAATAAACAACTGATTGCATTTCCTCTGCCTACCTTACACTTTAGTGCAAATAGTCTTCATCATGCATTTTACTTTTTAATATTATATAATAGGCAACCGTGGCAAATTGCCTCAAGAATTTCCAAACACAATGCACTGAATGTCTGCCATGCAGAAGCTGTTTGAGGCTCACAGCAGACACAAATGCCAGTGTGTCTCTGGTTGCACATTTACATCTTTCTATACCATGATGCTTACCTGATGTTCAGAGGAGACAGCATTCTATTCTGATGGTTGTTCTTTGTATATTGAATATTTATATTTGTATATTTATTTTTAGTGACTAAAGAGTAGCTACAGGTGTGATGTAGGTTAGGAATTAAGCACAGAGGGAAGGAGCTATAATCCTTTGCTTCAATGATCTCTGGAAGCATAGAACATAATAACAGCACCGTGATTTCACTTTAACCATCATGACTGTAGAGTCGTGGCATTTGCAGTTGAGGGAGGGATATTGAGAAAATACAAAACCCAGGATTACATCAAATGCAGTCATGGTGGTTAAAGTGATTATGCTATAATTATGTAGTGTGAACTCGCTGGAGGAAGAGGGAATACAATTTCCATTTAGTACAGAAAAGATATGTCACTCTTGCTGTGGAATTCTGGGAGCTATCATTTGTAAAAGCAACATTTCCCAGGGCCCTTTCAAACTATATAATGTTAGAGCTATAATTCCATTTTAACTGCCATAGTTTCATCCTGTGTGATCCTGGGACATGAGATTTGGGGAGGAATATTGAGAAGTGTCAGCCAGAGAGTTCCAGTGCTTCACCAAGCTACAAATCCCAAGATTCCATAGGAAGCAGCAATGGCAGTTAAAAGTGGAATCATGGGTCTATAATTGTGTAATGTGAAAAGGCCCCACGTCAGCATATTAGTAACTACTTAGGCCCTGAATTTCACTGAAATAGCTAGATGAAATGTTGATATGGATGGGAATGCAAGTAGTAAGAGCATGAGATAAGAGCTGGATTTCAGATTTTAAATGTAAAAGAGCTGAGTATTTGTCTTGTTCATCATAGTTTTGTGTGTCTCAATACAGACAAACTGCTGGATGAGTCTTGACTGCCACTTGTGTGTCAATGGGTTCTTCATTCATTTTTCAGTAAGAGCATAGAAAGGAATTGTGTTCCTTTTGTATTCAGAAAATAACTTGTAAATATCAATCTTTTGACTTTTTTATATTCATCCAAAGTTCTATATAAATATCCATTCTTCAGCACTCTACTAAAATCCATTTGTTTTGTATTCGGTAGAGTGCGGTCATTTCAGGTATCATACTGCCTTTATATTTTTGGAGGATCAAGTAGTTTTGATACAAGTTCGTTACCTACCCTAAATTAAGAAACAAGTAACATTTTAGAAAAATGTTGATTTGCTAGCTTTCCAAAATAAATATTCATATTTGTATCAAAATACAGTGGCATAGCTCTTCCTAGAAGCCAAACCCTTATTTCTCCCTGAAATGACTTTAATATATTGATTCAAGTATTGGCACACAGAGAGTATGGAGGACATATGTTATCCAAGCCGTGGCTGTACATTTTCCCCCGACTATATAGGGGCTAAGCATTAAAAACTACTGTTATACAGAAAACAATCTGGCTAACCTGACTGGCGTCTACATTTAGATCACAATTCCAAAGGTATGAGCACATAGACTCTTGAATAGGTCAGGGATGGATGGGAGTGTAGCCTTCACCCTGGCTTGAACTCACCACCTGGTTGTGCAACCGCGCTGACCATTTTGGCCAGTGGTATAGCTTAGCAGAGTTCAGAGAGGCTGAAGACCCCGACAAACTCTCCCAAGCCCCTCACTCTGCTTCCACAGAAGTCTCACCCTCTTCAGGACCAGCGGTTTCTGTAGCCACCCAGACACCGACAACTCAGTAGTCTTATGTAAAAGATCTACTTATTCTACTATATACACTCAAAACTACCAACACAACAAACTCAACCCTCACCTCCACACTACTACCCACCTACAACCCACAAAATAATTGGGATGCATAGTCATTATTATAGTCAATGCATGGTACCACCCACTGTTGTCTGTTTGTTTCAACCCAGTAGGCATGTAACACCATTCCATGGTTCTCTTGATTCATCCTACAATTAATGATTCCATCATCTCAGCCGTGACCACTAACAATTGCAGGTGTGTCCAATTACCACTTACATTCTTGTCCTGCACAGGACGGTTAATTGATACCATTACACCTGTGGTGGTCCCAATTGGCTTCTGCTGGAGTCACCCTGACTCTCACATACAAGTTTTATTTCATATACTGTATACCCATGTTGCTTTTTCTTAACAGAATATACCTGTCAGTGAAACTGCTTAATGTCTCCCTGGATAGATCAACACTGCATCAATTGCTGTAACCATTAAGATATTCTTAATGTCTAACTGAATCCTTCCTTCTGTAGCTCTAGGCCATTGCATCTGTCAGACATCCTTCTGAGAATGATAAATCCCACTATTCATATTTTCCCCGTGAATATATTATAGAATATGCTGATTTTTCCCTTGAGTTTTCTTGCATTTTGGCCATGAAATGTGTTTCCACCGATTCTTCTCTTCAGACTAGGATGGTACTACTATTGCTTTTTTTTTCTTTGTAGTTTTTTAAGGTTTTCTTCTACAGCTTTGGGGCTAGACATGGATATTCACACAACCAAGTTCTGCACAGTGATATCCTGAGTCCTTTGCTCTTTATGTATAGCTTTTTCCAAGCTACAGTCATTGTCTATTTTATCTGTGCAGTCTTTATCTGCTATTTATTAGAAATATAGCAGGAGGACAGAGGACTTTTTAATACACATTGTTTCTGTTATCAACCTGCAGCAAAATGAACCTAGAATGGGTAATTATCCTAGGAGATCCCAGCCTTTCCATGGGAAAGGGTTAGTTAACCATAAAAAATTACATTCCAGTGGAGGGACAATAGTGATCACACACATGAGAGAAATAGTTGCAAGTAACAAACTGTTCACAGATGTCTAGTTAATGGGCTTGAAAGGAAACATTACTGCATGTAAAACAGTCAGCAGTCAAGCTGAACTCTTTACCATGTAAATCATATTCCAGTGATAAGACAGTCAACATGTTCAACTGGGAATTTATATTATATTATTCATGCCTCCCTGTCTGTGTCTCCATGTCATGGGAGGAGGAGGAATTTATTCTTGTTCAGCTATTCTGGCAGCTTCTAGATATGCAAATATGCTTAAAATTCCAACTGTCCATTTTAGCTGCAAGTCTTTCAAGGAAGAGAAAATCCATGTGCCAACAAAACTTGGGACCTCTGTATTTGTTCACTGTGGATTGGTGCCATACAAAGACAGAACTGCATCCATCCTGCACCATTTAAATTGGGTGATGAGTTGCTTCCAAATTTGGTTGATGAGCCCTGAGGTGCATCAGACCCAGTTAAGTTTGGGGCTTTTTAAAGAAGTGGCTGGTGTGTGTAGAGTTGGGGGGGGGGATTCTGTAACTTAACACAGAACAGGAGAGTTAGGGCCAGTACAGACTGTTTGCTTAGTGCTGGCCTCGGCCTGAACTAGGGGTGCCGTGCGCTGAGGCGTTATATGCTCAGCAGCCCTACTGTGCACCCCATGCACCATTTTGGCATGCCCCTGGTACAAACAGGGCACACCATGATGATGTCCCACATGGCACGGCACCCGAATAGAGCCTCACTGCACTGATATTATCATCACGTGCAAGCACGCCAATGCCCATGTGCACCCTAAAGAACCCACCAGGATCGGGTTTTTTAGGCCTCCTAGAGGTGCGCTGTTTGGTTGGTGCAGTCACCATCCAGGGCAGAAAGGGGTGGCGTCTCGCCGTCCTTTCTGCCAGTCTGTACATTATGTTCTTGTATGATCAATGGAAATTGTTGGCCTTACACATTAATCTTCGCTCACTGTGGAACACCAACTGTCCTGGTATCTTCAGCAGATGGCTGCACATTTTGTGCTTGAATAGCTGCAGCCAGAGAGAGCCCCACAACGGAAAGGGCTAGTTTCACTCTTAAACTACTCATACAGCTGAGACATTTTAATCATATTTAACCTAAATCTGGACTTAAATTAAACAAAATCTTAAAATCATAGATTTGGTTAGTGGGAGTGGAGGGAATAGTATTTTGGTTCTTCTCTGTGAACAGCTTCAGTTGGTAGAGTGCTGATTTCACAACAATAACAAGAACCTACTATTAGACAGATCAGATGTCTGTTCAGGCAAAAGGTTAGAATGTCATATAAAAGGACAAAATAAAATTGTTATTAACTGAGTTGTTTGTTGTGTTTTAGTCCCAGGAAGAGAACAATGTGTCATTTTTTGTATCTGGTAGGGATTGTATTGGATAGGGAATGGAATATTTGAATACTCAAAAATGTTTTTCAAGTGTTCAGAAACCATAAAGAATCTTGGATGGATGATAATCTTCATAGTTCAGTTCTACACAAACTGACACACATTGTTTCTGCACAGAAAATAACATTTTTGCACATTTTCCTGAATTTTCTGTGTCTCTATGGAAATTTGAATTTGTGGAAGGTATGATCAGTCAGCAAGCATGCTCCTATTGCATCAGTGTGGTACCTGCATGTTTAAACCATTCTTCTTTCAGAAAGCTCCAGTAATACTTTCTTTGGCATTTATTGAGAAAATGTCATTCCCAGGATGGATCCCTGGGTAGATTTAAAAGTCTTTCCGATTAGCAATTCCTATGTCAAAAAGATCAATTTCTAATCTATGCAAAGTATTTTTACTCAGCCGTAGTTAAAATTTATTATAGGCACACTATCAAATGTTATGCTGGAAGGCCATTATTGATCCACCAGGCTCCTATTACAATAAATCAGTATTTGTTGAGATATCACTAGAGGATAATTGTTTTCCAGGCTTGCTTTTATAAACCTATCTGGTTATTTGCTTTCCTCCTTGAAAATACATAAATAGAACACTTTGTATCAAATTTCTGCCTTGTTTTTGAATGAAAATTGTGTATATACCCCATTATTACTAATGTTGTACTAACTATCATAGAGATATTCAAGGCTGGGAAACTGGTGCTCTCTAATGTAGGACTGCCTATCCCATCAACTGGCTGCTGGGGAAGGCTGAGGAGAATGGCAATCTACTGAGCTCTGGAAGTTGCTTTTAAAAGTAATGGTTAAATGTATAGCCTTGAGGCTAGCAAAAATAAGTAGTCAATATTGTAGCTGCATTTATAAAGATGTAACTCTGTATTTTTATTTCTCAAAACTAAATGTAACCCTCTCCACCCACACAAAAAAGTATCTGACACCCCAGGTTTGTTCCTTATCTTTTTAGAGATCTATAGGATGTTTTCCCCATCCAAAGCATTTCAGGACTCTGGACATTACCAAACCTTTTCATGCCCACTCCTCCGAGAGTTTAATGGAACTAGTATTTCCAAAAATGAAATATACTTCTTGATTGCTATCTGTTTAGGTTACACCAGAATAGCTAAGATGGCCACGGCCAAGAAACAGAGCAATGTTTTCCAGGCCTCAATTCAACAGAGATTAGCAAGGTAAAGAGAATCTGACAATGAAAGAAAATGACCCTAATGCCTACTAGTGCAATATTGCTAAATGACTTTGCACACAAACATTGTTCTTGCATTCACTAGAGAAAGAAAGGCACGTTTCCTTATCACACCATCCCTCCATTATACTACTGAGGCTTCATGTGGCATGGACTCTCTTTCTCAGACTCCTCCTTAAGCCTGCCTCTCTGTCCAGCGCCTTACCGGCTTGTCTTCTATTACTAATAACCTCTGGCCTCTGGCAAAATACACTCCATCCACATTGTGTGTGACTCCACACTGCATAACAAAACATAACTGTACCACATAATAATCTTCATTTATCATTGAGAAAGGTCACATCCCTAACTAAAAATGTAACTTACACGTTAGCATTACAGTGCAATAAGACTGTATCCCTCATAAGTTACAACAGTAAGGCAACAGTTTCACATTTATTGCTTGCTCAGGATTTCATGAACTCAGCCCACAAAGTAACTTTTCCCACGCAAAGGTACTATGACCAGTAGAGAATCACTGGTGCTTTCTGCACGGCCATGTGGGACGTCCGGAGGACGTCCCATTTTTAAAAAGGGGCGTCTCTTTAGACGCCCCATGGCCAGTACGGACTCCCGTCCGTACAAGATGGCGCCGGCCCTTCTACATGGCCGGCGCCATCTTTGCGTATCGGACGCTTAGCGCCGTACGCGTCGCGCCGCTGCTGACGTAGCGAGCCGCGCCCCTGGCGCCTCGCTACGAAGAAGCTCCATTGGAGCTTCTTTTTTCGGTCCGCGCGGGAGTCGGGCCGTCTGAAGGCGCCGTCCCCGCGGATCACGGGCAGCGGCAGCAGACCGCCGCAAAGCGGCGGTCTGTACCCCGCCACTGATAGATATAAAAAGTTGGCCAAGTGGTATAGTGGATACTGGTCTGACTCCTATTACCTCAACTGAAGTAAATCCGTTGAATTCAGTGGGATTCAGATAAGTGTTGATTCAACAATCAAGATCTGATTCAATAGGTCTCTTCCAGCTGGGACGAACAACTGGATTATGCCTCTGTGCATAAGTGCATTCCAGCAACCAGTCTAAACAGCTTTCAGTAACAATAGTTAACCCTGACAGAAGAAATTAACATGGATATTTTATTTTGGCCAGTAAACCTTGGCTGTGTTAAAACCACTCCAGAGGGGAAATTTTCCAAAGTGCCCAAATTACTTAGCCGCACAAGTATGAATTAGCAATCAAGTTGCTGCCTGAAAAGAAGCCAGCCCACTGAGAATACTGTAATAGGCTGCTCAGTTTTCATGTCCACTGCAGTGATAGCCATTTGTTAGAGTGACACACAACAGTGCACGGGCATAGAATAAAGACAGTGGAAGAGAAACCGGCAAAACTGCCATTGACTAATTGACTCACTAGGGGAAATTCTAAGCCAGATTTCATTTCCATAGATTGCTACGAGAAACACTGACAATCAGCTGAAGAACCAAGGTCAATGGCTGATTTTCCTTTCCCCAGAAATCTATGTGGAAGCTAAAAAAGAATAGAATGAGAGCTATCTGACACAATGAATTTTTTGCTATCGATTCATACTTTTGCAGCATGTTTTATTCTTCCTTTCAACTAGAATATGTGTGGAAGAGATCCAGTTTAAGATTGCTGCGCTATACACAATACTGTTAGAGTGGCATTGGACAAGTCACTGTCTGCCTACTTTGTGGGGCTGTTGCAAGGTGAAAAGGCCATGCTGATTTTCATGGGAATGACTTGGATGTATGTGTGGTATTAATCCAGTAATTCCAAAACTTTGGTCTTCCAAGTGTTTTGTACTTCAGTTCCAGAACCTCAGCCACTTGGCTAATGGTCTGAGGGTTTGGTCCCAAACAGCGGGAAGGCCAGATTTTCAGAATCACTGGTTTAAAACAGTCCAAACAATGTGGTAGATGAAGTCGAAGGCTTTCAAGGCCAGCATCTGTAGTTTTTATGGGTTTTTCGGGCTATGTGGCCATGTTCAGAAGAATTTTATTCCTGTTGTTTCGCCAGCATCTGTGGATTCTCTGAAGATGTCAGCCACAGATGCTTATGAAACATCAGGAACAAACCTTCTAGAACATGGCCACATAGCCCGAAAATCCCACAAAAATGTGGTAGCAGATCCCCAGATGTCTTAAACCACAACTCCAGCATTCCTATTTAGAGCAGGCAGGGCAGCAGCAGTCGGCAAGGGAATGTAATATCTGGAGAGCTAAGTAGAGAGCCACTGCTAGAAGATGATATATTCCTGTACAAAGGCTCATTCCAACCACTTTTGAAAGCATAAGAAAGTGAAGAGGATAATTTAAAGATACACCATGCTTGATGATGAAAAGTACATGCTTTGATTTTTCTACTGAAATGTGTAGTGTGTGAACTAAAAAAGAGAGTGGATTGTGCGCAACAATTTTCTCCTGGATCCTTATATATTGAAATTTCCTGTAGTTTTTTGTGAGCCTCTGCACTAGGAATCCAACCCTGACAACTGCAATTAACTGAAATATACTATCAGTTACTGGTTCTAGTTCTCTTTCTTATGTTGCTGCATCTATAAAGAAATCCATGGAGTTTTTCAGAGGTTACATTAATACCTGCTGTTTATTCCTTGCCCATATCTGTCATGCAAATTGTTCTGCAAGTCCCAATATGACCAGTTTGTTGTTAGTCACAGATGAAAACATAAAGCAAAAAGGAAACTCCCATGAGATACCAGATTGATTCTGAGTCTGTTGGAAGTGAGCTTTGCCTCTCTCTCTCTCTCTCTCTCTCTCCCAGGCTGTCTAATATATTTCATCATAACTTCTAGCTTTGTTTCAAAAAAAAGAAGATTGATTTTTCAGCCTATCCTCAATGGCTTAATGTCTCTTTCTTCTCTCTCTCTATTCTCATCTGTATTACTGTTATTTTGCCCCTTCCACGGCTGAACGACAATCTTTTAAGCCATTTGACTGAAAAGAAAACACTTTCACAGATGTTGCTTATATTATATCTGTTTCCTATCTTCCTTTTTTTTTAAAAAAAAATAAAAGCATGAAGGTGATTGACTTTATTGCTTGCAAGCCATTAAATGTGCAAATGCCAATGTCTCAGAGGAAGTCTGCTGTTAGATATAACAAGGATCAAGTGCTTTTATTTGAAACACAGGATATTAAGAAAAGGGGTATGGGGATTAGCAATTCACTTTTCCCTTTTAAAGTTGTCAGGCAGAGAGGAAAATCAAACAGCACTCCTTTCTGTTTCAAAAATGAAAATAAATATTATTATCGTTAACCCAACATATTTTTTTCTATGTAAGGGGAAGCTGAGGGGCACCCATTGGGCTTAATTATAAAGTGAAGCTTTGACACTTGTGAGGCAGTTTTGTAGGACATTTCTCTCCCAATATTTGTATTTCCCACTCTGCATGATGGCACACAAGAGAAGTAGGCCAAGATGACCTGCAGGACCTTACAGCTGGTCGTGGAGTCAGCAGTTTTGATTCCTACTGTCATGATGATAGCAATTAGTCAGCACCTCCATTTCTCAAAGCATCAGGCAAGGGGTCGGACTTTTGCTGTGCTTGACTGTATAAAAAGAGAGGGGAAGTTGAAACAAACTGCAGTCCCATGGTAACAGCCGTTGTGCTCCTGCACCACAAACTGAATCAAGTGTCGATAAAGATCAGGATTCAAGGGCAGGACAACTCCAGCTGCAAGAGCTGCCTGCCTTAGTTCCTAGCCAAGAACCTGCACAGTTTAAAAGAGCT
>NC_056526.1:72821537-72835907 GCF_019175285.1 Sceloporus undulatus
GGACACTTGTATTTTGATTATATCAGGCAGAATACTTTTATGACAAGACAAGTTGTAATTAATGTGTTTGGCCTAAAATTGCATTACAGTGCTCCCTCGGGTTACGAAATTAATTCGTTCCGCCGCGCCGTTCGTAACCCGATGCATTTCGCAAGCCGAAAAGGGCTTTCCGTTAGCGCTGGCAAGCCGCGCGTTTGAATTTCGCGCCGAAAAAAAAAATCGTAACCCGAAAAAACCTTCGTATCCCAGAACAGTTTTTTCCAATGGAACTTTTTCGTATCCCGGAAATTTCGTAACGCGATCAATTCGTATCCCGGGGTACCACTGTATTTATTTTTAAATTAAAAAAAACCCTCCTTTTCTAAAGAAAATTAGGAAAAATAGTCTCCCCTCCCCACACTATGACTTCAAAATTTCCAGAAAGTTTAGGTTTCTAAGTCGTGTCCTTTCTTAGCAGGAGACCAAGACTCTTAAGGAACCAGGATCTTTTCAGGTTATCAGGCCTTTTAGGACTGAAAGGCATGTCTCCTCCCCACCCCACACCTCCACACACACAGGCCTCTGGAAGGAAAATATTGAGTCTTGCTGGAGTAGATGTGGAGATGCATTATGACTCTCTTCAATAATTTTCTTTCCTCTACAATATTATTATTATTTGAGTTGAGCTGCAATAAATCCCTTAATAATATCACTCACATAGCAATAGCATAGAATGTGCACGTGGATATGTGAATGAAAGATTTTCCTGAAACCCACTTTCTTTTCTTTCTCTCTTGGCTTCTCTTTCCATTTCCCTATTATTCCTGTTCCTCCCCCCCTTTTGTTGTTATTGTGTGCCTCCAACTCATTTTTTTCCTATGATGATACTAAAGCAACCCTTTCATAGAGTTTTCTTGGAAAGTTACTTTGAAGGAGGTTTTCCATTGCCATCCTGTGAGGCTGAGACAGTGTGACTTGCCCAAGGTGACCCAGTGGGTTTTTATACTTGAGCAGGGAACTGAATACTGATCTCCAGAGTCACAGTCCAACACTCAAACCACTACACCATGCTGGATTTTACCCATTGCTTTTAATTACACAATTAAGAAAAAAAATGTTTACAGAGAAATTTGGGTTTGTTAGCCACCTCATCTAACGGAATCTGAAAATGCAACAGATTACATTTGAGACCCCTGGTTCTCACATGCAGAATTTGTGCTTTACCATTGATCTTCACAGTCCATATTTCTTGATGAGAAGTAAGGAAGCAAAAAGGCTGCAGTGATTCTGTTGTGAAGGATAATGTTTGGCATATGCTCAGATGCTCTCAAAGATGAAGAAATCTTTATTTTTGATTGACATATTCACAGCTATTCACTTACTGATGTGCTTCTTATGGATCAGCACCCTGAACCTGACATAAATAAGTACTTATTAACATTTAACAAACAAGGTATTCGAGAGATCAATGAAGTGTACTTGCTGGTGGGTGAGAAAAAAGAGAGAGATGCAAACGGGATTTAAATGAGAGTTAAACCAAAGAAAACCAGGAAATGCCTGAAGTTTATCACACAACATTTTCTGGTTTTCTCTAGTTTAACTCTTGTTTAAATTCTGATTGTCTGCTAGTGTGATAAAGCAGTTTCTCAGCCTGAGAGGAAGGCAATAGCAAACCCCCACTGAAGAAATTTTGCCAACCCCCCCCCCAACCAATAATAGCTTTGTCTTAGGGTCACCATAAGTTGGAAATGATTTCAAGGTACACAACAACAAATGCAGTCAGTCTAATTTATAGCATCATAACTGACTAGCAGGATACCAGGCTATTGTTTACAAAAGTGTTTCCCAAACTTTGCTTCTCCAGGTGTTTTGGACTTCAGCTCCCAGAGCTTTGTCAGCTCAACAGTCAGGAATCCTGGGAGCTGAATTCCAAAATATCTTGAGGACTAACATTTGAGAGCTACTGGTTTACAATCTTGGGAGCTCAGGTGACCAAAAATGGTGTACTCTAATTAACTGTAGTTAATTGCTACAGATGAACAAAAATAAAGCAAAGTCCCTCCACTAAGAGAAGGGTCGGGGAACCATGCCTGCTTCACCACCTGCTCACTTCTGGAGTCTGAAAGAGAAGGACTAGCCCTTAAATCACTAATCATGCCAGAGAAATATGTCTTGGAAAGAGGAGGGGTGTTTTATGAGCCTATTTTAAAAATCTCACTCTTTCTTTGGTTATTGCAACGATACCACCCTTGTTCACTTTCTCAGCTGCTGTGCATTATTCATTTGAGTACAATAAAAGAGTCTGTTTTAAAAAAGAATCCCTGTAATTAGCATGTTGATCAGCCTGTTCTTTACTAGCAGGAACAACAATTTGCTCTCCTATAAAGTGCTGTTACTTAAGGAAGAGAAATAAATTAATCACAACAAGTATAAAGGCTACTACATGCACACACACACAAACAAGTGCAAAGATTCACCTTTGAAACTGTGTTGTCATATATTTTTATGACATATCTTTCAGCCTGCAAAAGTGTGCTCAGAGTATATATGACCTGGACTACATTTTGTGGTCAAATACAAAATAGGTATTCTCCAACATCTTGGCAGAAAAATAAATCTTACATAGCCATGCTTTCCCTTTCCTTTGTTCTTTTTCTTTCTTATTCCTCCTGTTTTACAGTCAATCTAGGTATTATCCACTCTGTGCAAAGCAGATAATTGTAATGATGGGACTCAGATGCATTATTTATTTACTTTTTTCCTCATTTTGCCTCCAGAAAAGTGTGCAAGGCAGTGAATAACAGAAGGAAAACCAAAATTTTGACTAAAAATGGAAGATAAAAGTAAATAAATTAAAAATGCAGCAATAAAAAAAATCTGAGCCAGTCCTCAATCTGTTGGGCTACCTTCAATAGCAGATCAGGCTATATGCCAGAGGCCTGCCTGAAGGTTTTCACTGGCTGCCAATAACAACACTTACACACATATCAATTCTTAGAAATCTGCAGTGTCTCAAGCTTGTCTCAGCCACGTTCCCTGCCAGACTGCACAGCAGCAAAGGGCATAGCAGGAATAGCGATTGGCACACTTCCAAAAATGACATTGGATGAGGGGCACTGGACAACAACAAATGATTGTAGCCATTTCAACAGAATCCAGGACAGTGGGGAGATCCACACTCTTGCCTGTATGCATTTTTGAAAGCTACTAAGGTCAGTTCCAGCACTGTTGAACAGTGATAGCATTTAGTGGCTTGTACCAACACAGGACACTACTGGCTGTTTGCTAAATGCATGGCTGTCTTATGTCATAGAAACTGCTTGTAACAGAGAACCACTGGTAAGGGCAATGGGCTCCTCTCCCACTTGGCAATCAGTGCAATTTATTTACTACTTTCCACACCATAAAGTGGACCATAAGCTGGAAACAAGAAGCTATGGGAGAAACCTGTAGTCAGGACAAAGCACTACGTAGGTTGTTCGAGGAGCTAGGAGCAAGACAGGAAGGAAGAGCAAAGGATGACCAAGGACGTAGGAATGGCTATAGCTATTCTCAGAATAGGAAGTCCTCCTGCCCAGAAGATTCCAATTGAAATTCTGGATTGGTGGAATCAGTCCAGAACTGGCTGTTTCTTCACTGTCAAAACAACCACTCAGGTTCACTACTTTACTGTTCAGGATAATTGCAAAAAGACCCAGAGCCTCTGACATTCTAACCTTATGTAGGATTTTCAAAGTGGGTGGCCTTCATACGTGGACAAGTGCATTAAATCTACCCCTACCCATCACTTTCAGAAAGAGGAAAATGAACTTTCATTGATTCATTAATTCATTTACTCATTCATTCCATTAATAACTTGCCCTTCTCCCAGGTCAAAGTGGTTCACAAAAATGAAGACACATACCAAAAAAATTGTTGGGAGATGTGTGAGAGAGTATTGGATATCTCAAGCAGTTATCAAATTGGCAGAAGCTGGAAACCAGATGCACACCTTTCCTCCATAGAATCTAACAGAGAAAAGAAACAGCTCTCTTTTTGGTGAAACATTTAAAAGCTTACTTACAAATTACAAAACATATGGTCTTATGGAGGAGAAAGAAGGGACAGAAAATGACTGGAAGTTATAGTGATGCAGGAAAAACTGGGTGTGGTAAAACAAACAAATAGGAAGTCTTCAAATACATAAACCAGCGATTGGTGTGTACAGGCATGCAAAGAATGCTAACTCTAACAAAATCCACAAAAAGGGTAATATTTTAAAACATAATTTTAAAAAAGATTATAATATTAAAATGGAACTGAATTAAAAGCATTTTAATTTAATCAGTAGTCATTGAAGGCTTAGGCAGCTGGGGTTGTGACAGGTATATCCACCGTATGGTGACTAATCTGCCTGGTGCAAATGTTTCAGATAAGGGGAGAAAATGGGACATGAAGATGCCAGCCACAGATGTTGGCAAAACGTCAGGAATAAACTCTTCTAGAACATGGCCACATAGCCCGAAAAACCCATAAAAAACAATGGGAGATAATGTTTATGTAGAATCAGTGGTTGTGACTCCTACTGGCACCAGTTATATGGGAAAATGTAGTCAAGTGGTCCTGGAAGCCAAGCATAGGTTTAAAGCTTCCCCAGGAAGGGAAATAGACTAAGATGGGCTTATCAGCCTTGCAGGAATAGAGGTTTAAGGGCATTTCCCTCAACACCTGAACTTTCAGCACTGCTTCTGGTTCAAGGCAGGCTCAGCTTACCCCAAACCAGCTAAGTAGGAAAGTTTACAAAGCAGCTCCCGGCTGTACCATTCCCATTGGGGATCTGAAAAACACTGATTCTCAGTTTTATTGAAGTTCTCAAAATCCCTCCTGTGCTTCCATCTCCTCCTTTGTTAGTGTTACTTTGTGAACATTTCTGGTTTTTTTCTTTTCTTTTTGCCACAAGTAAACTTTGTAAGAATTTTTCACATGCTTTTCTATAAAGTACACATATTTGTATATATTGGACTAAAGCATGTTGGTGGACATATCACAACTGGATGCATTATTAGTCATTTCTGTTATTAAAAGATATGCCTGATTTAACACAGGTTTTATTTCTCTGAACTTTATCACATACCTTACAAATATTTGAATGTTCTAAGTAGGGTGTTATCTCATATTGAGTTTCAGGAAGTGCTAAATTGATAATTTTACTGATTTAATTTTATTTTGTTGCAACCACAAAAAATTGTTTCCATCCCTAGTTTCCACACACCTTATAGGATTAATCTCAGTTCCAATGTGTTAATTATCTGTAATGTTTTGACCCTTCTTAACTGAACACACATGTCTTACTATCCAGGTGTCTTGTTGTTTAGGTGTGAGCACCCTGTTTAATCTTGACCTGAGCACTGCAAAGTATATCTGGAGGGAAGAATGGCAACCAGCAATGGAATATTTTCACATGAACAAGTGGCTTTACTGGTGCTTAAGGGAAATAATTCTTGCTTACAAATCCTGTCACTCTGTCCCCAGAGGAAGGAGGTAAATCCCTGTGTTTTGAAGAGATTTCCTTTTACACTTCTAATTTCTTTGGCTCCGAAGCAACATTTTCATCCTGAAGCCTCTCTTTTGATCAATGAATATTCCACTGAACACGTTTGCCATCATGTTGACATTTTGTGGCATGACTTCTAATATTTTAAGTTGGATTTTTTTACTCCCCTCTCCAAGGTTTTCATAGATTATCTCTGCTCCCTGCTTGTTAGCATAGGGAATGATGATGGTAGTCATTTGTACAGTATGTTGCCCCCTGGGAAGAACACAGTCAATCTCTGTGTGTAATGTTTGCATTGGCCAAGGATTCAATTTTCCCCTGTGACGTTTCATTTCTATCCAATTTATATTGGCTACTCAGATTAGTATTTTTGTTGCAGAGAAACTCCTGGATACTATAAGACATGTTGTTGGGAGACAGGCATTTTAGGGATTCCCTGGTGCTTTAACAGATGGGTAACCTTTCCAGGCACAAAGGAAAATCCACGTTTGTTTGGAACAACTAAAATGTAACAAAAATCTGAGAAATTTTGAGCTCCACAGAAAGTCTTTATCAGGCCAGGTGTTGTACTGTCTAACCTAATAAAGAGTTCTAATGAACTGAAAAGATCATACACTTGTATTTTGCTTTGTCTTAAATGCAACACTGCTTAGCTGTGATTTTTATTCATACATTATTGCTATCTTTGTTGTTCCTTTTCTTGGCTAAGAAGATGGCTAACAACCTAGCCTATAAAGCACAGTTATATTGAGTTAAGTCATTTTGTTAAAGCATTAAACCACTAAGTTAAATCACTGAATCAAATCATCTAATCTAGGGCGAGTCTACATTGGCCAGAATACTCTGAGCTGTCCTGAATTCTTCCCATTACCTGGGCACATAGGAGCGATGCTGCATGGTTGTCCTGCTGTGCCACCCCAAATTCCCAGCTGTGTCACAAATCTCTCCATCTGAGGTCGAGAATGAGGCACTGAGCATCAGTCAAATGGCTGGGTGCCTTGTGACTCCAGAGAGAATGACTCACACTGATGATGAATGTCTGGTGGTGGTACCACCTGGTGCAGCAAGATGCACATGTAAACAGCCCATGTAGCCCTGGAGTGCTCTGGATTTTCTTGGAAAATCTGGAGCAAATTGTGAGGTTTTTTTTTCCATACAATGTAAAACAGGGATGGTCCAGATTCAATGCTGAACTGGCCTTCCCCCATGAAGACAGTTCACAAGTCTTTTGCCTTGTCTAGTGTGGACAGAATGATGTGAGAGTGGTGAGAAAGTGGTGTAAATGGCCCACATAAACATGTCCTCAGTATTCTCCATTCTGGGTGCATCCAGACTGATGAAAAGTCCCAGATTTTTTAACTGTTCATTTCCATTTTATTTTGGAGATCCATACACATTTTATTTATCCCAGAATATTTTTGGTCAGTTCCCAAAATAACCAGAGAACTCTTATACCAGTCCAGTGTAAAATCAGAACAGAAACAAAATCTGGGACTTTTCAATAGTCTGGATGTGCCACCTGAATGGTAGAGTTATAGGGTTTCTGATTTCTTTCCCAGCCCTGCTTGGAGGTGCAAGGGATTGAATCTGAGACATTCTTCATGTAAAGCATGTGCTATACAACTGAGCTACAGTCCTTTCCAAATGTCCTGTTCATGAGCAAGTTACTATTTGAGTGTTTGCACTCCTTCAATTCTTCTTCTTCTTCTTCTTCTTGTCGTTGTGTGGCTTCAAGTTGTTTCTGATTTATGGTGATCCTAAAGTAAAATTATCAACAGGCTTTCTTGGTAAGAGTTGTTGAGAGGAAGTTTGTCTTTGCCCTCCTCTGAGTTTGAGAGAGTGTAATTTGCTCAAGTTCACCCAGTGGGTTTCCATGACTGAGCAGGGATTTTAACTCATGATCACCAGAGGTCATAGTCCAATGATCAAACTATTACAACACACTGGCTCCTTCAGCACCTCTTTATTATGTTGTTGTTGTTGTTATTATTATTATTATTATTATTATTATTATTATTATTTCATTGTGGAGAAGAATGAGAAAAACACACAGAGCCTTTCATAAGTACAGGTGTCTCCAAAGACCTCATCAAAAGCTCAGTACTTGTGTTACTATAATATGGCATGTATTTACTTACTCTCTGTTATATTTATTTACAACCTCCCCTTCCCGAGTTGAAGCCCAGGGGATCTTACAATTGTTAAAACAAATATAACTAAAAATTCACATTGTATAAGGTGTTATAAGTTATAACCTTCCTTTACTCCATTCAATACCAATTCCGGATTAAAGTTTAAGAATCACCAGTTCATGGCTATTCATGCATGAGTATGGATTTGAATTTAGATTTTCCATAACATATTATGAAACATGGTACCCATATCATCATACATACTACATTTCACTGCTCTTACTTTTTCTACAAACCCACAATATTGTTTTTGGCCTTTACTGCTTCTTGTCACCTTCAGTGTGTGAGACAGAAATGTTTATCATAAAACATCTATCAGATCAATGCAATGTGAAAGTGCCTATGATGGCAGGCAAGAAGGCTCCGAGTTTTCAGATTCTGTTCTGTTGAGCCCAGCATGACTTCTTACTTCAGTTCAGGTGCTAGGGCACCATATAGACCATAGTGTTAGTATTCCAGTTTTAATAGGATTGCTACAAGACAGATTTCTGGGAAGATTTTCTATGAAGTCTAGGTTCATATAGAAAGCAAGCATTTGGGAAACAGTTACTTTTGCTGCCAGGAGATTCTGGGAATGACTGTTGCAAATATAACTTTCCCAAGTGCTGAGACAACCCAGCATTAGCATGCTATTGTGTGTCTCAACATGAACTAGATTGCTGAGTGCCTGTGGAATATGATACAAAGCATGCACTTGGCTGGTATCCTGTGGCTTCAAGTTGTGAGGAAATGAATCACTCAGGCTCCACAAAAGCCTTCAGTGTCTGTACTCTGTGAAAGAAGACTTCATGTGCAATGAGGAAGCCTAAATGACAGTTCTGATATTCCCATACACATGCATACCCACTGCTTTCCCTTTCACAATCAGTCATGGGAATACCTGAATTTCTCATTCTCATGATCAAACTTGTCAAATTATATGAATTCCCTGTTATCAGAATGTAAAGCAATTTTTGAAAAGACTGGTCAGGAATATTAAAAAATACAATAAATACTTGAAAAGATAGCCTGTATTTCTGTAGCACCTATTTAGCTATGTAACCACTTTAGTTATGTAGCTAAGCAGTGTCTCCCAGCCTGACCTTTCCAATTCCCACTTAGCAGTCTGTTCCCCTGTCAATTAGGAAGCATCTTACTGATGTTCCCATCCCCTCCCATGGGTCAACTCTAGTACAACAGACAGAAGCAGTTTCGCTGTTGAAATTTCTTCTTGCTACAGAGATTGCTCATTTAAAGGAGTATGTAGAAATGTCAGTCTGCTGCCACCAATCAATAGTCAAAGAGGCCACTGTTTCTAGCAGCAGCTGCCACTGGTAAACAGTGACTGAGGGACTTTCAGTATTCCTGTATATTCCCTAAACTAATGAATATGTAGGGTTTCTGAATATGTACCAGTGTGAAATTCTAGGTTATGCATTCATAACTGCTAGAATGAATTCCAGTCTATTTCCCCCCTTCAATTCACCTTATTGTTATTGTTGTTATTTGTCATCAAGTCAACTTTCATTTGTAGTGATCCTATGAATGAGAGTCTAGAGTCTGGCAGTCAACAGTCTTGCTCAAGTCTTGCAAACGTAGCACCTTAACTTCCTTCACTGAATCAATCCACTTGTGCTCTGACCTTCCTCTTTTCCTACTGCCTTTCACTTTGCCCAGCATGATTGTCTTTTCCAATGTGTCTTACAAAGTGTCTAAAGGACTTGAGCAAGTTGATGCGTTGTAATATGAATGGTCACATCTTCCATGTCCTGATACCTATGTACCAAAATTGTAATATATCTGTGATTTTAAGATTATTGCCAATATTCTATGTCAGCTACTTAGTTATATTACATATACATAAGTCAGTAACATCTCTTGACCTGACCCTGGATCACTCCACCTTAAGAGCCAGCAGGTGGATCAGGCAAAGGAGGTCTGTTCAGCTTCTGGTCAGGATGCAAGGAGGATGCTCTTTCCTCATCTGTCCCAGCAGCAGTTTCCACCAGTGAGGCTGCAACAAGGACTTGCAATGGGGTACTACTCCTGATTGTCACAGCATTGCTCACTGGGGGGTTGAAATGTCATCTTGCCAATGGTGGTATCTTCGCCAAATAGACTGACAAATATAAATCAGAAAAATTTGGACTCTTGTTGGAAATATCATACAACACAAGGGACCTGGATTCATGTTTGGTGGCAATGCCCAAAATTGGAAAAATACTGGAAACAAGTGCATATATTTATTGAGAGGATGTTACAAATAAAATATGAATTGAGGCCTGAAATATATTTGTTGAATATGTTGAATAAAATCCTTTCAAATATTGAGAGAAAATATTGGGAAATACTCTTATATTTAATATCAGCAGCAAGGTTGATAATAGTGCAATATTGGAAAAGCCCAGAAAGACCACAAATAGAAGAATGGTTGTTAAAACTTATGGAGATGATAGAAATGGATAAATTAACGGCATATAGGAAACATAAAGATGTAGAGAAGTTTGAAAAAGAATGGTCTAAGATATTAGAATTTTGTAAGGAAAGATGGGTATAAAGAACAGCAGCTTTGTTTTTTATGTATAGTAAATAATAGTATAAAGTGAGTTGGTGTATGTTTAAGGATAATAAATTATAGGTAACACAGAAATTAGAAATTGGAAATGGAAAATCAGTGTTGATCTAAATATAGTTTCTATTAGACACTCTAGAGGAGAGGGATTTTGTGTATAAGTAAGGTATCTACGGGTGATGGTGCTCCATATATATATGGAATACGATCCTTTGAAATATGTACAAAACTTAAAATGTATATGTTTGTTTGTTTTATAATTTTTTAAAATCACACACACATATATATATATATCTATATATAATCTTGTTTGCATTCCAGTTGGAAACTGAATGGTCATCCATTGTTCAATCCAGCTACTGGCTCTTAATGTGGGTTGGGATGGCATTTATGTAGTTTTTCAGTTACATTATATAGGATTACTGAATACAGAACAGTTGCAGATGTCTAATTCTAGCTTATGAATCCCTAAGTGCAATACTGAATGCCAGCTAAGATTTATTATTAATTAATACTCTCTTTATTATGATTTACTCCTCCCTTCTGACATGTGTGATCTCTATGTTTGAGATGACAGGAGACATCCAAGTGAGTAGCCATCTTTGTACATAGTTAAATGTCTCTAACTTTACCCCTTGAGTCATTTTGTGCAGTCTAGACATTTTATAAACAATTTAAATGAAACATATATTTAAAAAATCAAAACATCTGATGACATTCAAATAAAAAAAACATGTGATGCAGGTGACAAATTCTAAGGGTTACTTTCCTAACCTACATACTAGAGTTTGGTAAATTTCCTAAAATACACATACTAAATAACAAAAAGTCCACAATTCTTTCCAGTTTCCATTATATTGGGTTCACTGATCATCCTGAATTCAGAAACACGAAGGAGTCAGTTTGCCAGTTATGAGTAATATTTAATTTGATCTATGGCCCAAACTTCAAAGATCGTAAGCATCTTCTAGTACAAAATGAAAGATCATACAGGTAAAAATTAAATGGAATCAAGAATGATAGAACTAGACAAAGTATAAAAAAGATGGTGGGATTTAATTAGGTCAGAGTGAAAAATGCAAGTCATAGAATCATAGAATCATAGAATCGTAGAGTTGGAAGAGACCACTAGGGCCATCCAGTCCAACCCCCCAGAGGCTGGCCAGTAGCATCCGCAACTCATCAAATGCAATGACTTGTCTTCCTCCAAGTTAAAATTTGCCTAAAATTATCCCCGTAGAACATGTGTAGTAAATAAAGAATCGCAATACTTCTATTCAAACGATGTAATAAGACAAGCATTACAATGCGAGGGGCAGAATCGAGCAACATCCTGTCACACACAGGAGAAAGCACCATCAACAGCAAATAAATACATTAAATAAACAGCTAAATCAAATGTTCAGGCCCAGTCTTAAAACAGTGAGCAGTTTTTCAGTGTGTGATTAAAATAATCCCTTTCCCCCCTCTTCTCTCCTCTCCCCCCTACACAAACATAACCTTTACTGTTTTTAATTTCATCCTCTATACTGTTCAGTGGTGGTTTCTGATTATTTGCTTTGCCACCCGGGCCCTTTCTTGTCAATCATTGGGCAATCCCACAACACTGGCAAAGACAAGGCAAGGCTTCAGTCTTTAAAATGGAGTCTGGGAAAATTACTTTCTAGATTGCTCTGAGACTTGGAAAAACACTTTCTGGCTACAGATCCAGAAACCACCAGCTAGGTGGCAAATACCATGGTAGCTGAGTATCTTTGATTTCACACACACACACACACACACACACATCCAGGACAGTGAAATGAATCCCATTAATGCAACAATTGCAAGCTGATGAAACGCTCCCAACTCACCTAAAACAATACCCAGGGAAATCAACACGTAATTTTCAGCATGAAAATAAGATTGCTTGTATATTAATCTAGAGTCGTGAAAATCTGGACTAAGCACTGTTGTTTTGTTGCCTTCAAGCATTTCAAAGTTATGTGACCCTAAGATGAACCTATTATGGTTTTTGGGGGCTGAGAGTGTTGACTCATCCAGGTCACCGACTGTTTTCCAGGGCTGAGTATGGAATCTCCAGAGTTTAGGCCAGCTCAATCACTACACCATGCTCTGCCATATCTATTTGTCTTTGTCTATTTTCTTTTTTTTCTTTTTCGAAGCAGGGCATGTGGTTAAGTATAGTCCTGTAAATATCTTAGAAAAGCTTTGGTTTTAGTATTTTATGAAATACTGTTCCTGACCTTTGCAGTTTAAAAGCTGAAGAATATTTCTGAGCTCTTATCATCAGGAGCCAATCTTTTCTCCAATGAGGGCAAGAATATTTGCAGATTTTGAGGGATGATGAAGTAAATGAATACCCTCAAGATACTACCCATATCCCTCTCCCCAACTAAAGTGGTCCTTAAATATGTGTAAATAAATGACATCATCTTCTTTGGGGTATTTGTGCTGAGATATGGCTTATGATAGCTATAGCAGGTCATATGGCATGCAGGAAGGAAGAACCTTCCAAGACTGAATCATCACACTAAAATGGGGAGAGACCTGACCTTTAAGGCGCAAACCTAAGGGTAAAAGTACAAGAAAGACCCCAAGCCCTCCATTATGTTTTGTACATAGCTCTCTAGTAACCCTGACAAGAATGACAGATAGCGAAGTCATGTAAATCAGGCAGAGAGACGGCTTAGAGGAGCATTAAGATAGGAGTTGGCCTATTCTTTCACCTCCCATACTCTCTATTGATGGGTCCTCTTTAATCTTCCCAGCTTTAATTTTTAATTTTAAAAAGGTTCTCCAGTAGAGATATGCCCAACTGATTTCCACTTGAATAAAGACTACATCTTACCATACTCACTCTGCAAAGGCGCATAAAACATGTTAACCTTTGGTAGAAGCACTGTCCTGTACTTCACTGCATGCATTTGAATTCAAGCAAACATCAAGAAGACTCCTAGATTCTTTACTAATTTTTAAAGGGGGAGGGGGTTTAGTATTCTACATAACCGTTATAATTTCAAAGCAATCCACAGTCTTTGTGCAAGAAAGACAGTAAATCACTTTGAACTCAACAAATGCATTAAATTAGAATCCTAAAACAAATCCCTAAATGTAGATAAGTAATCATCTTCACAGCAACAACCCTGCCTGACAGGTCAGCATACCGCAGTGAAAATCAAAATGCATCAAAGAGTAAAATACTTAATAGAAAATGTGGAATTCAGTAAAGCTAATGTTGTCTGCAAGGCAAGCTCTATTAAAAATATAGTTTGGTGCCAAGTATGTAAGCCTAAGGTAATATATTTGATTTAAACCAGACAGAGTAGTTCTTCTGTTGTCCCGCACTTTGATTTTAAGTCAGGGCAGAAGAGAATGTTTTATGTGTGAGCATGAGGGTAGAGAAGAAAGAGCTCTCCAGATAGTAATAAGGAGGCTGGGGCAGGGAAGAATGGGCTTTAGAACAAGATATGGGAGTAGCTATATCTCACAGTGTGATTTCCTGTAAGGGATGGCTCTATGTTGAGGGGTCGGCAAAGTATTCTGGTAAACTCGGTTCTACATCTTTCTCCCTTCCAGGATTTATCTATTGGCGGCGAAAAACAGCAACTTATAGGACACTGCAAGTTGCCCTCCATTTCACTACCCCATATTGAGGGGCGTAAAGAATACACTGAAAGGAGCAAAAACTCTGCATGCCCAAGGTAAGAATAAGCCTTGAACATGGAAGTCAACAGTAATTTTGGGTTAACTGGAAGGATAGTCCAATTAAAAATATTCTTTCCTAGTGACCTATACAACATGGAAGGCTAAAGACTTTCTACTTATGATAATGTTTGATTTAGCAATCAAGAAGGATCTAGCATATAACAGAAAAATATCTCAAAAGTCTGAGCTGCCCTTGCATTATTTCAAGACTGATATAAGAATCAACTTAAACAAATCTGAATAAGAGAAGTTTCACTGGAGGAACTTCCGGACAGTAAGGGCTGTTCGACAGTGGAATGCACTCCCTCGGAGGGTGATAGAGTCTCCTCTTGGAGGTCTTTAAACGGAGGCTGGATGGCCATCTGTCAGGGATGCTTTGATTTGGATTCCTGCATGGCACGAGGGGT
>NC_056526.1:72835932-72838822 GCF_019175285.1 Sceloporus undulatus
TCGCATCCACCTGAGATGTAAGGTGGAGCGACGAGTCAAGGAGCACCCCCAGACTGCGTACAGTGTCCTTCACAGGAAGCGTGATCCCGTTCAGGACAGGTGGAACCACCACCTTCCCTGGGCCAGGGGAACCTATCACGAGCACCTCCGTTTTCTCTGGATTCAGACTGAGTCGGTTTTTCCTCATCCAGCCCATTACCGACTCCAGGCAAGCCACGAGAGGAGAGACGCCATCCTCGGTCACTGCATCAGTCGGAGACACAGAGAAGACTATTTGGGTATCATCAGCGTACTGATAACCCCGCACCCCATGTCTCCGGATGATCTCTCCCAGCGGTTTCATGTAAATGTTAAAAAGCATGGGAGACAGAATAATGGAAGAATAATACAACAAAAGAACAGAAGCATGTGTACAATTCAAAAAAGATGTCCAAATATACTTTAACCACTGGAAAGCAATGCATAAATTTCATGAAATGTGTAAATACTCACAGTATAAAAAATGCATTAAAATGTGTACAAATTTCATTCCAAGCCTAATGTGAATATACTTAAACTCCTACACAGGCTCGACCTCATTCAAAACAAAAACTGGAAGGAAATGCACATGATTTCAAAAATTGACAATGGAATCAAAACAGAGATTTAAACATAAATATTTTCAGTATTTACATCCTACCCTATATCCAAATATCTCAGGGCAGTATGTGATAAAACTGATTTAAACAATTTAAAATATTAAATATGTCAAAAGTAATTTACTGCCAAAAATATAAAGTTGACAATATGACAATTTAACACCTGATTGATGGATCTTGGTTTATTTATTTTTATTAAATCTTGGTTTGTTTATTTATTAAATCCAACAAGCTAATGTTAGACCATATCTTTCTTAGATTGCGCTTTCTTTCCAGCTTCCAGAATTCTTTTGTCATATATTCTAATCTCCTTTAAAGAACTTCTGACTATGCCTGATTATCTTGAAGCTATCTTAACTAATCAATACAATCCTAACCAAGAAACTGTCCAAAGGCCATCTGAGCAGACAATAAAGGAAGACGTGCTGAATTCCAAGCTTCAATCTGGGGATATCTATGACTACGCTTACCTAGGTCTATCTTTGTATCTGCAGTCTGGCTATGTCTCTGGACTGAAAGTGGACTGGAGTTTGTGTAACTCATCATCTGCATATCACATTACATTGTTATAGAGGCCTGTTACAGACTGCCAAAATAAAGCTGCTTTGGGTCTCTTTGGAGGCATGCTATTTAAATGATGCATGGGTCCTAAGAGTCCGGAGGTCGTGCCAAAGCCACACTCCATTCATAAGCACTGGTGCAGCTTCCAGATTCTTAGGATGCGTGCATCATTTAAATAGCATGCCTCCAAAGAGACCCGAAGCAGCTTTATTTTGGCAGTCTGTAACAGGCCAGAGTTATTATTCCACTTCAACTGCTGCTTCCTTTGAAAATCTGGGGTTTACAGTTTAGTGAGGCCTAAGAGCTCTTTGGCTGAGAATTGTAAATGCCCCTCCATAAATTGCAAATCTCAGAAGACAGCCATAGCACTAAAAGTAGACTAATAGCACTACAACAGTGTTGTGTGATATTCAGCTCACACTCCCTTGCTCTGCCCTTTCACTGCTCCATGTTTGGCTCTTCTGCTATTAGATCATACCCAGCAGAGCAGTTCTGACAGATCTCTGGGATCAGCTGGTAGAAGAGGGTTGTGCTGAAAGAAGGGCTTTTCCACCAGCAAAAGAGACTTGTATATAATCCTTGAGTTATGATGCCATTGTCAATTTTTTAAAAAATCTAATAAATTTTAGTATAGCGATCATCAATAATACAGTTTCACAAATTTTTAGTTACAGCTTTTCCAGTTGGGATGTCTTAATGGTTTCTGTTTTGCAGTGTGTGAAATCCCTTTTATTTGCATTGACATTTTAAAAGGTTACTATATATTTCCCAACTCTGCATGCCCTTCCAAATCAGAAAAAAAAAATCATCTTTCTGCATTGGGAATTCAGATACTGAAAAGACTATTATAATATTAAGCCTATAAGGATAAATCACTATTTTTAAAACCTAATGGTCTCCTCTGTGATGATAGATAATAGATAGATAGATAGATGGATAGATAGATAGATAGATAGATAGACTCAATAGATCATTAGAATTACAAAAACAACATATTTTAGTATATGTCCATGAAAAACTATAATTTGCCTTGCAACACTTCATTGGCAATATATTTAATTCCAATGTTTAAAGATACATAGTCAAAGATTTATGACATAAGAGCCTGACATCTGGAATTCTCTAAAAGAAAGTATAGGTGTAAGCACTGAAAATGTAAAGAAGAGTCTAAACTACAAGCAATTACATATATTAGGTAAAGATGAATAGATTTCTCTGAAAACTGGAACTGATAGCTTGAGGTAAAGGAGAGAGATTACTATGGAAAATTTGTGGTGGCTAGCTCCACCAGGCCTGCCTGGAAGAAGAATAGCCCTCCCTTCATCCACCATCTTGCGGGAGAGAGAGGCAGGCTAGCTCCACCAGGCCTGCCTGGAAGAAGACAAGCCCTCCCTTCATCCATCTTGAGGGAGAGGAAGGCAGGCTAGCTCCAAGAAGCCAAGTCCTCCCTCCAGTCCACCTGCCTTGGTCCAGGCCTTGGAGGTTGAGAAGAACTGCTGGACCTGATCCTATTCCCCACCACCACTCCCTTCTCCTTTTGTGTCGTGTCTTTTTAGATTGTAAGCCTGAGGGCAGGGAACCGTCTAATTAAAAAGATTATATGTACAGCGCTGTGTAAATTTACAGCGCTTTATAAATAAAGGTGAAGAAGAAGAAGAAGAAGAAGAAGAAGAAGAAGAAGAAGAAGAAGA
>NC_056526.1:72838922-72843597 GCF_019175285.1 Sceloporus undulatus
CACAAATTAGGGTATTATACAGTGATACAAATTGAAGTTTGAGAGTAGCAGACCTGCATCCCAAGAGACAATAAATATTGCTGTCACTGCTGAGCATGGAAAGTTGGGCATAAAATGACGGGGGAAGTAATAGAGAGGTATCTTCAGAGAAGTGGTTCTTAGTGATGAAGTCCTCAGAGGAACAGCTCCTGTACACTACCATCCTTCTTATTTCACTCAGCAGATGTTGAAAAGTTATCTTTTCTGAACTATAGCTGCTACAGTTGCATCAGCCAATATGTCCAGAGGTCATACAAGCTAGAAGATTCTGGGAGTAGTAGTTAAAAAACATTAACATTTTGAAGTTCTGTGACTTCAGTGATGCATCTGTTGTTCTAATTCAGGTATGGAAACCTACCCCCAAAAGAAATATGGGCCTGTTACAGACAGCCAAAATAAAGCTGCTTTGAGTCACTTTGGAGGTATGCTGTTTAAATGATACATGCATCCTAAGAGTCCAGAAGCCGCACCAAAGCCATGTTCAAGTCCTAAGGACTGGAGTGCAGCTTTGGTGCAGCTTCCAGACTCTTAGGATGCATGCATCATTGAAACACCATACCTCCAAAGTGACTCGAAGCAGCTTTATTTTGGCTGTCTGTATAGGGCCTTGGTATTTTCTGTGGTTGGGACTGGGCTGGGTAGAACTTAATACTATTGAAATGCATGCCTCAATCCTATTGGTAGGCCCAACTAAAGTACAGTGGATCAAATGGGTTTATATAACTTGTGACTCACCATTCAAAAACTGATTTAATGGTGCTACCCTAGCTGGGTCTATCAATAAAATCCAGTTCGTAATGGTCTCAAGTCCTCATTATGTCTGCTGCCTTAGGTTCTACAGTTAGCCTTCTTAAGCCTCAACTGCAGACCTGCACAACTTGGCAGCAGGAAGGAGCCAAAATTAAAATAGGTTACCTTCTTCGGGTCACAGATAGGTTTTAATTAAATATTAATTAATAATTATTAATTAATAATAGTTAAAATTATTAATACTAATTCCATCCTCCTCCCACTCTACCTGGCCTTTTCCCCAAGAGAAAGCCAAGCAGCAGAGGAGCATTGCAAGTGTTCACCCAGGAGAAAGCATTGCAAGTGTTCTTCAGGAGAAAGCCTAGCAGTGGAGGAGCCTTGAAGTCATTCCACATCCTCGCAGGCCACCCGAAATCCTTTGGCGGGCCACATGCAGCCCTGGGCTACAGTATTATATTCTTTTAAAGTGTTTTAAACACATATTTTTGTGGGTTTTTCGGGCTATGTGGCCATGTTCTAGAAGAGTTTTTTCCTGGCGTTTCGCCAGCATCTGTGGCTGGCATCTTCAGTTTATTTCTTTAACTGTATTTTAACATGCAATCTGTTCTAATATTGTAATAATTTAATTCTATGTTAATAGACCACTTTTGTATGGTTTTAATTGTACTCTTTTTAAAATCTGAGTCCCAATTTTGAAGAAAATGTGAGATGATAATAATAATAATAATGTGTTTATAATACCTCTCTGTTTATGGATAAAGGAACTATTGGTGGACTCACCTGCTTTTTGAATTTATTGTGCCATGTTTTTTAAAGGTTTCTTGCTCTCAAAGTTTATAGATGCACTAGTTCCAAAGTCAAGTGCAGCCACTAATGATCTAATGTCCTTACTTATCTGATCCAGTGAAAAAACTTTTGAACACATTTAGAAACTCAACGCCAGGGCTTTCCCCACTACCCATATTCAAGAACACATGTCAGGCAAAGCATTTTAAAAAAAAGAACATAAAATTCTGTGTGTTCAAATTATCTAACACAAAACCATCTAATCTTCATTGTTCTTTATTTTAAGAAGGGAGAGTGGTTAGTAAGGCATATAACATAAGAAGCAGCCATTTTAATTCAAAGAACAGTTTTGAGAAATGCAGCTTTTTAATCAAACTTAAAAAACTGCTTGTGACAGGATTAATGATGGGAAAGAATATGCTCTCGAGATTTAACGTCAGTCTAGCTACTGGCATGATGAGACTGCACTTTGAACATTTGCCTGTAACCTTGAGAGAGATGAGGTTTCTTGCAAGACTGAAATGCTAAAGAGTTTGTGTGGTTTTTGTTGTTTTGGGATTTTGTTTTGTTTTTGTATTTTGAACAAATTACAAATGTAGTTTGTAACTTATGTAAAACTGATCAATAAAAATCAGCGTCAAATATCTGTTTATTTACACATACATATTATGAAGGCATCACTTCAACACTGTTCTTAATAGGCTGGTGTGGATGTGATCACTGATGGCTGGGCTAAAAAAGCTTAGCAGACAAAAGGATCAGTATTCCATTTGCTCCTCTAAATATGTTTCTTCTGCATGGCTGTGTCCTTCACTAGTGTACTTGAAGTCAGCGAGAAAACACATCCTGGTTCAATATCAAGAAGTAACTTGGTAACATCTTCTGCTAAGGTTAAAAGAGTAAAGCAAACAGATGAATGAAGATTCTTTCCTCACTATATAGAGGTTATGGGGGAGCTAGGCTAAGGTTTGAAAATAATAACAAGCAGAAAAAAGTTCCAATGTCGTCGTAGCTGTTTTGAGGCAAAGTTGGTCATGTTCATCCCATTTGTTTTACTACTGTATTTCTGAGATGTCTGACCATTATAGGGTCCCAGTAGTGATGTACATATTTGATTATTTCATATTTGCAAACGAAGACACGTAATTTCTGTTTTTTTCCCCCAGAGAAAACAAATATTTCTGTATAGATCTCACCACATATTCCCACATCCCAAAGTTTTCCAAAAAATTGTTCTGTGCTGAAATACATATGGGTTTTGCATGAAAATTGTGTTTTCCATATGACTATTTTTTGTGTGTGCAAGATGTGTGCTTTCTATTTCAAAAAAAATAGCTATATTGCACACAACCTCACCCCCATGGCTGTCTGGAAACTGTAGTGGTGAGGGGGTTGCAATCCCCCCTCCAGTTTTTGCACAAAACCCTATTATATTTCTGTACAGGAAAAAAATCCTGAAACATGAATGAAAACTATACAGTATTCTCGCCATTGTGTTAGTATTCATTTTTCAGCCAAGAAATGAATAGCAGCAAATATTCTTTCCAAGCCTGCTCCCAGGTGGAGAGTAGGTGATTGCTGACATTGATTCTCAAAGCACATTTTAGTGAAATATAAAGGGAGGGTTTTCTTAGATTCTGCAGAAGCAGAATTTCCAGGCTGTTCTATTATTAAGCTGAAGGAAAAACTGCCCCATAAATAAATCTCAGTCATTCTTATTAACTAGTGAGAGCCTACATATACCTATTAGATGTGTGTTGGTATTGTTTGCCTTCAAGTTGTTTCCAGCTTATGGCAATTCTAAAGGTTACCTATCACAGGATTTTCTGGACAAGAATCTTTAGATAGATTTGCCATTGCCATCTGGCGGTTGAGAGACTGTAATTTGCTTAAAGTCACCCAGTGGGTTTTCATGGAAGAGCAGAGATTTGAACCCTGATCTCCTGTGTTCCAACACTTAAACCACTACACCACATTGGCTCTTCTTATTTGATACTGGCCTGCAATGTCATCTCCATTTTTTAAAAGAATCTAACTACTGTATATATTTATGTATAAGTCTAGAAATTTTAGCCAAAAAATTGACCCTCAAACCAGAGGTCGACTTATCCACAGGTCAATGTTAGTACTGAACTTAAATTCTTATTTTCTTAAAAAGGCAAGATTCACTGGTGATAGGCAAAATATAATTTGTCCTAAAAGCAGTGACTCTCCTCTATTCTCTCATCCATCCAGCTTTTAAGATGAGTACAAACAGTTATGCCGTCAGGAATTTTGTAAGCTCTTTGGCATTGTTTTTCTTTGCTTCATCTTTTAGATCCTTTCTCATGTGGCCCTAAATTTTAGCCTCGATTTATCCATGGGGCCTATCAAAATCCATAATTTTGGCCCCAAAATTGGACTCGGTAGACCATATGGTTTCTTCTAACTCTACGGTCTTATGATTCTACATTATTAGTTGCTTAATTTATCATTACTGAATTTTTCCTGTCAGGAGTCAGGTGAGGTGGTTGTGAGATCTGTGCATTTTGCTTCAAGATGTGAGAAGTTACATTTGCTGCTGTGTCTGAGGCAGCTGCATCATTGTTCAACCCTGCTTGCGTTGTTGTGTTCATTACAAAGAGCACTATGTTCCTGGACATAGTATCTCTTGCTCCTTCACTGTTATTTCCCTTCAATCTTTCTAGTGGGCTCGCAGCATCTCTAGAGCAGGAGCCTGTACAACTCCAGAGAAATACAATACTGTTCTAGAAGGGTAATGTCACCAAATGAAAGGAGCCAGACACCAACAAGTTATCATATATGCATATGATTTCAGTCAACTCTTTTTCCAACTACAAGCATATCTGTGTATGAAAAACAATGCATGCCAGGCAGCATTCATATTGACCCGGCATCATTAATTTGTTAGAGTACTGGAGTATTGTGGCATATGAGACCCAGTCCATGGAAAAGTACACATGGGGGAAAAGATATGCTGGGCATAGAGTTTTTGTTTTTATATTATTTCCCATATTTCCTAATCTAATGCATAGGAAAGAGCACAGGAACAGCAATGTAGTAGAGTTGGAACTTGGAGACTGAAACTCCAGGATGTTTT
>NC_056526.1:72843697-72892390 GCF_019175285.1 Sceloporus undulatus
TGAGGGTGATGTTCCATATAAGCATTCAGAAAATTCGACTGTAAGTAATAACTCTTAGGATTGCCCCAGAAAAGGTAAGGTGTACTTACTTGGAAATCAGAAATGTCAATATGCCAGTCTCTAGCTTCATCACCATCTGGAATCAGAGTTATACCTTGGTGATACCCTGTTCCCACCAGTTGGCAGTGAAATGAATACTCTGCAGGACCAGTGATGTCACTGACATTAAATTTAGCAAGACTCTTGTTGTCTTGCTGAATAAAAACAAAATCCAAAGTGAACCAGTTTCGAGCAGAGCCTTTACAGAACTTGTTTGTCATCAGAAACCTAGAAAGAAGATAAACATAGAATATATTGATTCAAAATGCAGAAGCATCTTTGCTGTAAGAATAACAACAGGTGGTAGACAGGATTACTTTTGATATGAATCTGATTCTAGGAGGTTTGGCTGTAATAGACTTCAAGTAATTGCCTTGTTCCAATGTCAACGTATGGAAACATGGAGGGTAGAGGCTCATTCTTTCCCCAAAGATATAAAGGCGGCAGAAACAAAAATTTCAGCAAACATTATGGAGAGTAAGTGTTTATAACATGATTTGTCTATTGGTCATGTCACAACTATGAGTTGACTATGGAGATTTTCACATGGGGATGAAATAAACACAGGATCATTCCCCCATCCTTATCCCATCCCTAACCCGTCTGTGATTGCGATGCCATGAAAGGCTTTCAAATCATATCACTGATCCTGCCATTAAGCTGTCATTAAAGTGACATTGCATTAACACAAATGTCTGTTACTGCAAACGGCCAGCCAATGTTGCTTTAATAACAGGTTAAGGTTAATGGTGGGATAATGACAGGATCTGCAAGACTTCATTTGAAAGTCTTTTGCACAATCACCATCATTTGCATTTCCTGGATGGGATAAGCACAAATCCTGTTTGAAAGTCCTTCCTGCGATTGCACAGGAAGGATGGAAACATGACAAGAATATGATGAGATAGGGACAGGATATCCCTCATCTGATAACCCCCTCCGTACTATCAGTGGTTTATCTCTGTTAAAGTTTTCATAGGATATGAACCTGCACCATTATTACCATTATTCAGAGCCATGTGTAAAGCCATACCTCTTTGTTCCTAAGAGAAGATGTATCAACTCCCCCTCCCTTTCTCTCCTCATTTAGAATAGGTGGAACATGTACAGTGAACTGTTTTCCCTCGGAAAAATTCATTACTATGCCTGTCAGCAGATACACAAGGGCTATTCCTGAAGTTGGTAAAGTCTACTACAGCTCAAAAGCCTCTTCTAAATCTTACAGAAACTGAGAATGAGGAATACACTAGCAAAGTGGAAAGAAATAACTGAAAGAGTTCTCCCATAGACATGTTTTTAAAACCCTGGGACATTTACCATTGTACATAAACTCCACTGTATTTTTAAGTGCAGTATCTCTTTTAATTAATGTAATTTTCATGAGCAGATACAAATACGAAGAAGACAATTGGTCATAAGTATTAAATAGTGTTGTTGATGGTGTGTACATGGGCTAATGCAACCATGGAGGGAGGGATTCCCTGTTTCATTGAACTTGCCTTAATTATTGATGAATAATCAGTTATAAGGGGGAAACCACTATCAGTACAAAGGAAAAAAGAAGACATCAAATAGCTGTCAGGTGTATGGATCTCCACTTTTAAAGTCATTCAAATCTGATTTATGGTAACTGAGTTCAGTCTATCCAAAGAATAACAGCAATCAGATCCGTTCAGTGTTCATAAATACAGGGTACATAAAAGACTAGAGCATTTTGGAACAAGTTGCAAAGTATTTTAGGTCCTATCTTAAGAAAACAAAATGGGAGAACCAAATAATCTTTATGCAGAATGCTACATTCTTATTTTACAACTACTCATCACAGTTTAGTCAGAAATGTTTTATTTGTAAATATACCTTATTTCCAGGCTCTTGATACTGGTATTCATTGGGTTGATGTACTTCAATGACAATCTAACCAGAACAGAGAAAATGCTGTTAGACTGTTATTTTCAAATGAACCCTTTTTTTCTTTTAAGAAAGTAAACAGTCTAAATTGGCAGGTAAGTATAAATAGATAGCCCATAAAGACAGCAACAATAACAATTTCCCCATGTCCCTGAAAAACAAAAGGAGGAAAACACCCAAGACCTTGATCTACAAAGATATTTCCAGCTCAAGTTAATGGAAGCATTATCAAGGATTCCTTATAAAGCATTCTTACAATGAAATGATTGTGCATGTAATTGTGTTGCTTAATAAACATGCGGACAAGGTATGTCAGCGGTCAGTCATAATTAGTCTCTTAGAAATGAACAATGAAGGAATGACAAAAGGCAAAGCCTTGTTGGTACAGCCATCTATTTGTTCCTCACAAGCACATATGAACTAATAGTTTTATTCTTTTATCATGGAAATCACTGTATTGAGTGCAATTCTGAATACTTCATGAAGGTATTTGCAACTGGGACTGCATTCACATTGCAGAAATAATCAAGGTTGACATCACTTTAAGTGCCATGGCTCAATGCTATGGAATAATGGGAGTTGTAGTTTGCAGGGGCACCAGAGCTCTCCAACAGAGAAAGCTAAATATTTCATAAAGCTACAATTCGCAGAATCTCATAGCATTGAGACATGACAGTTATAATGGTGTCAACCTAGATTATTTCTGAAGTGCAGATGCAGCCTAAGACACAAAATGAGACCTTTTGGGGCAGATGTTCTATTCTTTAAATGAACTTTTCCCACAATACCAGAATGTAGCTGGTTATTCAGTGATGTCAGAAAAATAATCTGCAGGTTTTGAAGTTCACAAATATACTTTTTTTACTTCTTTAGCGAAATACCATTTCAACAGGATGTGGGATTCAGCTTTATGGAAAGGCCTACATACTGCCAGGACAGCTTGACACAATATGGCAGTGTTGTTCCCCTCCAGTGCAAGAGCTTCTGCTACTATCCACATGACTGGAGCAAAGAAAGGGGTCTACTTGTCTAGTGGTGTGCAGAAATTAAATGCCTCCATGTAGGCTTGCCATAACCCGGCGGCCCTCGTGCCATTCACGGTTTCGGGGGGCCCCTCCCGGTCCTGGTCCGGTTTGGGCCCCCACCCGTGCCTTGTTCCCGGTTTGGGGGCCTGCTCCGGCCATTGCCGCTGCTGCTAATGCGGCTGCTGCGGCACCAACCCACCTCCTCCTCCGACTTCCTCCTCTTCCTCGGTGGGCAGCAGAAGCACCGCCGCCACCATGCCTCCACTGGGAGGGCTTGCGCGCTGCCCAGGCCTCAGCAGGGGCCAGAGGCAGCGCGCGCGCCTTCCCCACTTCCCTCCGGCGCGCGCGCTCCTTCCCCACTTCCCTCCGCGCGTGCGCGCCTGCCTCACTTCCCTCCCCCACCCGTGCGCGCCTGCCTCACTTTCTTACCCCCCGCGTGCCTGCCCTGGTTCCCCCCCCGCGCGCGCATGCCTGCTTTCAAAAGGAGGAGAAGGGGGGAGAGGAGGAGAAGGAGGAGGAAGGAGACGGAGGAAGGGTGCCTGAAGCCCAGGGCAGAACTGGGCCGGAGGAGGAGGAGGAGAGCGAGGAAGGCGAGGGAGAGAAAGAAGAGGAGGAGGAAGATGAAGGAAAGGAGGAGGAGAGGAAGAAGAGAAGTAGAAGAAGAGAAGGAGGAGGAGGAGAGGCTCTTCCTGGGGCTGTCCAGGGCAGGAGGGTGAGGGGCAAGCCCTTGTGTTCCTTCCAAGGCTCCTGGGAAAAGCCCCCTGTCTGCCTTGCTGGCAGAGAGACCAGATGATGTCTTAAGCTTTACCCAGGAGGACAGGGCACTGCAAAAGGCAGGGGTTCCAGGGAAAAAAGGAGGCCCTTCCCCAAGAAAAGCTCACAGCCCTCCTAGAAAGCCATGTCAGATGGCAGGTCTGCCTTGGTATTTTGGGGTTTTAAAATGATATTTAAAAATATAAAATACTTATTTTATTTTATTTTTTAATTTTTATTATTGCTTTATATTTTTTATTTTATTAATTTTTATTATTGCTTGTTTTTTATTTTATTACATTAATTTTTATTATCAAATATATACACCCCTGCCTTGTTTTTTATTTATTTTTTCATTATTTTTTATTATTAAATATATGCAAGTGCATTTTTTGTGTATTTATGGTGCTTTGAATGCTAACAAGTCTGCCTTTTTTGGCCAATTATAGTGGTGATGGTGATGATGATGATGATGATGATGATGATGGTGATATTGATATCAGCAAGCCTCTGAGGCACGGCCAATGTAACTTGCTGTGATTTTTACAAACTCATGCGCAGTGAAGAAAAATCACAGTCCCTTGACCAAGTACACACTTCTGAGATGTACAGTTGAACCCGAGGGCAAGTCCATTTCTGCCATCTGTCTAGGAATAATGCCAAAATGTCCTCCATTTTGATCATGCCTAAAAACATGCATTTATATTAAGATTTTTTAAAAAAAACTCAATTTTTTCACATGTCCTCCATTTTTAAAAAACGTGTCCTACATTTGAAAATGTTGCCCTACATTTGTCCTACATTTGTCCCGGTTTGGAGGTCCTCACTTATGGCAACCCTACCTCCATGTATTAGGGAGTCTTATGGAGCCAGTATCTCCACTGGAGGAGTACTAAGTGTGTACACATGAGGACCTTGTCACATATGTATACCAAAAAATAAAAAATGGAGATAGTTGGGGCATGTGGGCTTTTATATTATGACAAACTAGATATTAAAGTATGCATATCCCTGGCAATTAACATTTTCTCTCCCTCAAAGGAAAAGATATGTCTTAGTAATCAAACTTTCAAATTAAAGCTATGTTTACTGTCCACAGGGAAATCACAAGACATAGCATACCTGTACTAGATACATGTGAGAAAAACACCTTGAATCTCATTGTGGGAGAAAGGCGGGATACACATTTTTGAAATAAAATACAGTGGACCCTTATTATATGCTGAGTTTTGGTTCTAAGATCCTTCGTGTATAACAAAATCCATGTATGCTCAAGTCCCATTAAATATAATGACACAGCAAAATGGATAATCAAGGTTTGATATTTAAAATTTATACTTTTTTTAAACATTTTCAAACTGTGGATGCTTGAATCCATGTACAGTATTAAAAAATCTGTGTAAAAGAAGGGCCGACTGTAAAATAAAAAGTACATGCTAAGGGGCTATGCAGATAGCCCCTAAGGGGCAGCCTCCAGCCGACCCTTTTATAGCCAGATTGGGGCCACAGCAGCCACACACTGCGGCCCTGATCTGGCCTTTGCAGGGCTCAAAAAGGAGCTGCACCCTACAAAGGGCATGATAGGTGCGGCACTGTAGCTTTACGATGTTCCCTCAGCGTCATGCAGGCCCAGTGCCAGAGGAACACTGTGATGTTGTATGCAGTGTGGAGCAGCACACAGCATTACGACATCCTGGGATGGTTGAGGTGTGCATCACCTATCCATCAACTACTTCATGGACCTATTGAACGAACATGTTGCTTGACCTTAAATACATGTTTGTGAAACAAACCTGACATTTATGCTTAGGCTGATATTATTGGGGGAGGAGATGCAACTGTGACACCGGATAGCAAATTTCAGCTTCCCTCACAACTAAAACATTTTCTATTTTGGGTCCATTTAGCATGGTTTATGGTGTGAAACATATTCTGGGGATTCCAAAGGCTATCATTCAAAGTTTTGTTCCAACAAGTTCAAAAGCAAAAACAGCAACCTGTAAATTATGTGCAAACAGGTAAATCTTCTAGTGTTTCCATATGGAAAAAGGCCTTCTTATGATTACCACTGTGTTAGGACTAAACTTGTCCTTTGCCTCTGTTTCACAGTGCCAGGAGATACAAACAGTGTTCTTTTAAATCCGTGTTATCTATTGACGTTATCCCCAATTCTCAATGGGAATCACTGAACTTTATCTGCATAGCTCCACCAGCATAGACTACTGCTATAAAGGGCAGCAAGAAAAAGTTTGTCTTGAGACTCTCTGTTCAGGAGTTTTAAAAGGCTTTACTGAATGTACTGCTGATAAACAATCTTATAGGTCATGCTGTCAGTCAAAGAATAGCTTTAATTAAACTTAGTGAAAATAGTCTAATAGCCAAATCCATTTCACCTGCACTATTTTCTTCAGTGGCTTAAGCCTACAATAGTAGTAATTTGACTTCTGCAGAGCTGAGCTCAAATTTAGACTTGTCTACGGTCACAGGACTTTTCAGAACACTCCCCCCCTCTCTGTTTCAGTAGTTATCCTCATAAAAAGATAAGAAGTCTGATGTCTAAAATCAGCCAGCACCAAAATGGGCTTGCGATATGTTCTGGATAAAATAGAGTTGCTGTTTTCCAACTGCACACATATATTTACCAGATACATGGATGGCAGAGACTTCACAAAGAGAAAATGAGGGAGAACTGTAAGGAAAGGAAGAAGATGTAGTGTGCTTTGTGCCTTGTTTGCATGCTGTTTCACTAGTGGTTTCATCATGAAAGCTAGTTGTTATCTAAACAGCAACAAGTAATTTATGAAGCTGCCTTAGTACAGGAACAAAGAACAGTTCAGGAACAAAGAGCAGTTCAGTATCTATTTTGGCCACCATGCCAGACATACTTATTTATTTACTTGATTTATATCCAACCTTTCTCCCAGGGCTGGAATGTGAGGCAGCTTCCAATATAAAGAAAAAGTTCTGATAAAAGCAATAAATAAAAAGTTTCCAATAAAAAACCTATAAAATATACATATGAAAACACCAGTTAAATTAACCATACTATTGTGGTTATGTCACCCTAATAATAAATAGGTCTTATGCTTTAGAGACCACATATCAGTGGTCTTTCACCAGCTCCATTAGCTTCTGAGATTAATTCTACATGCTAGGTTTGGTTTAAAAACCTTAAACTGCTTGGGGCCAGGATATCTGAAAGACCACCTCAGCTCATATAAGACTGCCTGGAATTTGAAATTTTCAGCAGAGGCAATGCTGTGTGTCTCACACCCTCCATTTGGGGATAGATTGATGGGTACGCAGCTTTCTTTGCAGCAGCATCTTGTCTGGGGAACTCCTTCCTAAGAGTAGTTAGGCTGTCTCCATCCCTCTAGACCTTTCATACAGCCTTTGGGCCTTAAAACCAGGGTGACTTTTCTGATTGTTTCAATTATGTGTGTTGCAAAACCTTTAAAAACCACACAGGTGTTTTAGTCCATTGAGTTGATATTCAAATTTCCTACACAAATAATGATCTCTGGAGAGTTTCTAGGAAAGAAATGAACAATTATAGCTAATGAGCACTATTTGGTAGTGGTCTCTGACACACTGGAAGTTAAAACCGCTGATCCCTTAACTGATTTAAAAAGCACTGTTGTTTTTTTTTTGGGGGGGGAACCTTTTACTTATTTTATCTGCTTTGATTTGCTCTACATCAGCTCAAGACACCACAAAGATGAGAGGCAATAAAGACTTATTTAAACAAATAAATAATTAAACAAACTTGGTTGCAGCCTTGATCATTTATCTCACATAATAACTGTAAAAGCGAGTAATACCATGGTTGTAAAACAGTTCTCACATTTAAAATATGAAATCCAGAAATAATCACAGCTAACTGAACTGTGTCACAGTTGTACTGTGATCAATCTGATCTCTCTTTCCTATCTCCTTGCTTGGCTGAATTGTAAAGATGCCTCTGGAAAAATGCCAGCCTATAAGTGGTGAAATCATGAATTAATATTACTCACACTGCACTGCTGTCAGAACAATTAGATGAACTGGTGTCCACATTCTGGTGCATAAATGTTAAATCAGTCAGATTTAGGTAAATCTGGTTGGTTGTAAGGCTAAAATTAGTAGCATAAAAAAGGATGCAAGTGGTCCCATTGACATCATTGGTCACATTTAGTGGACGATACAGATCATTCTCCTGATTTTCAGCAGACATTAGCTGTTGCCTAGTATGCCATGCTAGGTCAAGTTTCACGGGCACCTGGAAGAACAACAAAAAAGGACTCTTCAGATTATTTAAGCAAAACCAAACAAAAATGTGAAAGGGAACACAGATACCAATTCAAAGCTGACAGTTCAAATGCCACGCAGTGCTAATTATTCCTGTATTTTGGTCTTACTCATTGGCACCTGCCCAAAATATAAAATGAAGATTGAACCTGCAGTCAGTCATCTGGAGTCCAGCAGTGACATCTGGCAAATCTGTTCAGTGGGTCTGACAAACAGGTGGCTTTGAACGGTGCTGCTATAGGGTGCTCCCATTGCTCCTCATTTTGTTGGGAAAAAATAACTGTGGTGGAAAACTGCTAATAACACAAAAATGTTTTGTGGGAAGGGGCATGTGTATTCATTTATTTATTTGACTGGCATCCCCCCTTTGTCCCAGGACTTTTAATCATGATTGTAATTTCAACTGTTTGATGTTTTAATACCTGTTGTAATCCACCTTGATTCTCTATCGGGAAAAGGCGGAATAGAAATAAATCTGATGATGATGATGATGATGATGATGATGCAAGAAGGCTTTTGATAGAAGTAGAGTGGCAAATACTGTTGAAGCATAAAGCTCTGTTAGCATAGTCACACTGACAACCACAACAGTGGCAATGACAAAGAGTGTGTGGAAGCTTCCCAGCCAATCTGACAACATGCTATTAGCTGCTCCAGTTATGCAGAGAGGGGCTGGAGGGATGCCTGCTTTATGACACTGTAGGAGACTTATGCAAGGGGGTATTGGATACCTCCTTATATTAGCATCTAACTAGTACAGCAGAAGGAATCCTACAATAAAATGAAAGGATCTTGGCTAATAAACTATAAATATTAAAATATAAATTAAGTAATTACAGTACTATAATACTATAGTAGTATTACTATGGGCTATAAAAATGTATCAACTACTTAGTTAAATAGCTAATAAACCTCTTCAAGCCAATCTCTCAGATTTGATGGAAACATCATTTACCCACGCTCCAATCTCTGCCATAATGGATCTCCTTCTTCCCATGCAGTCAATGTCCAGTAATGTAAGTTTAGGATGGGAGTTACAAAGGTGGTAATAATGTCAAAATTGTGACTAAGTAGTGACTGTGAATACAAAACAGTTACAGATGAGTAAATTTAGGTAACTATTTCATATTCATGGTATTAAAAAATTCAACACATTCATTTAACATCCTTGACTGTAACAAGCAGTTGAGCCACCTAAATAATCCAAAGGCGGCAGATCCTGTGGAGTCAGCCCTGGTTAGTTGATGGATGGGAGACCACCAAAGAATACTGGACACTGTGGGCTCTGTTTCAGAGGAAGAAACTGGCAAAGTCACCTCTGAGCATTCCTTGTCTAAGAAATTCATGGGGTTACTATAGGTTGGCAGGAAACATGAAGACATACACACACACAAAACAGGTAGTCAGTTTCTGACCACATCAGGCAGTCAATAGATGACTGGTTTCTGATAAAGGAGGGGTGGAGAGTCCATTTAGGGACATTGCTAATGGTATCTGATGGTCAGGTAACCTTCATTAACAACATTAACATTAATAATATTGTACTTGATATGGTGCAATATGGGAAGCGGCTACTAAAAAACAGATACATACAACACAGGGGCTTTCCTCCTAGAATCATAAAGTTGAAAGAGACCACAAGGGCCATCCAGTCCAACCCCCTGCCAAGCAGGAATTCACAATCAAAGCACCCATGCCAGGTGGCCATCCAGCCTCTGTTTAAGACCTCCAAAGAAGGAAACTCCACCACATTCTAAGCGAGTGTATTTCACTGTCCTCGTGATAACTAAGCATTATACATTACCAGTTACAAGCTAAGCAAGTAAGCAAAACTTTGGGCAGTAGGACAGCAGAAGTAATCTTTTTAAAAAACCTACCACAGTGCACCTTTTCTCCAACCCTGCTCCCTTCAAGGTGGCACAAGACAGAGTTGACAGAGTTGACGGTAAAATACATAAGAAAAAAGAATACTGTATCGGATCAAAGGCCTATCCAGACCAGCATCTCATTTCTCATAGTCAGCAACTAAATGGCTACAGGAAACCAAGAAGCAGGACATGAGCACAATAGCGTACTCCCAGTTATGTTCCCTAACCACACGTATTTAGAAATATACTGTCTCTGACAGAAGTAATAAATGACTATCACGACTTCTGGCTTATATAATCCCATTTAAAAACCATCCAAGTTGGTGGCCAGCACTCAAATTCCTTACTTTAACTTTGTTGTTCTTAACTGCCATCAAGTAGACTTTTGATTTATGGCAATCCTATGACTAAGACAACACCAAGGCTGCATCTATACTGCAGAATCACTGTAGTTTGACACTGGTTTAACTGTCATGGCTCAATGCTATTGGATCATAGGATTTTTAATTCTGTTAGTTATTTAGCTTTATTCTGTCATAAAGCTCTTGTGCAACAACACACTACAAATCCCTAGAATCCATAGGATAGAGACATAATAGTTAAAGAAGTGTCAGATTGCATTAATTCTGCAGTGTGGCAGCAGCCCAAGTCACACTGTCATCAACAGCCCTGCTCAGGTCTCATATACTCAGGGCATGACTTATTTGATTGTTTCTAGCCATCTGTAATTGAGTGTTCCTCTTTTCCTTTTACCAATTGTTATTGTCTTTTCTAGTGTGTCATGTCTGTTCATAATATGTCCAAAGTACAACAGTCTCAGTTTAGTCATCATTTTCCTTCTAAGGAAAGTTCAGGCTTGATTTGCACTAGAACTCTTTCCAGCAGTCCACCATATCTGTAGATCGCTTCTCCAGCATCACATTTAAAATGAGTTGATTCTCATTCTATCAGCTTTCTTCACTATTCAAGTTTCCAGCTTAGTTTTACTGCTGTTGCTGTGTGCCTTCAAGTCATTTCTGACTTAGGGCAAACCTCCAATCATGGGGTTTTCTTGATTTGTTTGCCTTCTTCTGGAATCATAGTCCAATACTCCAGCCACTATGCCATGCTAGTTCTGTTTAGCTACACACAGAGTTAGAATAGTGTAGTGGTTTGAGCACTGGACTCTAGAGATGAAAATTCAAATTCTTGGACAAGTTATGCTCTGTCAGTCTCATAGGAAATGAAGGAAGGCAAAGGCAAATCCTCTATGGAATGAGAAATTCCAGTGGTGCCATCTGGGTTCAGGAAAGGAATAGGCATTAGGGAATCACACTTCAAACATACATTGGATAATGGAGCGCACCAAAGAATTCCAGATCAGCATATGTTTTATAGAGTATCACAAAGCCTTTCACTGCATAAATAATGAAAATCTAAGGATTCCTCTTAAAGAAATGGAAGTACCACTAGATTTGATTGTCTTAATGTATAACCTATACCTATGGAGAAGCAATATGGTTGCCAATTGGAAAGGTATCAGATAAGGCTGTATTCTACCATTCTATTTGTTCAACTTTTATACAGAAAATATAATTCCCAGAGCAAGTACTGATATGAAGGAAGGAGGAGTGAAGATCAGAGGAAGGAATATCAACAATCTAAGCTATTCAGATGACATCTTACTAATAGCAGAAAATAGCAGAGACATGGAAGAATTACTAAAGAAAGTCAAAGTGCTAAGGCTGTGCTTTTGAACATTGTTTTTTTTGTTGTTAACTGCCCTTGAGTCAACTTTGACTTATGGTGACTCCATGAGAGACATACCTCCAGGTCCCCTTGTTCTCAACTGCTCTGCTCAGGTTCTGCATTCTCAGGGCCATGGCCTCCTTGGTTGAATCTGTCCATTTAATATGCAGCCTTCCTCACTTTCTGCTACCCTCCACCTTTCCTAGCATTATTGTCTTTTCCACGTTTTCTCATGAAGTGGCAAAGGATGACAGCCTCAGAACTGTTGAACTGTACCATGCAAGAAAACAAAAATAACGACCGTGGAGGATTTACATAAATTCAGTGGAAATTGAAACGGTTAAAAAATTTCCTATATCTTGAATCAATCACTGATCAGAATGGAGACTGCAGTCAACAAGAAGAAAAAGAGTAGGACTGGACAGGCAGCTATGAAAGAACTAGGCAGGATCCTGAGATGCAAGTATATACAATTGAACATTAAAGTTAGAATTGTCCATGTCATATTTTTCATCACTGTGAATGGATGTGAGATCTGGAAAAGGAAAGAAAATTGAAAAGAAAAGAAATTCAACTCTTTTGAGGCCTGGTGCAGGAGGAGAGTTCTGCAGATACTGTTGATGGCCAAAGAGACAAACAAATGAGTCCTAGAACAAATCAAGCCTGAACTCTCAGTCAAAGCCAAGATGACTAAACTGAGGCTGTCGTACTTTGTCCACATCATGAGAAGGCATGGCTCACTAGAAAAGACAATAATACTTGGTAATGTGGAAGATAGTAGGAAGAGAGGAAGTCCGCATACCAGATAGATAGATTCAATCAAGAAGGTTGCAGGATCTGAGCAGAGCTATTGAGTACAAGATGTCTCAGAGATGTCTCATTCACAGGGTTGGCATGAGTCAAGATCAGCTTGAAGGCAGTAAACAACAAACAGCTGCAAGTAACTTTTGCTGGATTGTGACCAACAGCTATAAAGAAATAAAACTGCATCTTGAATAATGGGATTTTTTAAAAAAACAAAACAAAAAAACCCTCTCACACATAAGTATTCAATTTTTAATTAAAATATTTAATCTCTCTTGTTGCTCCCAAAGTGTAACCATTTCATTTCATACACAAAAATGGCTATGAAGACTAAATTGCACTGTGTTTAATCAACTGGCTGCATGTTAAGGGAGAGTGGGGCCAGCACATTGTCTAGTGAGAATCTTCATACTAATATCAGAAAATAAGATTATGTTGGAGAAAATGATTGCTGAACTATAGGGAATCCTTTGATTTTAGAGAGGAGTAAAACAAAAACAAAAATACGTTCATTTACAGATATTCAAAGCATTTATATTCATAGTGTGCCATGATTCTTTTTGCAAAATCTTGCTTGTTATGTGCCTTCAAGTCATTTCTGACTTAGGGCAACCCTAAGGCAAACCTATCACAGGTTTTCTTGGGTGAATTTGTTCAGAGGAGGGCTTGCTCTTGCCTTTCACTGAGGCTCAGACTTGCCCAAGGTCATCTAGTGGGTTTCCATGGCTGAAACAGGATTTGAAGCCTGTTTTCCCAGTGTCCTAGGCCAATGCTCAAACTGCTACACCACTATGTCTCTCCCTGATAATGTCTAGGAATGCATCTACACTTAGAAATAATGCACTTTGACACCATTTTAGCTCCCATGGCTCCATCCTACAGAATCCTGGGGATTGTACTTTTGTGAGGCGCTAGCACTTTTTGGCAGAGAAGGCTAAAGATCTTGCAAAATGGCAAATCCCAGGATTCCATAAGATGGTGCTACAGCACATAATGTGGTGTCACACTGCCTTATTTCTACTGTGTGGATGCACCCTAGTTTTTGGTATACCACACTTTTTTTTAGTAAAGAAATGTATAATGATTCAATTTGTTGTTGCTGTGTACTTTCAAGTCATTTTTTACTTATGGTGACCCTAAGGCAAACTTATCATTGGGTTTTCTTGGCAACATTAGTTCAGAGAAGGTTTGGCATTTCTCTCATCTGAGGCTGAGAGAGTGTGATGTGCCCAAGGTACCCAGTGGGTTTCATGGCCAAGCCTAGATTTGAACTCTGGTCTCCACAGTCTTAGTCCAATGCTCAAACAACTACATTATGATGGCTCCCCATGACATAGCTTACCAACTTCTTATTGGGTCATGCTGTAAGGAAGAATGAGTTGCTACCTTCCTAGAGTAGATGATAAATAAAACTCTGATAATTGCATTAATGTGTATGATAGCACACTTAGTGTGGCAATGACTGACACTGAGTAAACCTGCCTGAGCTAGAAAAGCCCAGTTACACTCCAGATAAGAGAATAACTGAGAATGCATTTCAACACAACTTTTTTCCTTAACACAGGTATACCCCAAGGGCATATACTATCTGAAAAAGCGAAAGCCATGTGGATTTTGAAAGAAATGTCAGCAAGTAGTAGATTAAACTCCTGCCCATTTCTGCTAAGGGCGCTATGCTGTGAAACCTGCCTGTTCTGCATTTCAGTGAACACTTTCTCACTTTAATTTGGTCAGGAGGCAAAATAGAGAAAATTGACTTGCGAAAAGTACTAACATCCTTTGAAATGATTGGCACTTGGAAATAACACATTAAAATATTGAATTCCTTACAATTAGTTCCCTTTCACAAAAATCAAGTCACAACTAAGTTACGTAAAGTAACTGATTATTTTTAAATGTAACAGTAAAAGTAAAAGTACTAAATTAATTACTAATTTAATAATTTAATTACTACAGTAAAAATGCTGGGCAAGAAAGACAAGAACTCCAAAAAATATACATTTTTTTCTTGTTATGTGCCTTCAAAGTGGCACTGATGTATGATAGCTCTATCATAGGATCTTCCCAGAAATATTTTTTTTTCCCCAGAGGAAGTGTGGCATTGGCTTTTTTAAGGCTGAGAGAGTGTGACTTGCTCAAGGTCTAAATAGTTCCAAGTGTCTGTTGACTGGGTAGTGTGTACAGGATGAAGTCGGCTTGGAGGGGACAAAAGCACTCTGGCCACTCCTAAATGTGCCCATAAAGCAGGGGCCACTAGTGGTACCTTATCAGTGGTAAATCAAAACCAATTTGGTTTTAGTACAGACTTAAGCTCCTCAAGTTGCTGGGCATATTGTGAAGATAGGACTTATACCTTGGATAGCTCTACTGAAGTCTAGAGGCTTGTTTACACTTGCCAAAATATCCCAGGCTGCCTCTGGAGTATTCTGGCCATCACATTCTCCCCAAATTCACCCCTTAACTTTTAACCTTTAGTCATGAGTAAAGCCACAGATGACGGGACTGTGGGGTCTTGGGCCCTCTCCCTCCCTGCCCTGCATGGTTTTACTCATGAATAAAGCCAAGCAGGATGGTGACTGGGGGGAGGGCCGCCATTATTATGTAAGCGCCATGCAGCATCTGCACGGTGCGACATGGCACTTATGTATCGGCTGTGCTTTTTGAGAGTTCTTTTTCTGCCGGCGGGCAGCCACGTGGTTTGGCAGCAGCGGCTTCCCTCTGGCAGAAAAACAGGCACTGTGCCGCACCTCTGCTTATCAGTGGTGATTTTTACTTTTAAAATTCATTTTCAAAGCATGTTGTAAAAGAAACCAGACCCTTCTGATTTGCACTGTTTGGCTTCCAAAGAAAAAGCACAGCCTCTCAGGCTAACTTTTGATTAACCAGAGAAAATGGCTGGGATACCACATGCAAACTGCTCAAACCCCTATTAAAGTTAACTGAGGACCCAAAGCAGCTTTATTTTGGCCTATCTGTACAGGTCTCTTTGGAGGAATGCTATTTGAATGACACATGCATCCTAAGAGGCCCCGAAGCCACACCAAAGCCATACTCCAGTCCTTAGCTTAGGCGCAGCTTCTGGCCTCTTACGATGCATGTATCATTTAAATAGCATTCCTCCAGAGGCCTGAAGCAGCTTTATTTTGGCCTGTCTGTACCAGCCCTGAGTTTAAGCATGTGTCATGATAGCACTAGCAGCCTTCCAGTTTCTTTAAAGGAGAGAAGGACAGAGTGCAACAGAAATCTAGTGAGGTTTATTGTGGCGGTTTGAAAATAATGCAATTATTCCAACAATGTCGTTTGGAAGTTGCTATAAATATGCCAGCATGGTGTAATGGTTTGAGTGTGGCAGGAGGACCTTGGGAAACCAGGGTTCCAATCCCTGCTCAGCCATGGAAACCTACTGGGCAAACTTTGAGCAAGTCACACTCGTTCAGCCTCAGAGGAAGGCAAAGACAAACCCCCTGTGAACAAATTCTACCAAGAAATACCCATGATAGGTTCACCTTAGGGTCACTGTTAGTCACTGCCGTTTTTCTTTGGATGTCTAAATTGTATTTCTAAATGCTCTGCTGAAGTTTTAAGTTAGAACAATGCTAGAAATTTGGGGAGTATTCTTATGTGGAGGGGTAGTGTAATTAGAAAGATCTCCCACACAGAGATAGTAATCAATTGCAGTTTGGGTTGAAATTTCAGGACTGGGAAAAAGAATGGGGAGAGCTTAATTGAAAACCTTCCTCCCCCTAGGTTCTCAGGCTGACTCGTGTGCATGCAAGGCAGGGGGTGATCTTTCCCATCACAGGGGACTGCTTTTGCACTGAGCAAACAGAGATGTAAATTCTAGAATTACAGTCCAATAGTGGCAAACTTTAATTGTGGTACTCTTATGTTTGTTCCTTGAACCAAGATTACCCCCATCCCTACCCTCACACATACACATACACACGCCCCATGAAAAAGGGGACACATAGAAGACTCTCTCTTGGCTCTTCATGCACCTGTAAATTCATTGCATTTTCATGTGTATGCCATGTGCATGAAGAATGATTCATGCTCTTTTTTTTGCACATTTTAAAGAAAAAGAGCTTATTGCATGGAATTTGTCTGAAAGGTGGTGAAGTCTTGGTTTCTGAATACACGCACACACACACAGGTTGAGTCTCCCTTATCTGAATGGTATAAGCGACCAGAAGTATTTTGGATTTCAGATTTTTTTAAAATTTGGGAATATTTGCATACACATATTGAGATATCTTGGAGATGGGACCCAAGTCTAAAAAAAGAAATCCATTTATGTTTCATCTGTACCTTGTACACAGAACATGAAAGTAATTTTATAGATTGTATTTTTAATACTTTTGTGCATGAAACAAAGTTTGTGCAGGAAACAAAACCATCAGAAGGTGAAGGCGTTACTTATCTCAGCCACCCCTGAGGTCGATTTTGGAGTATTTCAGAATTCTGGATAAGGGATACTCAAACTGTGTGTGTGTGTGTGTGTGTGTGTGTTTCTGTGTCTCTCTGTGTGTGCGTGTGTATATATATATCCAAAAGTACTGAATGTCACATTCCTTTTCAGAAACTGTTAGCCTTTAGGACCCAGAAAAGATTTTTTAAAAAATCTTCACAAGTTAAGCAAATGCACAATCATTTCTGATATGCAACTCTTTTACAGCTCCAAAAAATGTCAAGATGAGTGAGTTCATGATGACACAAGAATGACTGTCTGTACATAACATTAATTCCTGGTTATAGTTTGAGGGTGAAATGCAACAGGTTTCTTTATATATATATTTCACATTGATCAAAGGATAGACATGAAATATAAAATGAACAACAAAGACTGATTTTCTCACAGAACTATTTTATGTGGTGTTCGCTTCCTTTTTCTTCCTCCCACCCCAAACATTGCCTTGAAATGTGCTCAAGAGACAATTCTTATCACACTGAAAGTGGGAAATTAAAATCTAGAGTGGGAGTGTGTGAGGTGCCCAAAATATATAGTCTGCCTTTCAACACATTAGAGATTGGCAGAAATATATGGGACAATATTGGAAGATTTATAAATTACAAAATCTTTTCAATAGATGATCAGAACATGTTCTTTCAAGCCTGGGACCAACTCAACATAAGAATACTAAATATGGTCAATAAAAGTATATGAATAAAAGTTTCTCTGGTGCCATGGAAACAGATGTTTAAAATCGCTCACACTGCATACAATTATGGGATATTATTTAGAGGTCACTCAGAAGCAAAAACTAAGGGCAGGAGTGAATGTCTATCAAATTCAGGCAGAAAATTTGGCATTATTTTCCATTTTCAGACTTCTGACCCCACTAAATGGTTTCAGACTAAAGATGGATAAGTGAATGGCTAGGTGACCAGATAAATGTTTTAAAGATAACGCTAAATTCTGTTGGGAGCATGCTGCTCTCAAACATTTCATCAGAAAGGGATTAAAATCCAACTACTTAATAAACATCATAGCAAAGCCAAGATTTGCCAAGAGCAGCTTGGAAGGTTAGAAGTGCAAATGGGGTGGATTTTTTTCTCCCAAGACCACTGCATTTCTTGACCACACTAAGTGAAAAAATAAAGATATATTTTAGCTAGTTACCTGCCTCTTCTTTTACCAATACACAGTCAAGGGACATAATGTAAAAGTTTGTTTTTCCCCCTTTCTATTCTTAAAATCAATACATCCAGCTTGAAAAGAAGTTGAAATATGAAAAAAATAATAATTAAAGATCAATATCTAGCTTCACAACTTATGTATGGTTTCAAAACTATCAATGCAGACTTGAAAACCTCATTCTACAGCTGGATTGTATGGAAGATGTTTTTTTTAAAAAAAATATTGTTGCATGCAGGAACATGAATAGTGTGGCAATGTGTAGGAATCAACATTTAGGTGAGATTGCACAGCCATAAAAGGAGAAAATGTTAGTCGCAAGTAAATGAAATCTCAGCAGTATGTATGGATCAGTGAGCCAGGTGGGTGCTGCAGAGCATTAGATTAGAGGCTATTCACAAGAAGAAAGTAAAGAAAATTGAGGCAGTGGTTGCATATACAAGTGCACAGCAGGCTCTCTTTGTGTATGTGTGTGGTTCTTTTTTCTTCTTTTCAAAACAGGCTTCAGCATAACTTGTTGAAAATGGAATGGGCACTTTGGATTTTCACAAAGATGAAATGAAACTTTAAGGAAATGTACTACTTCTGAAAAGGCACTCTTGCACATTCATGGCAATCTTTGGGCAGAACAGGCAATAAATCATTAGGAGGTCTATCTGGTTAGCACTGTGGCTCATACATACTGCATTATTTTAACAGTGTAAAACTGCAAAAATAACTGTCACTGTAATAAATGAATGCAACTTTCTCTAGTAGGAGTATGTCTTCCCTCCCCCACACACTTATGGGTAAGCCTTTCTGTTGTTGTTGTTGTTGTATGCCTTCAAGTAATTTCCAGTTTACGGTAACCCTAACTTATTATGGCATTTTCCTAGCCAGACTTGTTCAAAGGGGCTTTGCCATTGCCGTCCTCTAATTCTGAGGCCACCCAATGGGTTGTATGGTCGAGCGAGGATTCAAACTTTGGTCATTAGAGTCCGAATCTGACACTTAAATCCCTACTCCATACTGGCTCAACACATCCTCAGAAGCAGTGCAGCTCTTAGAGGAGTTTGGGGGTATATGTGTTACTCTCAGTTTTGTAGCATGACAAAAAGGCAAGAGTATAGAAAGCCTTGAAGAAGTCAGGTTTAAGGCTGAGCCATTTGTTTTCACAGAATCATCTGGAAGTTTACCATAATAACTGGTGAAGTTTCTTTCCAGGGATTAAGAGCTAGTGTGGTGTAGTGGTTTGAATGCTGGACTAGATCTCTGGGAGACCACAGTTTAAATCTCTACTCAGGCATAGAAATGCATTGGGTGACCTTGGGCAAATCCCAGTCTCTCAGTCTAGGAGGAAGGCAATGGGAAACCTCCTTTGAAGAAATCTTGGCACAAAACTCCCATGATAGGTTCATCTTAGGATCACCATTAGGATCACCATCACTAGAAGGCACACAACAGCTTCAGCTTTCTAAGATGTTTATTACATGGGAGGCATCCCATGCAGAAACAGGATTTAAAATGGGATTTAACCCCCCCCCCCAAAAAAAAAAAACCTAGGAAGACATGCCTATGTGTGATTGATTTTCAGACATATCAGGGTTAATGCAATATTAAACCGGCTAGAAAGTTGACAAAACATCATTCTATTTTACTTCTGAGATTTTTTTTAAGTAAAAAGAATCGTGTTTTGTCTACTTTCTAGCCAGGTTAATGTTACATTAATGCACCTTAAAAGTGATGCCATCTGAAAATCAATTGCATTTTTGCATGTCTTTTCTACTTTCTGTCTGAGTTAATGTTGGGTTAACCCGGGCATCGTCTGATACTAAATCCACTTTTGCGGGGCAGGGGGGGGGTTCACTGTAAATCTTAAATTCCCATTTTTGCCCTCCTGTGTAATAAACTCCTAAGTGCTAGCATTAAACATTTACACCAATGCTACCATTAATGGGGCTTTCTTTTCCCTGCTCTGCTGCTTTCTGGGGTGGCAAAAATCTAGCACCCTACAGGGTTTCCTAGTCTTTCAAAGTAGGTTTTTTGGGAGCACAGTGACCTGAAAGAAGGAGATGGACAAGGAGTTTCAGGTGAAAGCAATAACTCAGAGCTGGATGCTGATCATTCTGTGTGGCAATATTTCTTTCCTTTTCTACTCTACAGTAAGTATGAAAAGCTCTAGTCAAGAGCAGGACAAGCAGGAACAACTGAACTACAGTAGATTTAAAACTCCACCCATCTCTGTTTTATTTGAGCATTTGTTTACCTGTATGGGGATTTCAAAAATAAATATTCTCATTGGCATAAAACCTGAATGATAAGTATGTGTTTAAACTAATTTTAGATTTTAAAAAACCTGTTTCCCCCCCACCTATACACGATTCAGATGTGTACTTTACAGTAAGTAGAAGACACACACCTAGTAGTTTGAATGTTATTCTGTTTCCCCAGAAGTATACTCTGCTGCCTTGTATAGAGTTTCTCATTCAACATCTTTCCTTTTAGCTTGAGGCTGATCAAGGTGGAAAATTATTTAGGACAGGTAAATTGACATTGACCCAGACAAAAGGAATTTAAGTGTGTCTTTTTTTTTCTTTCAACAGAAATTAGCACTTCATTTTTCAGTTCTACCTAATCTTCCCCATTTTTCTCCCCCTTGGTCTCCTGGGAAATCCTTTCAGTTTGTGTAAAACTTTACAAGTCTTTTACATGAGTATTGAGAGGAAATACAGGGAAACATTATCAGTGACATATGTGGGACACTTATGTCTCAAGTGAGCTCTAATCTTTTTGGCAAAACATTAACATAATAGATATAAATTCTATTCTATCTCTCTGTGAAAATGAACATACCGTTTGAGTAAAAGAGGCACAGCTTCTGTGCTAGGAAATAACTCCAGAGCAGAAATTAGTGTTTCCTATTATTTAGCCAAATATAATTATGTCCTGTGGACTGAATAATAAAAGATTGCTATCATTTCAGTCTCAGGCCATTTGAACTGCTATACTGTCAAACCGATGTTTACTTTCCCTAGACTAGAGTAACATTCAGCTCGCTTCAACCAGCTCAAAGCAGTTCTTGCTGTAATTATTTTAAACTTGTCTTTATGTTCCATGTTGGAATCTGGCTGACCTAGCTGGGAAATAATTAAGTATTTTGTCTGCAACCACAAGTTAAATTTTAGTTTTTCAATGTAAAGCAGTGCTCAAAATGGGCAGAATGGAAGGAGGAAAAGGAAGGGACCTTTTTTTCCAGTTTAGCAGGCCTTTTTTGTCATTTTTTTAAAAAAATGTTATATTTATAGGCCACCTTTCCATTATGAATAAAGGTAATATCAAATGTTATACTATAACATTATTAAGAATACTGTTACATAAATTGATATCAAGAATATTATAATAATAAGACTTGGAAGGGCAGCTATGAATGAACTAGATAAGATCCCCAAGTGTAAACATGTATCATTTATACCAAAGTCAGAATCATTCATGTCACAGTATTTACATTTTCTGTATATGACTGTGAAACCTGGAGAGTAAAGAATATTGACAGGAACAAAATCAATTCAACTGAAATGTGGTGCTGGATGAGAGTTCGATGGGTTCCACCTAGTGCCAAAAATAAAGCCAAGATGATTAAACTGAGGCTGTCATACCTTAGACATATCATGAGATGCTGATATGGGGGAAAATGAGAATACTTGGCAAAATGGAAGGAAGTAAGAAAAATGAGAGTCTGCATTACAGATGGATTTATTCAATTAAAGAAACCACAGCCCTCAGTTTGCAAGTCTTGAGCAGGGCAATTGATGACCAGTGTTCTTGAATGTCTCTCATTCATAGGGTTTCAACAATAACAACAAGCCACCTCTGCAGTCACTCACAGGCTCTCACTTAGCACTTTTTTTTTTTTTAGTTCCTGTAAAAGGCAGAGGGGAAGTGGGGCATGAAGAAAGCTGAAAAATAGGAGAGTTGTGGGTTTTTCAGGCTATGAGCTTGTTTTCTGCTGCTCAAGAGACTAGGACCTGGAGCAATGGATGCAAGTTCCAGGAAAAGAGATTCCACCTCAACATTAGGAGGAACTTCCTGACAGTAAGGGCTGTTCAACAGTGGAACAAACTCCCTCGGAGTGTGGTAGAGTCTCCTTCCTTAGAGGTCTTTAATCAGAGGCTAGATGGTCATCTGTTGGGGATGCTTTGATTTAGATTTCCTGCATGGCAGGGGGTTAGACTGGATGGCCCTTGCGGTCTCTTCCAACTCTACGATTCTATGATTCTAGAAGAGTTTGTTCCTGACATTTGTGGCTGGCATCTTCATAGAATGCTGGCATGAAAATGAGTGGGGTATACATATACTGTGTGACCCTGGGTTGGGATGAGTGATTTCCATGTTAATCTGTGTATCATTTTGTTGTTGAACTGTAAGGCCTCAGGGTGGGAGGATATGCAAAGAAGATTTGTGTCTGTATAATTAGAGATCCATTGTCTGCTGGGAAAACCCCTGACCCTGGGTAGTTTTCATTTGCATTTGCTAGGTCTTAATTTTAGTGTTTATCAGGACTGGTAGCCAAAATTTGGCCCTGTGCAGACCAGCCTTAAAAGTCAGCTTGGAGGTGGAGTCAGGGCATAGCAGCCACATGATGCATGTTCCAATTCCGTCCCCAGGGTGGCATGACACCGTGAGATGCTCCACATGGTGCATTGCATCATGGCACTCCTCTGACACTGTGTCTGCACAACACAGCACTGAAGGAGCACCATAAAGCCATGATTCCACAGCTATCGCACACTTTCCAGGGCGCAAAAAGTAGCCGCTTTTTGTGGCTCCTTTTTGCATCCTGCGAAGGCCAGCTCAAGGCTGTAGCATGTAATTGCCACAGCCCCAATCTGGCTGTAAAAGGAGCAGCTGGAGACCGCCCCTTCAGGACTGTCTGCAAAGCCCCTTTGCTAAGAGTTTCTTCTTTCCTGTTGAAACTGTCCAGGTATTTATGGATTTCAATGGCTTCCCTGTGCATTCTGACCTGATAGTTGTTGGCATGGTCCAAAATTTCATTGTTTTCAAATAGTAATTTATGCCCAGGATGGTTTATATTTCAAAAATGCTGTTTGAAAACACTAAAATTTTGGACCTTGCCAACAAGTATCAGGTCAGAATGCACAGGGAAGCCATTGAAATCCACAAGCACCTGGACAACTTCAACAGGAAAGAAGAAACCCTTAAAGTTAACCCACTCACTTCCATGCCAGCATTCTCTGAAGATGCCAGCCAGAGATGGTGGCGAAATGTCAGAAACAAGCTCTTCTAAAACATGGCCACATAGCCTGAAAACCCCACAAAAAGCTATGTATGCTGGCCACGAAAGCCTTTGAAGCTGAAAAACATAATAAACAGCTTGTCCAATCATCATTCAGATATCAATTCCCTTACTCACTCCTAAACCTATTAGTTTTGCATGTTGTGAGAGCTGGTAAGGTCAGGTCTTCATTTTAAAGGAACAGAGATATAAATATCCTTAATGTAAACTGCAAGGGAACATCCCAGCTGTCAGTCATCCCCATCCACATACACACGTACCACACATCATAAAAATGAGGAGGAGGAGTTGGAACCAAGGAACCTATGGACCACAAGTATTGAATCACAGAAGTTCCTTTTTCCAATATATCCAAGATTATTTTTTTAAAGAAAGCACCACCTGAGTAGGAATTAAATGTTCTTGCTGGTGCCAGGAATTGCCACCACATCATCAGGGACAACAGAAACATCTGTTTTAGAAAACACCTTGCAGCTACCAAACCTGTAACCTCCAGCAACATATGACCTCTTTGAAGGAGCCCACAGTCCTGCAGCTTTCTTTGATGCCAAAAGGGTAGGGCAACCTTCAAATTATCATCAGTGACTTTCCTGCTTTGTAAATAAGACAGTTACACCCTTAGGGAAGGAAGTGCATGTTCCTAATGCTAAATGATCTGTGTGCTGTAAATGAAATTACCGGGTATTTTGAGCCATTCAATTTAAGGGAACAAAGTCGGCTTTTGTAGAAGTTTTCTCCTCTTCCTCATCCATATTTCTTTGTGCTTGCAAATATTTTGTTTTGGAGTTAGGACTCTATTTCTGTGTGTTCTTGATTTCTTGGACAAATTACTTGTCTCAGATATTCATCAGTTTATCTTCTGTGAAATGAATTTAAGGCAGAAAACCTATAGGCCCAAAGCAGCTTTTGTGTTTAGGATTTCAACTCCAATTCCTTCCTCAAGCTTAGGCTCTTTGGCAAATTACAGTTCTTTTAATCTTACAAGTTTGACATCTGGCTAGTGGGTGTCTTGTGACTCTCTGTGGTGATGATTTTATTAGATGATTCACAACTCTCCAAATTCCCTGTGTGCACTTTGGTCCAAAAAGGTTGGGACCCTTGCAATTGTCCTTATGAAGGACATAGATGATGGATTTAAATGTCATTTTTGTCATCAACATTCAAATTTTAATGCATACATCCAAAGCCTTAATTCTTTTCTTCTGCTGCCCCTTAAACACTAGCTGTCATCCTATTTCTTAGGATGAAGAATGTAGAGTGAACACACCCTTTTAATGAAATGTGTAACATCAAGCACAATATTCACCAGAAATCCATTATGTGCCATGTGCCCAACATATAATGGTGCTAAGCTTTGAAATTACTCACTCTTGAAGGTCTTCTTGCTGTATAAATGAATGAAGCCTGAATTCCTTGCTGCTGCAAAGATCTGGTAAAACTTCCAATTAATTGGTCTGTAAATAGAATGTCAAAAGAATATTTTAATGTCATTAACTTCACCCAGAAGTGGCAGAATTCATTTCGTTCTTTCAGTTAGTCTCAAAAGTGCTACAAGATCTCTCTACATACTACTTCACCCAGAAGAGTTGAAATTTTTAGGGAGGTCAGACAAACTGGGATTCAAACAGTTATCCATGCTTGTCAATATTTAAATATTCTTTGTTGCACAATGTGTACAACAATTTACACAAACAGAATAAAACAACTATCTTGCCCTGAAGAGCTTAATGTCTACATCATTCAATGTAAACAACAGCTCAGAAAAGGCACAGAGCTCTGGGGACTATTGGAGGTAATTTGAAAGCATGTTAACAAAGTTGTTGAAGCATTTAAATGGAAAGTAACCCAGACAAAGGGCACTACCACACTGCAGAATTAAAGCTGTTTGACACCGCTTTAGTTGCCATGACTTTATCCTGTGAAATTCTGAGATTTGTAGTTTCGTGAAGTATTCACCTTGATCTTTCAAAATGCTCTGGTGCCTCACCAAACTACAGGTCCCAGGATTCTACAGGATAGAGTCATGACAGTTAAAGTGGTGTCAAACTGCTTTAATTCTCCAGTGAGAGGGAAAAAAATTGCAATACAGCTGCACCAAAGTATCAAGCAGACATCCATCTACCAAACCCACAAACTATTGTACTAACATAGGGCTGAAACTGACTGAAATTAGAATTTTATAATGTGCAAGCTGGGTTATGGTATATAGTGGTTAAACTATTCCTTTTGGCAGCATGCTGAAATCCTGACATTTAACACAGGAAGGCCCCCGGACTAGAATGTCATCACACAATTGCCCTGCTTCATTCACCATCTCAAGACTTTGTTTTGTTTAGTAGCAAACAGCACCCTCCCATGTTTAAAATCAAGATGTGTAGTGCTTAAAGCCAGCCAATTATTTGGATACATGGGAACAAATATCCTCTCACCGTCTCTGGCAATAAAACTATAATTTTAACCAAGGAGCTTATCCCATGGCAAATAAGCCATTTTACCTCTTCTGGCTTCAGTTCTGGATCCAGAACTGCCTGTTGCTGCCTGTCTAGCTGGGATGCCGCCACCTGGATGTATCCTGGGTCAAAGCCTCAGCCCACACTTTTTCAAAGTTGGGGAGCTTCCAACCTCAAAAAAATGGTCAGCTGAACATAAGGTCCTAAATGGAGAGATTATAACTGGCTCCCTTTTCATGACAGCCAAAATATTCTACCCGAAGTAGCTATATCATTCTCTCTAATGGCAGAGTGAACCTTGGAATAAAGACACAGTAATCTTCCACTTGTACACCCTACCATGTTTCCCTGCTTCCTCTTTTGCCTTTATACACACACACAAACACAGACACAATTGAGGAGAGAACAGTGGAATAATTGCACAATGTGTTTTGACTGGAAGGAGTAGCAATCATCTAGACAATTACTGGTGGACCCTTTACTAAAGTACCACCAGTCAGCTTTTAAATGTTTTTGCTATTTTCTATTAACCTCTCCACACATAATAGAAAAATCAGGAAGGACCTCAACCTATTTAGAGAGGCTTCAGTTTCAGAGGGAGCAATGGAAAGATAAATGGCTGACACATTGAAAATCATTATGCATACGTGGTACTGTCCAGTCTTAGACAAAGGTACTTTCAAAAAGGTGCCAAGCAGAACAATGTATTGTTGTGACCACTAGTAAAAGAAGGCGATACTATCCCCCTTAGTATCACTTTGGGAGTTAGCTAAAATGTGGGAGTCAGCTTCTGTATGTTCTATAAGGAGGCTTACAATACAGGTATTCCAAAAAGAAGATATGCTAAGTATATATACTGGATTCATACCAGTCCCAGTGTGATGTGTCCAGATAATGTACAGTCACATCCACAGCAAAACTGCTTTTTAAAAAGTGTTACTCTATTTTAAGAGAGCACATGGTTCATTCCAGTTTCCAGGAAACTCTGGCATGCCTCCAGTTCTCTTGGGTGTCTGGATAGCTGGATTGAATCTGATTTGCCACTATCCAGTTGTCTAGAAAAACCCGATACCATCTCCCTTACACTGTGCTGAACAGTGCAGGGAAGGGGGTAGATCCTCTTTGGAGCAGCCACCACTGCCTTGTCAGCTAAGCAGCTCTCTGTGAGAGCCTGACCATTGCTGTCACTTCTTCTAAGGTCAGAATGGGGCACACATGTGATCGATATGGAGAGGGTAGAACAACCTCTCCTTGTTGATCACATGGCAGAGTGCTCCGTTCTGACCTCAGTAGAAGCAATGGCAACAACCATGCTCTTGCAAGGAGCTGCACCAAGGAGGATTGGCCAGTGAGACCAATATGGTGTTAGCTCAGCTGGTCCAGGTGCACAATGAAGCAGTGTCATACTGGATTCAGCATGTGGTAACCATAAGAATCAATTCAGGGCTAGTCCAGGACATAAACTCCAGACTGATCCCAGATTAAGTAGCTGGTGTAGACTTGCCCTTAGACATTCATGGTTAGGTAGAATAAATGACCTAAATGTACTCTGAAGACTAACCAAAGTCTGAACAAGGCAAGTGACTTTATGAAGTCGAAGACTTTCATGGCCGGCATCCACAAAAAACCAACAACAAGTGACTTTGTATATTCATAATGGTAAGAAGAATCAGCTCCCCCCATATATGATGGAACAGCAGAAATTTTATCAGCAGTGCAGATTCAAACGGATCTTATACAGCAGAAGAATATACTATACACAGAATTCTTTTTCTTAATGCTGATCTTTCTTGCTTTATTGGGGAAATTCTCTATAACATATTCCTTGTGCATAACTTACCATTTTCCATGAGCTCTTTTTGATGGGAAAGTTCATTTGTTCTACATGAAGAAGATAGGAGGAAAATTACAATATCCACATTTTAAAACACCCAAACAATGTCAATTTTGCAAGTAAATATTTAGAATTATTCACTGAAAAGGAAACCTTTTCATAACTTTTTAAGGAGGAGGAAACATAAAATAGAAGAAACTGAGATAAAAATAGGAAAGATACAACATGTTTGGCTGTTATTGTTGTTGTTTAAAGGTGTGTAGATTTGCTAGCCAAGATACAATATTTTCCAGATAGAAAAATTTTGAAGACTCTTGGTTGACATTCTCTAGTATCAGTGACCCAATAGAAGTACAGTATTGCTAATAGAAGCTAGGTTGCACTAGTCAGTTGTTTTGGGTTGTTGCATTTGAAAACTGCTTTAACCATACACATAGGGATAACTTAATGCTGATGCCGTGTATCACACCCTCACCACTTTTGTGTTCTGATAGCTTAACTTGCACTGTTTTTTTCTGCGCTATACATTCCTCAATACTGACAATGACATTTCCACAAATCTTTTTGCTGCATTTCCTGCATCTTGATTGGTTTTTCCTTTATTTAATGTTTTATTTTGTCACAAAACAATAAAAATAAAAAAGGTAATTTTTCAAAGTGTCACTGTAGCAGTAACAATGTGGCATGTGGTACTGCAGGAAAGCAGAGAAGTGATCGTTGGAAAAAATTCCCATGAAGCAAAGTTGTCTGTGTACTTGTAACTTCCCAGTGTTAACAGGTTAGAATCATTCTCATTTCCTTATATAGCGGACTTCCCACTGGTTCTGTTCCCCCCCCTTCCCGGCAGCAGATGGCAAATAATATGGATGATTCTAGTACGATTCAATACCAGCGATATATGCACAGATGCATCAGTGCATCTGTGTGCACACAACTCCATTGAATAATATGGGGTGTGATGGTCCATGGGCAGTCAAATCCACAGATTGCCAGCCTATTAATATTAAAAGTCTACAGTAACAGAAAACAATGTGTATTAAAAAATTACTCTGCAAAAAATCAAAAAATTATTTCAAGAGTATAGACCATAGAAAATATACCAGGAAACATAGCTATTCCCTGGGGATGTTTTGTTCTCCATGCCCAAGCATCAGAAGTAGTCTGAGGCTTCCCAGATGAAGATTTCCTTAGGGATTCCCAAGAGAAGAACAACCAGACCACACCCACACTGTGCCCACTATTTAATCATTTGTACAGTGAAGCAGAATGAAATATTCACACTCAGACTGGTTATTGAACCATAGTGGGGAAAGTGGTCATTAATAGATTTTCCTCCACTAGCAGCATGTTGCATTCACTATTCCAGACAGAACTGGAAAACTCGGTCAGATATAAAAAGTGGGAGTAATTTTGGATATTTCAAAAGCTTGATATTTTATTTGCAATACTGAAACAACTTGCATAGTTATTTTTAAATGTCAGAAGTCTGAAATCTGGATGAAACTAGGGGCTTGGTTAAAGACTGTAAAATGGAGAATACAAAATGGGAATTGGAAAGCAGAAAGAAAGACAAGGGTTAATTACTTTCCTCCATGACACAGTCTCAGTCTGGAGGACAAACACTCAACTGCTATTATTTGCAATGTGGAGAAAGAGGAGAATTAATGTATCACATCTTGTTGGGGCTTTGGAATTTACATTTGTTTTTTTAAAAATCATTTCCTGGGAGATCAAATGTTTTTAGTGTAATTTGTTATTGAGAAAAGGAAAGGAAAACTGGTGAGAAACAAAGCCAGTGATAGTTAAACTGACAACAGAACAAGCAATTATTGGATAAGACAGATAATCAGATCCTTGTCAGACTCAATAATTTATGCCTCTGTTGAATGATTTCACCTAATAAGACTTCTGACAATGCCTATAGGATTGCCTATAATGATATACTCTATTGCAAAAGCAACGTGGGAAAGCAAAAATGTCTATATAAAGTCAGTGTCTATTTCCCTGAATTTCCCAGCATGTCCAATGTCCAGGATTTAACCACAGGGTCTGGGAGCATTTGGTGTGGGTGTGAGTATATAAATGAATGGAGATTGGATCTGAAATCCCCTCTCTTGAAAAGGTGGGGCAGAAAGGAACAAATACAGTTTTCACAGCTTGCTTCACAAAGAAGCATGGTCATCAAGCCACTGGTAACAAAAAAGCATGGTTTTGTCATATAATAAGGAGAAATATAAGTCACAGTAATACCACTCAGGGGGGATAATACCAACCAGAGGAATGCCAGGCATCATGCCTAGGTGTTATAGGGGCTTAGAGATGGTGCTCCATATGGCAACTTGAATATTAACAGGACTAAAGATTATTAACAGTGCTCTGTTTGTGTGCTGATTCAACACATTCTAGAATGAATCAGTAGGATTTACAGGAAAAGTATTGATGATAATAACTTTCAACGCTTTTTACCTAGTCTGTGTAACTATTACACATGGTCTGCAGTTTAAAGATGTCGGTAAGGTCTACCACAAATATTTTGTGTATGTACATAAGAGCTCTGAGCTTTATAACACTTCGTACCTCCTGGTTCGGTGTAGGTTTACCACAAATAGATTGGGTCTGGATAAATTCACTGCCAGATGAGGTATATCAGGACCCTCCACAGTAACTAAAGTCCAGTTCAGCAATTCTTGGAGGTAGTCTGAAAGGTGACTAATCGCATGACAGTCAACAGCTGGCAAAACCAAAGATGATGAAGTCTTAAGAAGTTCCTGCAGCAAGTACAAAGAACCGTTAATTATGAAGTGGATAATTAAGGCAGGGGTGATTGCTTTTTATACTTTGATAGGCTTTGATTACAGTCTTTTATAGCCTCTGTTATGCAAAATAAACTCTGTTATCCTCAACAAGAGTTTGGCATGCAGTTTCATTACATAAAACAACCCAGTAACAATCAGCATCAAGCTAAACAAAAATGTTTTGAGTGTTGCCCATTTTCTAAATGTTTTGGAAAAATTAATATTTGTGTATGCATCGAACTGGCTGTTTTGAGATTCGCTTATGGAGTAGTGAAAAATCCCATTTATTCTTGTTAAATGTAAAATAAATACTTCTTGGAATTTTCCATCTACTAACAGCCCTCTCCTGCAGCAGGATACAGCATCAACCTTTAATCCAGTCACATTAGTTTTCATCAAACCATAACTGAAACATAATGTGATGAGGTGACTTGCAATTGTGAATGAATGATCCAACAGCAAATAAAACTTTCATATGCTCCTGGAAAATAGAAATATTACACCTTTGGATCTGGCAAATCCCAGAATTCTGCTGTAGTGCCCATACTGACTGAGGGATTCTAGGAACTGTAGTCCAAAATGTAATATTCCCAGTCCAGGGGATCCCTTTTTCAAATGCAACCATGGAGTCACCAATCAGTGAAAAATGAAATGATGTGCATACATAAGTAAGTTTTAATTCAAACTTGAATGGGAAAATAAGGCAGCAGGTCCTGGGCACTTTATTTTCCCTGCCACAAGGATAGCTTGTTTTGAGAAATAGAACTTTCATACTACATACTTATAGCACTAGGTTTCCAATTGCAACAGCTACATTCTTCAGGGCTGGTAGTTTGGTGAGGCACTAGAGCTCTGTGGCTGGGAAATCTCCCTCTTTAAATTAAAAACATTGGCCCTTAAACTGCAAGACCCAAGATTCCAAAGGTTGTTGCTATGACAGCTAGAGTGGAATCATAGTGCTATAACTGTATACTGTGAAAGGGTCCCTGATTGGGTAATGCTCTTCAATGCTTTCTGCACTTTTAAGAAGTCAGAGGTCCACACTTTGGAATCCAATGGTGCCTTAAAGGAAAGGGTGCAAAAGACATCTAGTCATAAAGTCTCTGGACATTAATCTGTCTCATCCACAGTCTGGCTGCTATTTGAGGGCACTGACAATTATGGTGTTTAGTTCAGGGCCATGAAATTGCAATCATTTAATCTTATCAGCAATACAGAGAATGCCTTGTCATCTTTGCCAATTGACTAGCATGAGAAAGCTGTAAAAATGAATTGTGTTTGCATCTTAAATGTACAAAGGCAACAGAAAACTAATCTGCCTGAAATTTTAGTTTAGTCATATTGGACAGTTTAAATTTTTTTGATGTTTAATCTTTTTTTAGGGGTTGATCACTGTTTTTTGATGGGGGGAGGGGTCAGGTTTTGGGGTTCTTAAATTGTAATTTTTAATTGTTTGATATTTTATTTATACGTTGGAATCCGCTTTGATATCTTTGTGAAAAAGCGGAATACAAATAATAATAATAATAATAATAATAACAACAACAACAAACAATATTTTCACAATATGTAGTAGGTATACAAGGATCCAGTGAACAAAAGACAGAAAATGGGGACATGCATGGGGCAGTCACCAGATGCTGGTGAGGTGAGGTGAAACAAAGCAAGGCATGAGCATTATATGTAGAAAGTCAGGATGAACATCTGATAAACAAAAGAAGGCAGGAGACATGGTTGCCCAGAATGGCACAAGCCTAATATAGATTTGATGTAGAATCATTATTGACCTCCCCCGCCCCCCAAATTGCTGATTACTTTGGAGGTGACTGGCTACCATTTCCCCTCCTCTCAGTTGCATTCTCTCAACCTCAAAGAATGGCAATGGCAAACCCTTTCTGAAGAAACCTTCCAGGAAAACCTCATTATAGGATTGCCTTAGGGTTACTATAACTTGGAAATAAATTGAAGGCTCACAACAATAACAACAACATTCATATCTAGCACTCACAACCAGAATTCACATTGGTGATGTTCTCTTCTACCCCTAAAGAAGTCATTTGAGGCTTTTGAGTTCTATGTTCATTTTCTAGAACACTGATTCATTAGTATCATTTGTTAAAAGTGAATTAAAGAACTGTCGGCTTCCTCTTAGGTAATAGTAGTTGGAGCACCATCATGATAAATCAATAGATAATTAGCATTGTTGCTGCTCATAAAGCATTTGGTTTAATCTGCTTATGATCTGGTCTTTAAGGAGTTTATCACATGGAATTAAAAACCCACTTACCCCTGCCGCATTGAAGTCTTTTTGGGGATAAAGTCAGGTATTATCACATGCAAAACACTGCCAATCCTGCCGCCCAGCTGAAACCCGGCTAACCTCCAGCTAGAAGCTGTGCTCAGCCAGCCTCTTTTCAAAACTGGGAAGCTCCTGGCTTTGCAAATTGGCCAACTGAGTGCGTCTTCTAGCTGGAAGTTAGCCAGGATTCAACCGGACAGTGGCATCGGTGGCATTTTGCATGTGATAGTACCTGAATCTATCCTGAAAGAGACTTCAACTTGGAGGAGCTAAGTCAGGTTTTTAAGCCATGCGATAAACTCCTTAGTCTCTAATTTAAGTCCTATCACTGGATTGAAGATTTTTTATCATCCATTCATTTTCAGTGGGAAGTTGATAAAACAATTACCTAAATTTGTTCTTAATGGGGCCAGCCCTAACAAGCTGAAATGGAGTATACCAAACCCTGCAGTAGCAATATGTAATGAAAGATTAGCTTTCTTGACTGCCAGGAACTGTAGGACATTTGTTACAAGTGTCCAATAAAACTCTTTTTCATTTTTGTATCAAGTGGGGGATACATTAAGGTTAATGTCAACAGTATATACCATTGGCAAGATTTTTTTCAGAGATTTCCCATTACCTTCCCCTGAGGCTGAAAACATATGATTTGCCCAAGCTCACCCAGTGGGTTTCATGGCCAAGTGGGAAATTGAATTTTGGTCTCCAGAGTTGTAGTCCAACGTTCAAACCACTACATTATAGTGATTGTATAGATCATGAAAACCTATTGAATGCACTCAAAGCCATGCGGGTGCCACTATATCTGATAGTCCTGATGAGGAATCTGTATCAAGGACAAGAGGCCACTGTCAGAACAGAATTTGGGGAAACAGAGTTGTTCCCAATAAGCAGAGAGATCAGGCAAGGCTGCACCCTATCACCCTACTTGTTTAACTTATATGCTGAAAACATCATCGAAAAGTAGAATTAGAATCAGAAAAAGGAGGAGTTAAGATAGGATGAAGCAACATTAACATGCAGATGACACCATATTAGCAGAAGACATTCAGGAATTGGAACAAGAAACAAAGATAATGATCAAGGAGGAAATTCGCAAGTTCAATCTAGACAAAGAGGAAATTGAAATAAAGAATTCTCATATCTAGAATCAAACACTGACCAGAATGGAGACTGCAGTCAAGAAATAAGAAGACTAGGAATGGGAAGGGCCCCAGTGGAAGAACCGGACAAGATACTGAAGAGCAAAGACATACAACTGAGCACTAAAGTCAGAATCGCTCAGGCATTGTATTCCCAATTACCATGTATAGATGCAAGAGCTGGACAGTGAAGGAAGTAGACAGAAAGAAAATCAACTCATTTGAAATGTGGTGCTGGAAAAGAGTACTTAGGAGACCATGGACAGCCAAGAAGACAAACAAATGGGTTCTTGAACAAATCAGACCAGAGCTAGCCTTGGAAGCTGATCAAGTTGAGATGATCATACTTTGGCCACATCATGAAAAGGCACGGATCACTAGAAAAAACAGTAATGTTAGTAAATGTAGAGGGTAGAAAGAGAGGAAGACCACAAACCAGATGGATAGACTCAATCAGGGGGGTTAGGGGAAAGGGCTTGCAGGATCTGAGCAAGGCAGTGGAGGATAAAGACTTTTGGAGATGTCTCATCCACAGGGTTGCCATGAGTCTGAACTGACTTGTGGGCAGCCAACTACATCAACAGCAATCATACACCTCTACGCCCAGCTTGGAGGCATCACAAACCCAATCTAGATATCTCCTGGACTTTACAAAGAACGTGTTTGATGTCTTGGAGAAGTCTGGATCGGGTAGTCAATGCCTCCGAGCTAGGCACAGAGGCCTGCAATAACATCCATTTTTAAGCAGTTTACATCTGTGCCCTTCCCATGCCCAGCTCAGAAGAAAAAGGTGTGTGATAATCTTTATAGTGACATCCTATAAGCATCCTACATCTGCATGTTAAGTAATGTAATATACAGTGAGTCCTTGCTTTACGCAGGGGATCCATTCCAGACTCCCCCACGTAAAGCAAATACCGCCTATGCTCGAGCCTCATTTAAATGGATGGGGCTTGTGCATGTGGTGGTGTGGCGGTGCAGTGGAACACACACGCCATGGGCACGCACCCCATTAGTCCCTATGGGACGTGCCGCCCCTTCTCCCCGCACGTCTTTCAGGGTATGCTGAAAGCTGTGTAAAATGCACCCACGTATGATGAGGGCACATTGTAGTACTTGGTGCTTCAAAATTGAAGTTAGGCAACTGAGGTTTGAATAACTGCTCAGCCACATAGGACACTATGGTAGCTCAAACAGGATTGTTATGGGAAGCATAACTAGTCCCCTGGATTCTTCTCTTAGTTTCTTGGAGGAGAAGGAGCTTACAAATATAAATTATTGCTAATGTCCTAATGGTATCAAGGTGATTTCAATGTGCTAAACACTGTATGGTGAGTTGTGCTCACAGAGGTACAGAGCTTCCCCTACCAACGATTTGAAGCAAAATTTCAGAAGTGCCCCTGCTGAATTAATGGTGACTTAAATACCCTAAATGTACCAGATCCTATGGCTAGCACTTGGATGGGAGACAGACACACGGACGTACACACATCCCACAAACTAGCAAACCACCTCTGAGTATTTCTCGCCTAAGATAACCCTATGGAGTTTATGGGGTCAGTATAAATTGACAGAGAACTTGAAGTGCACATGAATGTGCGCACACACACACACACACACATTGAACTTGCAAATCTACAGGTACTTTACTAACCACAATAAATTGAACATCTGTAATAGATGTCAATATGTCTTTAAACCCTGAAAGCAGTCTCTGTTCTCCCTGGGCCATATCTCACACAGCAAGAGTTTGATTATTACTCTGCCTCTGCAGTTCCAAGTAAGCTAGACACACAAAAAACAGGAGGTTCATCAAGTACCCAGCAGGGCACATAACAAGGCTGGTTTGCAGCATACATCCTGCAGAGGGGGCACAGACACTAGTGTATTAGAATATAAAATATTTACACACACACACTAACACTGGAGTTATATACTGGCAAGCCTAACCTCCCAACTTTTTATTTCAAATATCCCATTCTGTGTATTCATTCCTTCAACATGATTTACAGATTACTTTACTCTCCTGTTCAAAGGATTAGCATCACTATCAACACACTCACCCCCAGAGTGGTAGCAAACACTAAACTCATAGGGGAGCCCCACATCTGTGGACTATAACGTCCAGGTTTGCCATTGAAAGAATGTAGGTTAATGAATTATCTTTCCAATCCTGAAATTTAGCACCACACCAACAGTCCCAGAATTCCTTGATGATGATCCTTTTTACAACTTTGTGTTGTTCACTACCAACAAGTCAACCTTGACATGTGGCAACCCTATGAATGTGAGCCCTCCAAGTTCCCCTATCCTCAATAGCCCTGCTCAGGTCTTTCAGACTCATTGCCATGGCTTCCTTATGCATGTCAGTTCACCACTCTGCAACACTCCTCAGCTCTAGCCAACACTTTCTGATGGGAGTTGTAGTCCAGCAATATCTGGAGGAGCAAATGTGTCCTATTGCTGATGGGGAACATGCTCGTGCTTGTGGTGAGTTTGCTCCTTGGTTGGAAACACACCTGGCCTTTTTCTACCAGTTTCTTGGTACAATGTTGACTGCTCCCTGCCTACTAGTAGTATAATCTTTGCATAGAATGACTGGCTTACCTGAGTCTTCATAAACCTCTACTGGGTACTGAATAATCTCTTCCTCCCTTTTGCAAATAATTGCAAAGAATCACTGCTGGTGCATGTGATTCTTCCCAACCATATGAAAAAGGAAGGAAGAGATACAAGAGAGGGAGCCATGAAAGGAGGCTCAGCAAGGCATTTTTGAAGTCAAAGTAATGTGTCCAAATGGCCACCTTATCCTGGCTTTTGGACAACCAGTGAAGACAAACGAACACTTACAATTTAATCAGTGAAAAGCAAGACTCTTACTCCTGTTGCACTGCCTTCGGCAAGCTACTGCAAACCAAAATTAAAAGTACAGTGGGCCCTCCCCATACACGGGCATCTGTTCTGGACACCTCCCCCCCCCTGTAATGTGTACACTCAAACCTCATTTGTTTTAATGGGGAGCGGTCCCAGGTGCGGTGCAGCGGGCATGCGGGCCATTATATGTCCCATGGCTTAACCTTTCACGTAAGGTTAAAGCTGCATATGGTGTGCCCATGTATGGCGTGGGTGCGCTATATTCCCCAAAGGTTTTGCAACTTTGTTTTTTGACTAATATTTCTAAGCTTTGATAAAGAGTTCTAGGGATTTTTCTTCTTCCTAATTTAGGGATTACTCTCAATTACGTCACTCTGAATTCTGACTAGTTCCAATAACGTGCCGTCCCCTTCAGCATTCCTCAGAACAGCCGAGTCAACACTATACCCAATTGGACCATCCAGAGTCACCATGCTTTAGTAAGTATCATCATTAGTGGAGCCTCTTGTCTATTCCAATGCTCAACCCTTTATTCCTTAGTTCTTGTGTGTGCATGTGTGTGCGCATGCTTGCATTGACATGTGTTTCCCTATAGAAAGAATTATGCCTCTGTGCATTCTGAGCGAATTAAAATTCCCCTGGGTCATAGTTACAGCACCCTGAGAATGTTATGAGTATATGAAGTAGAAAAGTGTCTGCTCATAAACCTTTTGAATAGTCATATGAACACCCAGTAACAATTTCTTTCAAAATATTCTCAGGCCCAGTCCTTCCTAGTAGCCCATTTCCTCAAATGACTCGCAATTTCTAGAGGAAAATAAAAAAAGTGGCAATGGCTTCACAGAGGCAATTGTTTAGGAGTCAGTGATTTCCATTTAACCATTATCTTAAATTACGATCTTGCTGGATCAATAGAGCTCAGTATATGCAGTATCTAGTATGTACACCAATTGCTTAGTAAGTTTGATTTGTTTCACACTGCAAGATACCTCCTTACTGGAAAAAAAAAGAAATATTCTAAAATGGAAAGAGGTTGTACTTGACTGGTTAATTGAGCTGAATGTTTAAGATAAATGGTACGCCTGTTTTAATAACCCCTCCTTTCTAAAACAGCAGTAACTCAGCTACTTTCATACATAGCCATTGGTCCTCAAAGATTCAAACTATTGCTAATGTAGCTGAACAAATCTAATGAGACTTTTAATAGCATTCTCTCACATGAAGTTAGGTTTTTGCTTTGTTATTAAGTATAGTGTGACATGCTCATCTAGCACACTAAATAAGGGTTCACTGAATAAATCTGCATTGTGAAAATACCCAGATTGGAGCAATTAAATCATACATCATGAAGCAAAATCCGGACAAGAAGTGTCTAATTTCAATTAATATCAATGAAACAAAGCATTGAATCATGATGTACATGGAGTTCCATTGATTTGAATTGGATGGGAGGGGTTGGAAAAGATGTTCTTGAACATATACTGAGTTTTTTATTGTGATTTCAACATGTTTTCAGAGTCAGCCTGGGAATGAATGACAACAAAACAGAAATTTTAAAGGTGAATACCTCTAACAATATTAATTATTCTGTGCTTGAAGTGACCCTCTTAACTGAGAGGAGGGATTAAATTTTAAAATTACTTGATATCAAATGTAAGAAAGGACGCAATCTTTACTATGTGTAAAGGAGGGAAGACTCATGGGAAGAATGTGTTTATCTTTGCTTTGGAAGAAACCATCCTTGGATGACTGTTTCCAAAAGTTTTCAGTTGTCTTTGTAAGCAGATTTTTGCAAAACATCTTAGGAACTCGAACTGGCTTGCTTCTTCATCTTCATTACCCTCAATGAATATACTGGGGGGAGGGGAGTACTAATCATGAATAATTAACTGGTCTTCTTGAAAGCTGCAAAGGAAACTATGGCCACTTAAAGTTATTTTACAACAAGCTTTTTCTCAAATTTGGAAAAACCTTTTTATCTGTTACTAGAATTACAAGGTCTCTGTCACTTCTTTCAAACATCTTTTTAAATTTGTTTTTGAGGAACTGCTAGAAGGCACCATATGGAATAGTTTTGCTTGCCTGCACATTGTAAAATGGTGTCTCTTTTCCAGAAGAGTCCGAGTAACGTGTGAAGTCATCCACGCTAAGCTGGAAAACAAAAAAAAATGGCATAGGTCACCAGGAGGGAGGGTACACTTTGGCTCATTACATGCAAGCTGCACTTCACAGATTTGAGACAAGGCAAATTAGAACCACCTACTGTATCTTGCAGAAACAGAACAAGATTTCTGGAATCTGGAGACAAAATTGTAAATTTCAGCAAGGTATGCAGCTCCTGCTTTGAGATAATATGCCCTTCATGTAAAGAGGATGCCAGCCCTTGGAAGGATCTGTAAACAAAACAGAACAGAACAAAAGAGAGAGTGTGTGACAGAGAAATTACAAGGCAATGTACAAGGCCATCGTATATCTTAAATTAGAGAGCATCCTAGGTTGGTGTTTCTATGGTTCTTGTGTTTTAATTTACTTTAAATGCAACTGACCTTCTCAACTTCTCTTCACCCAATTCTTTAATAAATATACTCAGTGGGAAATGGAGTCAATTTAGCCCTCTTGTTTAACCTGAAGATACACAGCAGAGATTGTAAGTGCATTTTTATTTTTTACTAGAAACCAAGATCCACCAACCAGAACCAGGAATGAAGATACACACTTCCAGATTTCAAAAGCAGGGTGCCTCTGAACATCTTCAGAGGCTAAGAATTACTTTTCAGTATCAGAATAAAATTTAGTTCATGGTCTTTTCAAAGACAAATCCATTCCCTCTTGTATTGCACTTCTATTAGCAGAATGGAAAACAGCAACCTCCTCCCCCACCAACCCTTGTTCTCCAGGATACCATTTGAAGGAAAGAATCAAGCTGCTGTAGCACCAGTTTAAGCACAACTTATTTAAAAGTATTATAACCGAATAAAGAAAGAAATTCATTACATGTTGCTAACAATAACAGGCAAGACTTACGTTGCAAAATATAATGCCTCCCAGGTGGGAGAAAACAATGCAACTAACATTTTTGTATACCTCTTTACTTAGAACCTCCTACAACCTTTGGTTATTTCAGTAATTTCATGTTTATTAGGTTCTAATCGTTTAATTGTGTTTTAACCTTTGTATTTTCTGGATTTTTAACAATTTTTTTAGTAATTGTACACTGTTTTGGGCCCCAATCTGGGGAAAGGGCAGGATAGAAGGAAAAGGAGAAGGAGAAGTTGTTGTTTTCTTATTTGTCCCCTTTTTTAATGCATGTATTTTGCTGATGACTGCTTCCTCTGGTGACCTTAAAGAAACCCCTAGGATTGCCAGATGTCAAGACCTGTTCCAAGTCTCCTATTTTCATGGGTGACCTTCAGCCAGGAGAATGGGGTGCAAATTCTCCAGTTTGGGTGGGTTTAGCTCCAGGCAAGAGGAAAATGTCTGTGTCCAAATCTCCAGCTCAGCTTGTACAATTTAGAAAGGCTGAAATGATTACAACTTGCAAAGACTATGAATTTGCTCAGTTAGCTTTCTCTTTTCTCTCCAGTCATGGTGGAATGCATAATCCACATGGTTAGGCACCCCATTTGTGCATCAAGTGTGACAACTTGTGCATCAAGTGTGACAAGTGATAATCCTGTGCCCTACTATCACCCAACAGCTGTAACAAGCATAGGAAGGGACCCTGTGCTTTCCTGGCTAACCTGGGTTGATCTCTGGGCTGGTGTGGGGATGAGCAAGTTTGTACAGGCCCATCCCTTGTGCTGGCCTAGGGACCTGCTGCCAGTGTGTACGCCTTACCATCCTCGAGTCTCCACTAGTGACTGGATCTCACTTGTCATACTTGATGCACATATGGGGTGCCTAGCCATATGGGTGCAGCCAAGCACCCCATTTCTGCATTAGGTTTGGTAAGGAATACAGGAGCCAGGGTTTGCCGCAAAGGTTTGACTTGTGTTAAGGACTGTTTAACCCAAGATCAGGCTGGATCCACCAGATCCACATCCAGTCAGCTAGGATCTGGCCTGATCCTGGTGCTGTGGTTTTGGCCTGCATCAACCAAACTGGATGACACAAGGCCAGGAGGAACAGGAGCCTTTTGGCCCATGTGGACAGCCCCTTGGAAGACATTGTCCTCTCTTGGTCACTTCCCAGAGTTTCTGAATTGTGAGTTAACATGTTGGTAAATGATTTTCAGGAAAAACAAAAACAGCCTATGCTTTGTAGAGTACAGCAATCCTTTGATTGTGTAGGTCTTGATAAATTATAGTGTCCAGTAAAAGAAATGGGTGTGCAATAATACACTGGGAGGGGGTCAAGGGGTTCAGACAAGAGTAGGTTTTATCATCTTACCTGTTTAATTTATATGTAGAGCCTATCGTATGGGAAATAGTGGTCTTAGACTCAGAGGAATGAGGTTTGAAACTGGACATGACAGCATATTACTAGCAGAATATAGCAAAAATCCAAGTATGCTTAGTGGGGAAAGTTCAGGAAGAAGATACAAAAGCAAGGCTCCAGATTAATATTAAGCAGTTTTCAAAAAGATAGCTGTATTAGTTTATTTCAGCTTAAAATAGGAAAGGGTAAGAATACAACAACATCTTTGAGGCTGAGTGGCTTATTTTGCTATGTGCTTCTGTGGATCTCAATCGGCTTCGAAGTACATCCCTTCATCTCCCTGATCTCCCATTTTAAGTTGAATATTACAAAAACAAAAATAACAAACATAGAATATTTCAATAACTTTAAAGTGGATAGTGAAGATCTTAAAAGAATGAAACATTCCCTATACCTCAGCTCAGACATTAAACAAAATAGAGACTGTAGTTAAGAAACCAGAAGAATACTATGGCTTGGAAGGTCAGCTATGATGAAACTAGGCACGACCCTCAATTGAAAAGATGTATCATTGAATACTTCAGTCAGAATAATCCATGCCATAGTATATTGTGTATTGTGTATTGCCATACACAATACACAGTATTGTGTATGGGTGTAAAAGCTGGACAGTGAAATAGGTTAATCTGAAGAAGAGCAATTCATTTGAAATGTGGTGCTGGAAGATAATTTTACAGATGACAGAGGGGGCATTTACATTGTAGAAATAATGAAGTTTGACACCACTTTAAGTTCTGTAGCTCCAGCTTATGAAATCATGAGATTTGTAGTTTTTTTATTATTTAATACAACCCACATATCATCGTTTGAATTGTATATATATAAAGCCATGAAATCCAATCCATTACGCAACGATCACTTCAAATTCTTTACCTAACTTTCTCCTAATACACTCCTTTTCTATTTGTCTCCTGATCTAAAACAGGTAATAACAGATAATAATCCCAAACTAAGAGGAAGGGGTTTACACAAGATTAGCAAGAAAGAAGGGAAATTGGCGTGATGACATTACAGACGATCTCAGGAATAATCAGAAAATTATATTATAAATCTTATTCGTTTTCAACATTATAAGGCAATGCTGACCATTCTTTTTCCCATTTCACTAAATCTTTGTTGTTTAATAATGATGTTAACCTATCTAATTCTTTCATTTCCAAAATTTTAAATTCCCAATCCTCCATGCGTGGTGTTTCTGGAGATTTCTAGTGTTTTGCCACAATCATTCTGGCTGCTGTTATCAAATATATACCTGTCCTCCAAAACTTCCTTTCTCCTTCCACACAAAAACTGAAGTTATATTTAAAAGGTAAAGTTCAGCATCCATTTAGAGTTTTGTAGATTTGTAGTTTTACAAGGTCTTTAGCCTTGTTTGCCAAAGAGTTCTAGTGGCTCACAAAACTACAAATCACAGTATTCTGTAGGATGGAGCCGTGGAAGTTAAAGGAGTGTCAAACTACTTTATTTTTGCAGTGTAGATGCACAAAAGCCAAAAGAGTATAAGAAACAGATCCCCAAAAAAGACAAATGAATGGGTCTTAGAGTAAGTCAAACCTAAACTCACACCAGGAGCAAAAATGATTAAGTGCAGGCTATCATACTTGAGAAAATCATGAGATAAATTGATTAATGGGGGGGGGGGGGAATTATACTAAAGGCAGTAGGAAAAGAGGAAAGCCACATTACATATGGATTAATTCAATAAATGAAGTCACAGCCTGAATTTGAAGTCTTGGGGTCTCTCAGTCATAGGATTGCCAATCTGAAACAAACTTGATTACACATCAGCTGTTTCTCAGCTGTCTGAGGAAGCTATCTCACACTGTCTCGTGGTAGAGCCAACTCAGAGGCAGTACAGACCGGCACTTTATGCTGGCCTGTACATAAAGTAGGGCTGAGTGTCCAGACACTCCTAACCCTAGTTTTGCTGCCTGGCCGCCATCAAGGCATGCGGCCATACACAAGGCACGCGCCATGATGATGTACAGCGGGTGCAGCACCCAAACGGCTCTGGATGGAAGGGGCAGCTTCTTTTGGGATGCAGATCGGTGCTGCAGTGTGCGGCTGCTGCAGCACTAATCCGAGGCAGGAAGGGGAGGATTCTAGCTGCCCATCTGTACTGACCCAACGAGGCTCAGCAGACAGGCAGCTCAAGGCTGCCCCTTTCAGCCCCAGAAGCAGGCTGTGGCAACCAGATGCCGCAGCCTGCATATGGAGCAAACCCCCCCCCAAGGTCTTCTTTTTGCGCCATAGCAGGGGCGCCATAACCACCGTGGCCAACTCACAGACAGTATAGACCAGCACTTTATGCCAGCCTGTATGCGAAGTAGGGCTGAGTGTCCAGACGCTCCTAGTCCTAGATTTGCTGCCTGGCCAGCATCATGGCATGTGCCTGTCCATGTGGTGCGTACCATGGTGATGCACACTGGGTGCAGCACCCAAATGGCACTGGATGGAAGGGGCGCCATGATGCCACACCATGACGTTTATGACACTGCTTCCAGGAAGCTGCCCAGAGCATTTTTGGGGGGGTGTGGCTTGGTGCCGCAGTGTGCGGCTGCTGTGGCACTGATCTGGAGCAGGAAGGGGTGGTTCTAGCTGCCCATCTGTACTGCCCCAACAAGGCTTGACAGACAGGCGGCTCAACGCCACCCCTTTCGGCCCGGAAACAGGCTATGGCAACCAGGGGCTTGGTTTTGCGCTGTAGAAGGGGTGCCATAACCACTGCGGCACGGTGCTATGATGCCTCTTGAGCCTAGTGCAGTTTGAGAGCTGCGCATGAGGGACGTCATCATGGTGCGTTCCATGTAAACTCCATCCTGGTGGAGGAGGAAGGGCTTGGAGTGTGTGAACGTTCTTCACCCCAGTACACAGTCAGGCTGGCACAAAGTGCCAGTCTGTACTGCCTCTCAATCACAGAGATCTGAGGGGAAACACCTAATAGTATATTAAAACTTTATGAGCAGCTCCTGTGCCTTACCTTGATATGAAAATCTCACTTTTGTGATTAAGGCAAACATTGTTTCCCAATGCATTTGACTCAAGTATTGTAAACAAATCAAATGAAAACAGAGAAAATGCAGCTAATTCATGTGACCCCTTTCTTCTGTGTTTCTTTGTGCAAGCAGGCATGAATCTAGTTGCATAGCTATTCCCCATTCGGTTCCTGGTCACTCGTGTTTCCTGTTATTACTAGTCTGAGGATCCACAGCCACTATCCTTCCCATCAGAACCACCATAATCTTCATGCTCTGAAAAATCTGACTTTGGAAACAGGTTGCCCTGCACACCAACAATGTGTACACTTCTTGAACGAGGGTGGGGGAGGCATTGTTTTCAGTTTCTCTGCAATACAAATAAAGTTCCTTAATCCGGTGCTCTATTCTTGGTTTCTGTTCATTTCAAACATGGCTTAATCTCTTGATCTTTTAAACAAACATGAGAGAGAACTGAAGCAACTCGCAGACTAACACTGCAGAGGGAGAAAGGTTTTAAAATTTTAACTCTAACTGGCAATTTGCTGTTGATAGAAACTTTGCTACATATGCAATTTTGCAGGTGAAAGGCTGCAAATTTTGTTGGAATCTCAACAGGAAAGAAAGTGTTAAAATTTGTCCCTTTAGCCTCTTGTAGTCCCAAATCTCAGGGCCTTTTCTTTTAAAAAAAAGGGATACATGTTGAACATGAAGTTAATTGCATTACATCCACACAGCAAATTATTCTTGTTGGTTTCATTCATTATGCAGAGAAGGTTAAAAACATTGTAAAACTGCAAATTCCAGGATTCTCTAGGATGGAGTTACAGTATTTACAGTGGTGTCAAACAGCATTATTTCTACAATGTAGATGCACCCTTGGACTATAATCCTGTGGATGACATGCCCTGGCATAACTACAGTTACTATATTAATTATGTGACTACGGGTTATTCTTGCCTATGATATATGCACACACTAAGCTCTGTAATTGAATTCTATTTTGTGGGCTTTGTAAATGGCTTTTGAAATATAATTAGCTTGCTAGAAGTGTGCTGTTTTCCCCTCCCTCCTTTTTAATTATTGAGTCAACTTTTTGGAGACTCTGTGGTATTGGGGGTATTTTTTACATTCATAGTACCTTCTTTAGCTTTTCTTAGTTATATTGGTACACGTTAGTTGACTAGATTACAAGAAAACAAAGAAAAATAAGTAAGTAAGCAAACAAAAAAACAAATAAATAAAGAGCATTTTACAGCAAAGCAAGCAGCCATCTGAAACTAGATGTTTTTAAAATGTGTGAAAGTCACATAGGTTTCTGTGAAATAAATATTTCCAGATGGACCTGTAGAGGAGTTCTTTTTTTAAAGAAAAATCTTCTGTTTAAAACATGAATGTGAATTAATTAGATGCAACAATAATAACTGGTAACATATTTTAAATGGTATGAGATTACAGCTTTCAGAAAGCTGAAGATATCAAGTGTTAACTTAAAATGTAGCATTTTATTACATAGTCCCTGAATTGGTGACCTGATTTAGAACCTTTGGATTACTCTTGACATTCTTTTGCATTTTTGAGATGGCTTCTGGAAACGTCTAATGCCCATGGGTCATTTGACAAACTGAGGCAGCTGTCTCAGGAAGCATACTTTGGGTGTCTTGAACATGGAGCACAAGGTCAGCCTGTTCATATGGTACTACAGTGGCCTTTCACATTCACTGGGATTAGGGGCGCAGGACCCCTGTGAAACTGCAAATACCGCAAACAAAAAACTACTTTTTTAAACTTGAGAGAACACCTCTCTAAGAACCTCTAGGTCCTTCCATGAATCCCTGTGGCCATCATCTGGCAGAAACTGACCATATACTTGCTCTGAAGGGCCTACAAATGCCTAGAAAAAAAGTGTTTTCTCTAGGTCCTTCAGTCTGACTCTATTGTCAACTACTGGAGAGTCAAACTGGAGGATCTAGATATTCTTAGAGGGAACATATTCATCAAATCTAAGAATAATCAAATCCACAAAGGTCAATACCAAAAATATAGGGCCAACTGCATTGATTTTTTTCCTGCTCAGGATGGGAAGAGGTGCTTGTGTATTTTTGTGTTTCATGCCAAAATAACATCAGTACCCTAGGATCTTGATTAGGGTGACTAGGCAGCATTTACCATTCTACCTCAGATGCCCTACTCTTGCCATAGGGAAGAGTCCTCCCCTCCTTGTTAACTGGTGTTAACTGCTTAGTCCAACAACACTAAGCAGTTGGAAGCATATTTGGGCTGGGTTTTAAGCAGGGGTGGCCAATTTGTAGCAATTGGTGGTCTTCCAAATGTTGCTGGTTTGTATCTTCCACCAGCCCAAGCAAGAATAGCTATGAAGGTGAGCGATGATGAAACAATATATCAAAGCAAAAAGCTGCCCACCCCTAATTTAAAGGAGAATGGGTAGTATAGGCTTCCTGTCGAAGAAGATAGGAACCGAAAATGGGTGGAGTGGTATTTTCTGGTTCAAATTATTTTAAACATGGAAATAACATGGTTATTTGGGATCACTTTAGACCCCCAGAGATGTGTTAGAAGTTAGGGAATCTAATTTTAATTGTGTTGTTAGATGACATAATATGATGCTGAACAATATACACTGTAATGACCATAGTTTGGTAGCTGGGTGCAACCTGCTGTTTTTTTAAGGTTGTGAGAAGGTGGCCTTTATTTATTTACTACTCCTTTGATTTCCAGCTGCTAAGAATTCAGTTGCAACAGTCTTCCAAAGAACTTGAGGACAGGTAGTTGGAAGACAGAGCTTCCCTTTGGACACAGTTCATACTTCTTGGGTGTCACTGCCAGCTTTATGACATTGCAACCCACAAGCAAAAAGAAAAATCATCTAATAGTTTTGAAATCTCAAAGAAAGCTAACACACATTACAAAATTAAGATCATCAGGTCACTCACTTCTTCCCCCTACAGAACACTGTGTGAAGATAATACCTGCCTTGCTGTTTAGATGGGCACCTTCATTTTGGTGTGGAGAAAAGATAGGTCAAGAGACCATTATTGTTTCAGAATGAACCAAGCTTGTATCAGTGCACTCCAACCTCCTTTTCATCCCCTGGGCATGGACACATCAAAGAGCAATGTGACTTCATAGCAGGGATCAGTTAAATTAGTGTTCTTGAGAGTTGTTGCCTAGTCTCTCAGAAGCCAACTCAAAAGAAGAGGTAGAGGGACTTATTATACAAAGTGGCCTTTGTTGAAAGGTGAAAGAGAATAATTATGATGGAAGTGTTTTTTCTTGAAAGTGGGGATGAAACTATCCTCACTGTCACTTATTCCCTTCGAAAAAGAATCTTGATACAAAATCTGCCACCCAAGAGCTAAGACAAGGGTAATGGACTATGTACAATGGAGGCAGGTGTAACTGTCTTCAAATTCAGCATGGAAGAGTTTGAGATTTAAAACAATCTAAATGTGGAAGAAACTGAAATTCAACCATTCTGGCCCAGGACTTTGAGACCTTTCATTATTGTTAGAAGTCTGTGTTCAAATGCCTGTGTTTGTGGTTTTCTGTTGGGTTCCTCTCAGCACCTATATGGCAAGTAGATATTACATGCCTATCTTGGTATTGGGAAGGTCTCCTCTATTCAATTTCTTGTTAGCTGTCCTTGAGTCGCCTCCAACTCCTGGTGACCCTGTGGATGAAACCTCTCCAGGAATCCCCATCCTCCTTTGCCCAGATCCTGCAAGCCCATACCCATAATCCCCCTGACTGGTCTATCCATCTGGTTTGTGGTCTTCCTCTCTTTCTTCTAACCTCTATTTTTCCTAGCATTATCTCGGGTCTGATTGCTGGTGGCGCAGTGGTTAAACGCCTGTACTGCAGCCACTCACTCAAAACCATAAAGTTGCAAGTTCAATACCAGCAAAAGGGCTCAAGCTTACAGTTGTAAACCGTTTAGACACTGTTAGTTCAGTATGAAGTGGTATATAAATGAAGCTGTGTGTTTGTTCAAGAACCCATTTGTTTGTCTTCTTGGCTGTCCATGGTATACTAAATACTCTTCTTCAGCATCCCCTTTTTGAATGAGTTGATTTTCTTTCTGTCTGCTTCCTTCACTGTCCAACTCTCACATCTGTACATGGTAATTGGGAATACAATGGCCTGAACAATTCTGACTTTAGTGCTCAGTTGTATGTCTTTGCTCTTCAGTATCTTGTCCAGTTCTTTCATTGGGACCCTACCCATTCCTAGTCTATTCCTGACTACAGTCTCCATTCTGGTCAGTGTTTGATCCTAGATATGAGAATTCTTTAACTATTTCAATGTCCTCATTTTTTAGATTGAATTTGTGTATTTCTTCTATGGTCATTATTTTTGTTTTCTTTATGTTCAGCATCAGAGCTGCCTTTGAACTTTCATCTTTGGCCTTCTTTATCAATTGTTCCAATTCCTGGATGTCCTCTGCTAATATTATGGTATCATCTGCC
>NC_056526.1:72892400-72901136 GCF_019175285.1 Sceloporus undulatus
ATAATAATAATAATAATAATAATAATAATAATAATAATAATAATAATAATAATAATAATAATAATAATAATATCATCTTAGCTTGTCAATGTTGCTTCCTCCTATCTTAACTCCTCCTTTTTCTGATTCTAATTCTGCTTTTCTTGTGATATTTTCAGCATATAAGTTAAACAAGTAGGGTGATTGGGTGCATGCAGCCTTGCCTGACCCTTTTGCTTATTGAGAACCACTCTGTTCCCCCGAATTCTGTTCTGACAGTGGCCTCTTGTCCTTGATACAGATTCTTCATCAGGACTATCAGATGTAGTAGCACCCCCATGTCTTTGAGTGCATTCCATAGCTTTTCATGATCTATACAATCAAATGCTTTTCTGATTCTTTTTGGGAATTCTTTGATGTGTTCCATTAGCCATCGTATGCTTGCAATGTGATCCATTTCTTTTCTGCATCCTGCTTGCACCTCTGGAATTTCTCTCAAGTATGATTGGAGTCTATGCTGAAGAATTTTGAACATTATTTTGCTTGCATGTGACATTAGTGCTATTGTCCGATATTTGCTGCAATCTTTTGCATCACCTTTATTGTGGATTGGTATTTATATTGAGCGTTTCCAGTCTGTTGGTCACTTATTTTTCCCATATTTGTTGGCATATTTCAGTAAGCACTAAAGTTGCATCTTCCTGTAGACATTGTAGCAGTTCAATGGGGATATCATCTGTTTCTGGCGATTTAGTTTTTCCCATTTTCTTTATTGCAGATTCCACTTCACTTCTTAGAATTTGGGGTTTGTCTTCACTCTACAAGAAAGGAGATACTTATCATTCAAAATATCATTCATTCCCTCATCTCTTTTGTATAACTCTTCTGTGTAGTGCCTCTAGAGTCTTTTTATTTCTTCTTGTTCCTGTATTATGTTCTTTTTCCCCCTCTATAGAGCATCCTTGCCCTTGGTTTGAACTTGGCTTTAATTGCTCAGATTCTTTTTGGTAGGCATCTCTCATTCTTTCTTTTTTATTGTTTGGTTTTATTTCTCTGCATTGATCATTGTAGTATTTCTCCCTGCGCATTAGACATTGCAGAGTTGTATTCATACTTACAGCTTTGCTCCTACCTCCCTTTGCTTTTGCTTTTCTTTTTTCTTTTATTGAATGAAGTATTTCATCTGTCATCCAGTGTTTCTTATATTTCTTTTTGGCCACTATTATTGTTTCCTTACATTTGTCCTTAAATATAGCTTTGACTTCTGTCCACAGTTCTTCAGGTTCCCTGTCAATTATACTCAATAGTTGAAATCTGTTTCTTACATTGTCACTGAATTCATCTGAAATGTTATTCAGGTCATATTTTGATATAATGATGGTTTTTGCTTTCTCCTTCAGCATAACTCTGAGCAGTTCATGGTCTGTGCCACAGTCAGCTCCTGACCTGGTTTTGGCCACAAGGATAGAGCTTCTCCATCTTCTACTTCCAATTATGTACTCTATCTGGTTTTTGTGTTTACCATCTGGTGATGTCCAGGTGTATGCCATATGAAGACAAACCCCAAATTCTAAGAAGTGAAGTGGAATATGCAATTTAATTTAGCCAGTGTGAATTAGGGTGAAGTTCAGTTCACCCAAACGTGTAAAATGAATTTTTGGGCTGGAAAGAAATTAAGATTTAAAAATCTGGAACATTTAAATATATATGGCTAAATCAATTATCACTGAAGTAATTTGGAGATACAATCCATTTAATTTTTAAAAAATGAGGTACAGGTAAAGTCTGAAATTTCAGGTTAGCTGGAATTCCAAAATATTCCAAAAACTAAAACATTTAAAAAAATTATTAAATTTTTAAAAATCATTACAAACATACATACACATTATTATTACGTACCTACTCATCTTAACTATATGGCCTTGTAGTTTAACAATCTATTTGGTGATAATGGACTTCAACTATTTCCCTCTTCCTGTTCCATCAACTTGTTACCTTTCCTTTCCCCCTTCTCTATTACTTTCCCTTCATAAGAAACACTTTCCTTTCCTTTCCCCTCTCTCCTTCTCTTCTGTTCTTCTCTCCCTTTGCTGTCTCCCTCTTCTCTCTATTCTCTGTGCCATTATTTTACCCTCTTAATTAACTTACTCAGACCTTCAATCACTTACTTTTACTCTTGATACATTCATAGATTACTTCCTTTCCACCATCAGCCAATTTATCTGACCGCCTATTGCTGTCTTTCTAATGTTAATACGTACTGTATTGCAGATCGCACCTGCTTAGATTGTTGCAAGGCTCACTCTTATAATTTATTATCTTACTTGTCTTATTTAATTGATATCATTTCCATCCTAATCTTTCTGTTTCTTAATTTGCTAATTTGGAGTCTATACATTCCTACTATCTATTTTAGGAGGTATCTTCGTTATGTAATCTACAGATAATATAACAGTCATTTATTTAATAACATTTCTATATACAATGTTTATACATGGATTTTAATGATTTCTTATATACCACTATTTCTCTTATTGTTCTCCTTTCTTATTTTGAGATTGAACTTCTTCTCTTTTTTCCCCTTTCTCCATTTAATATGTTCCCTTCACTGCATTTTCCCTGAAATCAAAAAAGGAATTTTATCTCTCTCACTTTTTTTAAAAAAAAATCTGTGTCTTATTTAAGTAGTTGTGTATTAATTGCCAATCATTACAGTATTTATATTATCTATTTGCTTCTCATTTAGCATTTGGGTCAATTTATCCATTTCCATTGCATTGAATAATTTTAATAACCATTTATCTTTATTGGCGACGTGTTCAGATTTCCATTTCTGCGCTAGGGCTACTCGCGCCATGGTTATCATATAAAAAAGAGGCTTCCCAAATTTAGTTTCTGATTCTTTATCAAGAGTGACTGAGATAATAACACTTTTGTTTTCTGACAGTTCAGTGTACACAAACATTGATTGATGTCCAAAATTGTTTTAATATATTGTATAAAATTACCTTCAGGCTGTGCATATAAAGTATATATCAGGCATAAACGAATTTCATGTTTAGACTTGGGTCCAATCTGCAAGTTACCTAATTATGTACATATATGCAAATACATCCTTTTACATATACACCTTATACCAATTGCATAATCCCCCCCCCAAAAAAAATCTGAAACCCAAGGGAATTCTGGTCACAAGCATTTTGGGGAAGGGAGAAACAAACCTGTATCATTTTCAGCCAGAAAAGGCTGAAAGGTAAGAAGAATGCTATTTTGTCCAGCTTGGTCTCATATAAACAAACATTCCAATTATAATGATTTCAGGATATACACATCCAGTTGGTAGATATTGACGTCCCATGTTCCTATAGCTAGTGGCAGCTGTAGGAGCCACATAATTAAAATCAATGGCTGCTTTAGTGAAATTTCAAAAAGGCACTGAAGCATCTCATTCAATGATATTACTGTGACAGCTCAATTCACTTCTAGCTGAAGGAATTTTATTTAGAGTGGCAAGCCCACAATGGCCTGATATGAAATGTCATCTTACAATTTAACACCTTTGATTCCTCAAAGAAAAAGAAAAAAACTTCCAGTAGCAATAAGTTTCCTCATCTTGTTTGTATTCACTGGCTCACTTCCATATATGCCAAATAAAATAGCCAACATCTCTCTTTAAGCTTCTTGTATAGCACTGGGAGAATATTGGATACAGTGGCATTGTCAAACTGGAGAAAAACCATTTATGAGATTCTTTCACTCCCAATCTTGGCACAAAGCTGGCTGTCGCTATAAACTGTCAGAGGGTTTCATTGATTGAAGACAATAGACATTTCTAAAAGCAGACATATGGCCTTTCTTACAATTGTTCCCATATCCATACCAAGCTAGCAGTTTAACATTCATAGTAATGCACTGGGCACATACTAAATTCTAGAATGTTGTACAATAAATTTTATTCAGGTGATATCTGCTTCGATTCAGTGGTTCTTGAACGGTGGGGTGGGACCACAGGGGAAGAATTGCTCAAGGGGGGGCAGGAGACTTGAAGCTCTGATCCCTCCTCCTCCCCCTCCAAAACTTTTTATGTGTAAAATTTACATGCACATTGAGTTAAATATTGAATTTACACTTTCCTCCCAGGCATTTAAAAAGGTCAGAAGTAACACCACAGCAGAGATAATAGAGGGGTTGTTGCTTCTTTTAGGTTCTCCCAGGATGAACTTAGCTCTTGCCTTTCGCCACTCTATTCAGAGAAAGAGATGATTATTTGATATGAGTTACAGTACAGTACCTACTTGACACATGGATGGTGACCCAAGTTTTTTGACTAAAAATTCTAGATTTATACATGAGTATATACATTATATGCAATAGCTACTTCTATTGGGAAGAGTTAACGGGACATCATGTGCCTGTTTCATTTGTATCCATATAATATTTGTTGACTGACATCTCCAAGGCCCTGCTTTTGGAGATTCTCAGTTTTTAAACCAGAGTTGGATTGGACAGCCCCCGCTAACACAGGATTTCTAAAAGACAAGAGACATTGTCATCCTTGCTGCAGGGGTTCAATAAATATCTCCTCCAGCAACCACCAAAACATTTTGGGCCAGTCTTGCTTCCTGGGGGTGCTTTGTGACTTTCTTGAGTTCTCATTCTCTACTGATTTGATTCTGACTTCCTTTATATATTATTACATAATATAGAAAGCGAAAAGTTCTCCTTGATCCCAACTTCCATTTTCTTCTCCGTTGCCACCTTCTGCTTCTCCCTATTTGCCCCCTGTCCCCTACCATCTGTTTCAGCAGTTCACATGCTCTTAGGAGACTGGCAAAGCTGGAGAAGAGTTACTTTGGAGTCAAAAATTGATTTAGCTAAAACCATGTTCTCCCCATGTCAGACATAAATTCCATTTTGATAATTAAGTGGACATTTTCCTCAACACCCCCTCCTATTTCATTCTCTCTTGGTATTATTCCCTCCCCCATCCTGACTCTCATTATGATTTCCACCCCTCTCCTTTCTGTGGATAAAATATTCAGAAGGGTTTTGTAAGGCTGGAATTTGAAGGCAAAAGATATTGCAAGTTAAATTCACACTCACTTGTTCGTGGAAGAAATGTCTTTCTTTCTTTCAAAAAATACTCAAAAGTAAGTTCCTTCGAATGATGAAGACATGAGCCTGTACCACTAATCGCTGAAGATTACACTTTTGTGATAAAGAATGGAAAGGCAGGGCACATGCAGGGATTCGGTTGTGCAGAAAAATCTTCTGCATTTGCTCAGAGGCACTCCAAACATTTGTGATTAAGAATTCTTCACCTTTGATTCACTGATCAGCCACTTTTTGCTGCAGCCACTAGACAGCCACTTATTGCTGCACTTGAGTTGGATTTGTGTCCTCTTAAATTAACCATTCCTTACTTTAAAAAACCAAACAAACATAGGAGTGGAAAACATGTGGCCCTACAAATGCAACTGGATTGCAACTCCCAGCAGCTTTAGTCTGAATAGCTAATGGTGCATAATACTGGAAAATGCAGATCAACAATATCTGAAGGGCTGCATAATTTTGACCCTGTTTTAACAACACCTATCACACAGCTAAATAAAGTGTTTTACCCCTGCCAAATTCAATCTTCATTTGGGCTGCCTGCTGGTGTTATTGTATGGCTTTTCTCCTCAAAACCGCCATCCAGGTATGGCCCGGCTCTGATGCGGGTCCCTGAACTCACTTTGGCAGCCATTTTTCAAAGATGGAAAGCTTACAGGCAGAATTTTGACATTTTTTCTAGATCTGCTTCTCACTAAATTCCCCAGCCAGCATGGTCAAGGTCCCCTAATTACTTGCTTAATATTATTTACAGGTGGAGACCAAAAATGCAAAATGCAACACAGCAATTTGGGGTCAGGCTAGATAGTTACATGGGTCTCTATAAAAGAATAATAAAATAGTCAAGTCCTGCCTTTTCTGTTAATGACAAGGCACTTGCTTAAGTACATTCAGTTTCCTCTCTCGCTAGCTCTGCATCTAGGGCAGAGTGGTTTGCATTTCCTGTTCCAAAACATCTGTGCATGTTCCAAAATACCGTTTCTGGAAATGTGAACGTATTTGTGCTAAACAGTACATTAAGAAATTACCCGAAGGGAGGAGGGAGAATAGGAAATGAACAATTTCCTGTCTTTGTGTGATAAGGTATAAAAGACTACAGGAGTTGACACCTTTTCACTCAGATCATTGAAAGTGATTTCTGGGTTGAGTCCATCCATAAATAAAATCCGTGTTTTTTCTAAACTCCAAAAGGGACTCTGTGGTTTTCCTGCAACAGTTTCATGCACAAACTTATAAAATATGCTCCTTCTTTTGCCTAGGTAGTCTGTATTTCCTCTTGCACCTTAAAACAAAGGATCTCTTTGCACGCATAGCAGCAAGCCAACCTGTCTGCCTACCCCCCTGTTGTGTTTCTAGCCAAACTTCCCTGTCACTCCCTCTTGGGGATATCCTGGTCCAACTACTATTTTTGTCACACTAATATTAAAGCCATAAACCAGTCCAGAATCCCTTTGTCAATTCCTGGGAAAGGACATCCTGCCTTTGTTACCTTACAAGATAGTCCTCTGCTTGAGGCTAGATTTGAGGTATAAATATTGGCCCCAAGAATCTTTGCATGGTCACACTACTCATACAGTTGTCCCAGGATGCATTTTGTGTATGAAACTGTGTGGCCCTCAAACTTCCACAGTCTGAGCCACTCCAGCTTTCCATGGACTACTCATCAGAAAGGTAATTATCACATCTTATAAACTGTGCAAACATTGCTATCCCATTTTCATATTTCTATTTCAGTTAGTTGTGAGTGCTGTGTCTGTGTGAATTGCTATTATGTGTGTGATTACACTCTTCGTGTTTCTAAAACAAAACCCAAAATTTCTCTTAATTCACCTCAAATCTGGAGTTCTCCAACACTGTTACTGCTATATATAGGTGCAACCGGCCCTAAAGGTTACCCAGCCTCTTGCAAAAGCCAACTTCCACAACAATCAAAGTAATAGTCATATTTGGTGTGGACCCCCTAGTCCCCTCACCTTTCTTTAGGTAACACATCTCCAAGATATCTCATTATGCATGTATATGCAAATACCAGTATTCCAAAACCTCAAAACATCACAAAACATCTAGTGTTTTGGATAAGGGAAACTCAGCCTGTATATGATAAACTTTTGGGATGGTCACCTTTTTCCTCCAGCCCACCTCTTCCCATTTCCTTAATTTTCAAATGTCTCCTAGGTCAGGCTACTGGGTTATTAAAATACAAAGCTCACATGTGAAAGGCTTGCTGACAATGGCATCATATTATAAACATAAACTGGTTTGAGAATGGTACATGGCAGTCTGTCAGTGGAGAAAATGGTGTGGAGCAAGTTTCTGGCTGTTCCTCAGTAAGGCAGAGCTTTAGAACCAGCATGAACCAGGATGTTTTTTTGTTTTATAGTTTTAGGTCACCTTATTTATATAAACAAGAGGTAGTGTATGGTGACAACATCCATTACCAGATAAAGATAAAGGGCAAAAGAAAGTGACTCATTTAAAAACGCACACACATTTAACCACATTTTTGGCTAAACATTTCTGCCTGCCCACAAAGTGATAACTACATTTTAAAACTGAAAAACTATTACCCAGTCTATGCCTCTGAGATAAAAATTAAATGAACTGAAAACCAACATCATTTTTGGAACTGGCTCCAAAAGATGACATTTGCCAGTGTCTGAAGAGCAACAGAGAGCCCCATTCTACTGCTTTATTTCCATATGTACCCCAGAACAGTATAGAACAGACAAGAGGGCTTGAGTTACCCAAACAACTAGGCTGGGTCAGAGCGAGACTCTCCTAACATGATCAAGAAAAATTGGCATGCCAAAATTCCTTCACAGTTCAACCCCCTGAGGAATTATCATTCAGAAATGAACTAGAAGAGCAGCACCAAAAGTAACTGAGCTGTTTACTGAGTTTGGCTCTGCTAGCAGGCAGATGAGCTTGGGATTCCTTGATAGCATCATGGCTAAACCTTAACAGTTGTCCAGTGACATAGAAAGCGTTAGCTAAATAATAGAATCTTAGAGCTGGAAGAGACCACAAGTACCATCCATTCTGACCCTCTGTCATGCAGGAAGACACAATCAAACCATTCCCAACAGATGGCATCAAGCCTCTATTTAAAAACCTCCAAAGATGGAGACTCCACCACACTCTGAGGCAGCGTGTTCCACTGTTGAACTTCTTACCATCAGATCTTATCATCCTTTATAATGTTTAGATGGAATCTCTTTTCCTGTAGTTTGACTCAATAGCTTCATGTTCTAGTCTCTGGAGATGGAGAAAACAAGCTTGCTCCATCCTTAATATAACATCCCTTCAAATATTTAAACATGTCTATCGTGTCATCCCTTTACTTTCTCTTGTCCCGGCTAAACATACCAATCTCCCTAAGCCACTTCTCATAGGACATGATTTCCAGACTTTTCATCACTTTGGTCATTCTCCTCTGGACATGCTCCAACCCAGGGACATCACTAGGGGGTGCAGGCCACACCATGTCACACCCTAAGGGGGAATTATACCACTGCTCCCCAAACATCTGCCTTTTGGTAGAGAGGCTGAGGCATTCTCTTGCATCCCTTTAAAATGCTGAAGGGATGGTGTGAGTAGGGTGATGCTCAGTGGGAAGAGAACGGAAATGCCCAAGTATTTTTAATA
>NC_056526.1:72901146-72931838 GCF_019175285.1 Sceloporus undulatus
ATAATAATAATAATAATAATAATAATAATAATAATAATAATAATAATAATTGTTTAAAGAATTAAAGATTTTTTAAAAAGTATTTTAAAATTTTCCTTAAAAACATCACATCTTACCAAATTTTCACTTTAAGCACATGAAACAATCTACATGTAAATACATTTAGTTTGTCCATATGATATTGTAATTTAAATGTATAATTTTAATTATGCTAGTTGTTTATGTCACAACTATTGCCATTACATTCAGTGATTTATGGGAAATATGATTTATGAGTAACATTAGTACAAAAAACATTACTAAGGATTCTGTATAATGTGGTATAGGAAGAGGTCAATGGTGTGTGTGTGTGTGTGTGTGTGTGAGAGAGAGAGAGAGAGAGAGATGCCATGAGTTACCGAACCTACTGATGGCAACCCTAGTGATGCCACTGCTCAGCCTGGATACACTCCAGAGTGAGCGACATTGTTCAGTATATTTTGTTCTAGCCTGGCTGTTTGAGGCTGAGAAAAAATGTAAAGGCTGGTAAGGAACTAAATGGAGGAGTTAACTTTCCCTTCTATCAATCTGGTTTTACAATTTTCCTAGCTGATGGGGTGGGCAAGTGGGACACACTTTTACATTTTATTATCTTTGTGTCTACATTAAATAAGTTCAAGAACCCCAGAGCCAGCCATGGGGAATCAAAATATTGGTCATGGGATAGTCGGGGTAGAAGTGATTTAGGATTCCAGTTGTACCATTGGTTGTGAGGGAATACTGGGCCCCAACAGGGAAAGGTCTGAAATGCTTTTCTGCTATATACCATCTGCTGTATGTGATTTACCTTATAGCAGTAAGATACTGAACAAGGTCTTAGAGATGCCTGGAAGTGCAATCAGTTCCACTCAGAAGACACCATCAGAGGACAATGGGGTTTTCAAAAGTGCCATCCTATGCATATTTACACACATGCACAGGATGGCACTGAATGCAATGATGCCTACTTCCATGTAAGTGGGAATTAAATAGCAGCCCCAAAGTCAGAACCTTTAACTCTCATATATGTGTTTAATTTAATTCTGGTCTAGCAGATCCCAAGGCAATATACAATCATCAAAGGTTTAAAAACACAAATGATTGAAAATGTACACGTAGAGGAATGTCAAACCACCCCCCCCTCACACACACACAGAGAGAACGAGAGAGAGAGAAAGAGAGAGAGAGAGAGAGAACAGGAAAAAACAATGAATGAAGAGACCAGGTGTCAAGAACACAGCGTGTCACAGTTTGCCGGAATAAAATAGTCTTAGCTTAGAGAAAACAGATCTCCTGGAACAAGGATTTACTCGACTCAACCTGGTGTTCTTCAGACTATAACCCCATAATTCAAGATTATCTTGACCACATCAACATAGTGTCAAACTGGGGCTGGATTAGAGTATGGTCACCATTACAGTTTAGGGGTGTCATTACATGATGGGTATAGGGTCCTGCAAACTGCACCCTACTCTCTCAGGCTGGTGAACAAAAAAGGCAAAATTCCTCTAACAAGCTGAGTGTCAGACAGGGTCATGCAAAATAGAACCCACCAAGCATCCTGGTCCTAATCTATTTAGCTCTTCAAATGTTAAGCTAAGCATTATGAATTCAGAAACAGACTGTTTTAGGATTGCACAAAATATCAAGGCCTCCTGGCTTCTCAAGGAACTGAGAGAATGCAGAACTTACCTGTGTGTGGACCAGAGCAACACCGGCACATGGTCCAAGGAGAGAATCTTCCCACACAACACACTGAGTAAATAAAATAGCACAGTCCAGGATGCAGCAGTGCTTCTTGCCATGATCTCTGCTGGATTCTAGGTGAACAAATTTTTGAACAGGAAGCTAAAGGCAGTTGAAAGGGAAAGGAAGTAAAAGAGGCTATGTTTACACATTGATATACTGAAGTCTCTGGATTCAGCCAGGATTGTTTTATGGTAGCTAAGGAGGAAGTGTTTTGTGACAACAAGAGAAATGTCTTACCTGGGTGTGAACTTTCAAATAACTTTTGATTCAATATGTAGGATTCTGTGAAATGAATGGTGCACATTTCATGTATATTTTACTTGGGGAAAGTTCTTTTTTGATTACAGCTACCAAAATCCCCAGACAACATGCCTGACTGGAAGACATGAGGAACTGTAGCTTCTCCCTGCCCCATGAAAAAAACAACTTAAGTTCTGTTTTTAAGTGGTGCTTGACAGCATTTGATTTGAGGTAAGCCACTGAGTGACCTTAGGCAAATCACACTCTCTCAGCCTCAGAGGATAGCAATGGCAAACCCCTCTGAACAAATCTTGCCATGAAAACCCCATGACAGGGTTGCCTTAGGGTCACTACAAGTTGGAAATGACTTGAAGGAACACAACAAGAAACTTCTGACTAGCCTAGACTATTGTCTGCCAACAGACTACTGTGGAATTAGGGTTGTAGATTCTTGGTCATCACTCTGCTGAATTTCTTGCAGATGTAACTTAATGGCTATACCATTAAATAGAAAGGGGCAATTGCCCCAGGCCGCACATTTTGGGTGTCATGAAAGGCAGCAAATTGTTGATTATTTACCATGCTAGTATAGTATTAGTGCCATGGATGAGAAGAAGCTCTTCTTACATTTCTGTGCAATGCGTTAGTTTCTGGGCTCTAGAGTTTACACTATAGATACGGAAATTCACATGAATCAAGTCAACCTTCCTTCAAATCTAAAAAATAGCATTGCATAGAAGGCTAGACCCCAAAGATTTTATTTTAAAAGCCACACTTTGACTTGGTTAGAATCATCATTTAGCATTGGGGGCCAAGTGCAGAGTTTGGGGGAATTTTAAAAAAATAAACTTTTAAATATAGCATTCTTGTTCTGACATTCCTCCTCTTCCCCTGAGTCCTAAGGAAGAGCAGTTAGGCCCAGAGATTAAGGACCAGTCCTGATATATGGAAACCTATTTGGGGTGGCAGAAGCTTTCTCATATAGCATCTATTTAGTGTTCATTTGAAAAATCTTCAAACAAAGAGGGTGGTTGTGTTCTCTGGCAAAGAGAAACTCAAGAAGATTGACAAATAATGAGTTTGACTATCCATAGAGGCCATATTTTGAACCTCTAATTTTGTCTGCTGGTACGGTGGTAGTGCTTCCCCCATAACAAGAACAGCCTGAAGGGGTCATAATCAGAGACAGAAAACAGAGTACAATCTAATAAAAGCTCCTCATATATTCCATATGAGCCTCAACATTATAATGTATTTCAAGTAGAGCAGCCACTGTTTAGAATTCTGTGCCATGTGGTGATATCTATATTTACTGTATTTTGTAACTGACCTAAAAAAGAGGTAACAATGCACCAAATTCATTTCATATATTCACAGTTTCACACATCGGCGTATAATCTCCTCTCATAAATCCTATTTGTTTTTAGATGAGTAATGTGAAATTGCTCATCATGTAGAGGTTCAACACCTTCTCTCTACAGGTGCTGAATAAAACTATACCTCTAGAATTTATCAGAGTCTATCCACTGACACACCAGATCTGTGGGAAGATATTTCCTTTTGAATGCATGGAAGGGGTTGTCTTTGCAGAGGAAAGTGTACCTTCTAGGTGCAGGTTTGTAGCTATCACACTCTTTCTCTGTGTCATGTGTGTAATTATGTCCACCTTCACCAAGTACATGTAAAGGAGGTGACCATCTAGTTTTGAGAAGGCAGTGTTTTCAGGGGGAAGATCATACTGGTGGCTATGAGGGTGCAAACAGAAACTGGAGCCCCTTCCTGACTGCAAGTAATCAGTAGTTAAAGACATTAATATTTTCTTCTAATCAAACCATTGGACAGCACAGAGTTAAAGTGGGGTGGGTAGATCGGTATCTCTGAGGCAGACAGAAGATAGATTGATTCCCCCAAGAATCCCAAACTTGTTATTTTTTGTTTCCAAACCTGAAACTACTAACAGTCCAAAGTGAAGCCACACCACAGAGTTCTGATAACCCGGGAAACCCACAGAAAACTAGAGTCCTGATAGCTGGGAAACAACCTTGAACAGGGTAGCTGACAGAGATATAGTTGCAGCTGCAGGTTTGCTGAAGACTGCATTTCCCAGTCTAAAATGTATCTCTGGATACGTCTGAGCAACACGGGCTGACTAAGGAAAAGTGAATTGAATGTTCAGTTATTGATGGTTAAAAATTAACACCAAGTAGACACATGAACTGAATGAAGTCATAAGAACCTCTGTAATATACACATGAATTTTTAGTCACGTCACATGTAATGTCACCTTGCAAGCTTATAAATTTTGGAATCCTATCAATAAAGTTGTTCTTTCCTTGCTTCTGAGGCAGGGTGGGAGGAGAATCTCTTTGGCCAAGGATAATAATCTTTCCACCCAGATTCAGGGTCGAAACCCACAATCAACGTACACTCAGGATGCTCAAGGTGGAGACACTACTTATAAGGGGGTCCCTTGGTAGATAGTATTGGTGTGAGGCCTGTGATGAGTAGAGCGTCACATAGACATTCATACTTCATTGTCTCACTCTCAGACACATACAAAGACATAGGAACACAGAAAGAGAACTACATGTTATTCCCTGAATCCATCTGAGACATATATATCTTTTTTGCATGCTCTTTCTCATAACACATGTACGCTCCCTGACATAAGCGCACACACTGACAAGACTTCTGGCCTAAAAAACAATCATATAGAACTCTAACAGTTTAGGATATAAAAACTTTAAAATGTGGTTGTATTGGTAAATGCAGAGAAATGTATCAATAGGCAGATTAAAAAAGGAAACCAAAAGAAAACACAACTCTAAGTTTTCCACTGTTTCAGCATTAGTGGTAAGGTAACTTGATGAGCCAGCCATAAGATAGTATCTAATCTTCACTGAAAGCCAGAATGGTGTAGAGGTTTGAGGACTGGGCTATGATTCTGGAGACCATGGTTCATATTCCCACTCTGCCATGCAAACGTACTGGGTGACATTGGACACGTCACTCTCTCTCAGTTTGAGAGGAAGACAGTGGCAAAACTCCTCTGAACAAATCTTACAAGAAAACCCTGCAACAGGCCAGCCTTAGGATCACCATAATGAGAACCACCTTAAAGGCACACCACAACAACAACTCACACTGAGGTGCTAAATCTACTAGTTGTACTACTTGAGACTGTATATGATGACTTACATGATTGCATCTGATTAAAACCCTCTGCACAGAAAACCAGCATTAGTAAAATAAAATTAGTAAAAATAAAAATAGTAATTGAAAATACTAGGAATTTATTTTTTTTAGGAGCTGGCATCTCTGATTACCCCTTTTCAGAGATAAACAGTAGAATGTAAGAGAATATGTGTTCTGATTCAACTAATACATGCACAGGCTGTCTAGAAGGAAACAATTAGATTATAGTGCCAGCAAGGGCAGTAAATCACCAGCACCCAGAAAGTGTCCTTGCCTATGGAAGTCTGTCCAGAGAAACAAGTTTGCCAAACAGTCTAGTTCAAGGGAACAAACTAGCAGTGAAGTCAACACAATCCAAAGGCTAAAGAAGCCAAAAAGTCAAAGGTCCAAAGTCCAGGAGTCTGGAAACAGGAATGCTGGACTGGAAGCAGACAAGTTGCTTCCAGTACTAGCCCTAGGCATACTCAGTTCTTAAATGGACTGGCACCTTCAGGTTCTAATTAAAACTTCTCGTTTTCAGCTTGATAAGCAGGCTGGTTGAGCATCATTGATCTGTTCTTCACTCCCTGTGCCATATCCTCAGACTTGGAAGTTACACTACCTCCTCAGATATTTCCTCTGCTCCATCAGCTATAGGTGAGTTCTGCCTTTGTCTTACTGGATGAGGCTGCTCTTCAACAGGGAGAACTGCATGAGGCTGCTCTGCCCTACAGGCTGTTCTTTGCTTGGAGGATTTCCTTAAGCCCCTTTTCCAGCCTTATTTTCAGCCTCCTCCTTTAGGCCTAGATCCTGGCCCATGACCGATTATAGCTAATGAAGTTCAAACATTTTTGGACAAGATCTTTTAGAGATACTCTATTTGCGTATTGAAATATGTCCTCTAGATGCATGAGTGTTTATGTACTGGATATAAATTATTTTGTCTGTGAAACCTGTCAACGCCACATTCATTTAGCACAGGAATAAATTTACCCATCTAAATTTGGACACAAGAAATGTTGTTGCAAAAAAGGGACAATTGATGGGTATTTTCTCATTAACCTTCCAAAGAGATAATGTTGAGAAACTGAGCAAGAGAAAATACAGGCTCATGTTATTAAAGAAGCAGCCTTTATGGCAAGATGGAAAAACATGATTCAGTTTTGATGCTCGCTTTAACATTAACATTACAGTTTTCAAATTTTGCATTTTTTTTAAAAAAAAAATACCCAAAATACAGGATTTTGTTTTGTTTTGTTTGCTTCATAAATATCTTTTATACTCTTCAGGTTATATTCATGAATATGCAATTTCATTTAACTGCTTTCCAGTTGTGTGCTGAACATTCAGTAATTAAAAAGCAGCCATGCATTGGCCTATGTATGAGTCACAGTTAATTGCACCTATCATTCAACCATTAAGATACAGAGAAATTACAAAGTGGGAATACTAACTCTTGATTTTGTCCATCCATCTAGCTCAAATCATGGGAGCCTCGGTCACTGTACATAACAGATGGTCCCAAGATATGGATGTGCATCTCTATTCACCCACTCTGTAGAAATACAAATTCTGAGGTAGTCTCAGTGACAAAGAAAATTTTTTATAAACACAATTGACCCATTGTATCCATGGATTCAACCATCCACAGCTTGAAAAAAATATTTTAAAAATATATAAATTCCAAAAAGCAAACCTTGAATTTACCATTTTATGTAAGCGACAACATTTTACTGTGCCATTGTATCTAATGGGACTTAAAATCAGCATTAGGGTGATATTGTGCATTTCTGAGACAGATTTTCGTGAGCAGCTATGCGGGAGCAAGGGTTCAATTCATCACCCCCAATCCACCCCATGGGCCATACCCAACCCAAACCATATTTGGCAAGCCCAAATGCCTCCATTTTCAAAATGGCAACAGGAAGTGACATTGCATCACTTTCTGTTACCAATTTAAGAGGGACTGTGGGGGGAAATAAAAACACTTGGAAGTAGTATAGGGTTCTGGATCCTTGATAGAGTAAATTTTTACATGAATTTTCATGTTATTCTGCATGATTTGTAGTCAAAATTGGGCTTTGGAGGATTAGTGGATGCTACAGGAGGCCTTCCTCTGATTTACATAAGGCCTGTACAGATAGGCCAAAAATAAATCTGCTTCGGGTCACTTTGGAAGTATGCTGTTTAAATGACGCACACGTCTTAAGAGGCCAGAAGCTGCTAAGGACTGGAACGAAGCTTTGGCTCAGCTTCTGGCCTCTTAGGATGCATGCATCATTTAAACAACATACCTCCAAAGTGACCTGAAACAGCTTTATTTTGGCCTGTCTGTACAGGCCCATAAATGCACAATATCTAGATCTTGTTGCCTGCTACTGTTAAAAAAATAATATCTTTTGATCTATCCGTTTGTCTTCTTATGCTTGTCATTCTATGCTTATCAAGGCTGCATCTGCAATGCTGAATTAATGGAGTTTGACACTGCTTTAACTGCCATGGCTCCATCCTATGGAATCCTAAGACTTGTAGTTTGTTGTGAGCTCTCTGACAAAGAAAGCTAAATATATAACAAAAATACAAATCCCCAAATTCTATAGATTGTGACACGGCAGTGAAAGCAGTGTTAAACTGCATTATTTCTGCAGTGCAGGTGCTGTCCCTGAGAAAGGAAAGAAACCCTGGTTTGGCACAGAGACTTTTCATTTAATTGTAGAAAATAAAAGCAAAAGTGTTAGTGGTTTGAGTATTGGATTAGGACTCTGGGAGAATCCCTGTTTAGCCATACAAACCCCGTAGGTGACCCTAGAAAACTTATACTCTAAGCCTCAGAGGAAGGCAATGGAAAAGCAATTTTGAATAAATCTTGCCAGGAAAACTCTGATATATTTGCCTTAGCATTGCCATATGTCAGAAACAACTTGAAGGTACACAGCAACAACAAGCCTTGAAAGGAAGCTGAGAACTCTCATGAACATTGGAGAATCCTTGACAGGCTGGTCTTCTCATGCTGAAATGACCTATCTCACACAAAAATTTGCCAACTACAGTTTCCTACCCACCCACTCCTCTCCATATTCCTACCAGAAACCCAATTCAGTAGGGTGAAAATAGGTTTCCAGATCAGCCACATATATAGAAAGATGTTTATTCACAGAAGTCCCATTGCCTCTGGATGAAAGCTGGCAAGCAGTTGTTCCTCACATTGCTGTTGAAAATGTAATTTTGTTGATTTTAGAAGTACAGAGCCTTTCACCCCCAAATGAATGAAAAAAAGACTCACCTTGTTCAGGCATTTGGACCTTCTGCCCTCTGCCAACCTAGGAGCCAGTGCCAGTGGCTATACATAGGAGAGGGGTGCACCTCTCAAAGAGTGATACTATGTCTTCAAATGGACATAGTGGCACTTGGTGGCTCCTTTTGTTCCCAGTCACTTCATAGCCTTTAGTCGGGAGAGGGAGTGACCTTTCTGTATGTAATAGATCCATTATAACATCTCAAGTAAACAAAATGTAGACCTGTGTCGCCAATAATGTCAGTTTTGATCCCCTGCATGTTTTTTTAACCATATTTGCTTAATAAGGGCTTCATAAGCTAGTATGATGATTTTTGTACCTCCTAGTTTGCTTAATAAAGGTATTATCACAATGTGTGCTTTGGATTTAGATTTATTTAGTTCAATTTTTTGGAGGGCGATTTCATGCGGAGTGAGGAGTCTCTACAATGCATGGAGTCTACTTGTGTGATTTGAAGCCTTGGAAATGAGGTTTGTAAATAATGAGGGAACAGAGGAAGCTCTCCCTTTCAGAAAGTTGCTGTCCTCCACATACAAAATGGACAGAATCGGTAGCAAAGGGTGTAGGCCTAGTTTACTTGTTTTCCTCCATGTTTACAGTGAATACCTGAAGAGGCCTACTTTCAGAACAAAAAAAATTAACAGTGATGACTCGCTATTGTGAGTGACAAGTCAGTTTGACAGTTAAATCTTCAGCTGAAACAAAAGGTTAAAGAGAACTGAATGGAACAAAAATTGTAAATATCCCCAGAAGGAACCAATAAATCCCGTGAAGTGTGCTTCGGCAACAGCATTGGGGTTTATATTCTGCAAATATGGTGTATCTCAAATCCTTAGGTTGCTGACTTTCAGCATGATGAATAACACTGCAGGAAACAGTGCCCCCTTTTAAGAAGTAGCGTACAGTTTAGACTGCATTTATCAGAAAGAAAATCAGCCAGCCAGCCAGCCAGCCTTGCATTGCATTGCATTGCCAGAAATGTAAAATGGCCACTGGTCCTTCATTCTAATACATGTTACTAGGTATCACCTGATACCTATGCCTCAATCAATGCTCCACTCAAGAGATTAAATTTAATAGAAGACTGCATTGCTGCAATAGGTGGCATGAGTGTTTCCACTTTTTATCATCCTTCCTCCACCACCTACTTTTTTGTGCCACTGAGCCTGATGAAAAGTCCTGGAAGACTCAAAACCTTCCTTGGTTGGGGGGGGGGGGACTGTCTAACTATGGATTTTACTTTACCTATTGTTACCCAAAGAACAGGTGGAGGGACTGAGGGGGGTTCCCTACCAACTGTTACCATTATAGCAAGCCCAAATGTCTCCATTTTCCTCTGCTGCCAGTCTGAAGATGGCAATAGGAAGTGACATTGCCTCAAATTAAAGGGTGGAGTATGCAAGAGTGCTTAGGTTTATGGACTACATTGTCATATCTGTTTTTTATTTGCAAAAATGTGATTTGGAATGAACTCATTTTGTCCACTAAACAAAATGGGCTGGGCAATATATGTGGTATCCTTTCTAATGGTGAATAATTATAAACTAATGAACTTCAAAGCAAATGTAATTTTTTTTCCAACACGCTACATTCTGTTTTGATATTTAAAAGTTACCTTCATTTGAAAGTTGTCCTATCTTTTGTTAACAATCTAAACTAAGAGACTGTGTAGACTGCTCCTACGGGGCGGCCTGTAGCTGCCTACAGCTGAGCTAGATCAGGACTGCAGCAACTGCATGCTGCAGCCCCAATCTGGCCTTTACAGGATGCAAAAAGGAGCTGCAAAAAAGCGGCTCCTTTTTGCACCCTGGAAAGGGCATGATAGCTGCGGCTTTAAGGTGTTTGGTGCTGCGTCATTTGAAGTGGCGCGCAACATCACACCACCCTGGGGGTGGAGTCGAGGCGTGCGTTATGTGGATGCCATCCCCCCCCCCCCCCAGGTGTGCACAGCCTCTAAATTCAAGCAAGGAACCAGATAAGATTATTATCCTGCATATCTGTATAGGATTTGTGGAAGATTCATTTCTTAATCCAGGCCATGATTGTTAAAATATCCTGGCTAAGTATAGATAATCCACCCCAGTCCTTTATTGGGCATCTGGGAAAGCTATGGCAATTGGTCTGCTGCCTTAGTCAGAGAAGGAACTATAGAATAATACAGCTGGCCCTCTGTATCCACAGATTTTTATTCAACTATCCATGGCTTGAAAATATTCAAAAAATATAAATTCCCAAAAGAAAACTTTGTTTTTGCCATTTTATGTAAAGGACGCCATTTTACTACTACACTGTATATAATGGGACCTGAGCATTTGCAGATTTTGGTATCTACGGAGGTCCTGGATCCAAACCCCAGTGGATACCAAGGGCCCACTGTAGTTTGCATTTTCTAAGCTTGTGGTGAATCTAGGTTCTTATTTCCAAATTACAAATTACTGTACGAAATGAAGCTGCCGATCTCTGTACATTATGTAATTGCTTTTGGGTTTCTGTTAATATATGTACAAGAGAAAGCCATGGAAAATATTTAAATGTATTTTTTGAATTCTATTAAATATTGCTTGCAGTTGGTATACTAGCCATTCTCTGAGATATGGTCATAATCAGTTTAATGATAGTAAAGGCAAAAAGGGGCAATAATTTTAAATTTAACCAGTAACTCTCCTCCCATCTTTTAGGACATTCATTATAGCCATTAACCTCTAAAAAGAACTATCATATAAACTAGATTTTATTTTCAGCAAGACCCGGATAGCCCAAGTAAACCAAAATTTTTAAAAGAAAAGGTTTCTAAATAAAAGGATACATCCTTTTCCCACTGACTTACAAAATGAAGCAAATATTTTAAAAAGTTTTTAAGACATAGAGATTGGTTTAATTTTGAAAGCAATAACAACAGCATAATGATAGCAATTTGGTTATCAGCATGTTTGTTTAAGAAAGTTGCATGTTGCTAGTATACAATTAAGAAAAGATAATCAGCTAAAATGGATAGAACGAATGTTTATCTTGATACCAGATTGTTATTCAAGCTATAAATCAGTGAAAACTCTTCTACATGCTAAAAGCATTACTTTGATGGGCCAGGTGTTAGAGCCTTTGTTACTAAAAGATCATCTGTGGTGGTTGGTTTGTCATCTTTATGAAGAACAGCTGCCAGCTTTGGAAACTGGGAAAAATAGTTTCTTGCAAGGATATGTTTGTGCTTTATCCTGTGAATAAACACTGGCTCATAAGCCTGAAAAGGGGAAGGAAGGGAAGCCAACATTAGTAAATGAAATATAATCACAGCATTCAGGACATTATCACATACATTCTGATTTAGAACCATGCGTTATATCACATCTATGCAAGAGTGTGAAGGTGCTGTGTTTGCCACCAATGGTCCCTCGCACTCTCTTCCGCACCCCTCCTTATCGTGCCTTCCTGCCCTATCTCCTATGCAGCATGCCTTTTCTTTTAGTTTATTTTTTATTTTTAACACAGTTCTGAAGCTATGCTAATGTGATATAAATTTTTTTTTTTAAAAAAAGAAAATAAATAGGAGAGGTGGGACAAAAACAGCCTGCTTGGGAATAATGAGGGGGAAGAGGGACAGGGGAGAGGAGGAGACAGTGACAAGACATGACTGTCAGTATTGGAACTGTCATGGCAGAAATGTTTCACACCTGTGGAGTAATGAAAAAGCAGTGTGATTGGGAACGTATTGATAGGTTTTTCCCATCACTGAAAAAACATGCTCCAACAATGCTTCACAGGTACAGTACTAATGAAACAAATATATTGTGATTTCGCATGGTATGTATTTTCAGTGATGACAGTCTCCACCTTTAATCACAGGTAAAAGCCTCATGTGTGATAATGTCCAAGGTCTCTGTTGATCAATTGTCTGTAATGTAGGTTTCCAAACCTTGAATTTTAACGAAGTCCAGTATAAACCAGTTATTTCCTCTGTTTTTCAGCAAGGTAGCGCTACATGTTAATTAATTGAAACAGAGTCAGGCAATCACTCACAATGAACTGCTACAGATGTAGCAGGTGCAACTTACTGGAAAATGGTTAACTGAAGCTGCACTCTCAACATACTCTTACTAGGAGGCATTCCTCTTTGGGCATCAGGGAATTAACCTCTGAATATGGATGTGAGGGATTATATCATCAGTGGGCACATCCAGACTAGCAATTTGTGCTGTTTTTTTTCTGTGCTGTTTGATGTTTCTTGTCACTTCCCTGTCCAAATGTTCTCCTCACTTAAAAAAAAAACATCAAGAGAAAGGTGGCACCTTTGGATTTATTGGCAGGGGTGATTTTGCTTGTTATGTGGTGTGCAATAATTATAATTGACCACAACCCTGCCCAGATGTGCTACAATTCTCAAGTGATTTCTTTCTGTATTTCTCTCTTTGTCTCTTTACAATTTTTATTTTTTTCAGTCTTCTCTAGATGTATAATTCTAAAGTGATAAACTAATGATACTATTTCTGTAAGATCACCCTCAACACACAATACACACTCACTTGCATTTGGTCAGTCTCCACCAATGTCTCAGTTCACATAGGGAGTGCTTGTGAGTTTAAGTGACCTTACTCTAAGGAAATAAACAGCACCACTACAATTTACCACTTCAGTACCATTCCTCCAAAGAAAAAAATTATTTTAAAAAAATGTGAGGAGAAGCTGAGGGAGAAAAAGGAGGGTATGTGAGGACTGCAAAACAGAAACACATTTGAAGGCAAAATGAGGAAGAAGCAATACCTCCACAGCAGTGAATTAGTGCTAATGTTTTAGATGGGTTTTTTTCACATTTCTCTCTCTCTGTGGGAAGAAAAAGATTTCCCATGAGAGATATTGGACAAGGGGGAAATAAAGCTCAGTCAGGAGGCAGGCTGTAAAAGCACTGCTTTAGATTGCCTTGAAATCAAAGATGGGAAGTGTAGTGCACATTTACTCCTCAATTGTAACGCCACCCCTTGTCTTTCTGGTTGCAGAGCAGTACTAGGCAACTCTTCCAACTCTACAGAAAGACATATGTGGCCAACAGTTCCAAAATGGAACATGAAAGCTATCACGCAGGAAAATTTAATACCCACAGCCCATCTCACTACACATTGCCCCCAAATATTGTAAAATGAACTGTAACAGTAAGTGCCCATGTGGATTTGGGATTCAAAGGGTACCAGGATAGGAAAAAAAAAAAACTGCTACAGTCAGCTAAGCATTAAAAAACCTTGTGGTAACTGATGGGAACAGGGTGACCAAATACACTCCTTTTCCCAGACATGTTCAACCTTTCAATCTTCTGTCTGAAAAGAATCCCAAAACATCCTCCATTTTTAGCATGTTTGATACCCTGTGCTGATCATTTTTTAACATGCACACACCAACAAAAGAGACTGCCTGTCTCTACTGGGCTCCACAGACCTCTGAAGTGATGGGTTATCAGCAGCAGACAGAGGTTGGGCTAACTCCATATTTCTGCAGCCAATGACTAGTGCTACTGCCCATCTCTTTGGGGCTCCTTTGGCATATCCTTTGGTGGTAAAACCTGCCCTTGTATCATCCAGTGTCTCAGCAGGCAACGAAGAGGTAGCTTAACAGATTTGTTATTGCCACTACCGCTATTGCAAAGGGTTTATTCTCTCCCATCAACCCCAAAGCAAGCTATACTTGCCACAGAAGCTCCATTTAAAATATATTATATGTAACACAGATGTAAATAAACCCTATATAATCAGTTTATATTCATATTGGTGTTTTTTTATTTTATTTTATAATGTCCTACATTTTACTTGAATGTTCTACATTTTCTGGTCCCCTGTCCTCCTTTGTAGTTATGACATCTGATCACCCTAAATGGAAATTACCAGGCAATGCAGCAGGGCAAGAGTAATGTCACTTGGACATAAAAGCAACTAATATTGAAAAGAAAACTGCTATGCTTTCACACATTTAGCTAGTCTGGATGAGCCCAGTGTGTAGTTAATACAGAATTTATTTCATGCCCATTTGAAGACTACCTGAAAGATGATACCTCTACGTATGTAGTGAAGGGATAAAGCCCAAGGTTGCTGTTGGGTCTGTGTAAGCATTGGATATACCATGGGATTTCAAACTGTGGGAGAAGCTTTCAAGTAAATAATAGTCTCACAGAACCCTTTGAAAGGCAACTTCTCAGAAGAGGAATGTTGTGGTGAAGAATATATCAGAGATGACTAAAGCAAAGAATGATGGGATATAAATGCAAATGAGCAAAACATGCTGTGGAAGTGGCAAAGCTTACAAATTAGACATTTAGGGGAAATAAACATTTTTATCTCCCATCCCTCATATTATGAAATTGCACACAGGCTGGAAATAAATTAGAAAATAAATAAAGTCTGTCTCTTTGAGGCTCCAGAGAAAAATAAGGTAATCCAAACATGATGCAATACTAGAGAACCACATGGAAGAAATACTGTATGTCTTCCATTTCAATGGTCTACAGAGGTATTAAGTGGGGTAGAATTTGCTCAGCACAGAATATATTTTGGACTTTAACATTAATGGGGGGGGGGGAGGTGGGGACATTTCATCAACACCTGTACCTTTTCAAGATTTTTAAGTTTGAGATGAGCTTCAGCTTCCTCATTTCTGAGGAGGATACAGTTCCAAGGAGACCATTCTTTATACTTATTCCACCTGACCATGACCAGATCATAGAGATCGTCCCAGGCACTAAGAGCAGACTGAGAACCCCAGAAGTTTTCAACCATGTAGTGCAGGTCTTGCTGCTGCAATTGAAATAAGTAAGTCAAAGAAAACAGAATTAGTAATGCTTATATGTGTGTGTGTATCACCAGATGTTCTATATATCTATATATGTCACCAGATACCCTATAATATTAGACATATGCTTTTAAAGTGTAATAGTGTAACCACATATGACCTTCTGGATTTTCAATCAGAGATTTAAATGCTACTGATGAACCTAATCTGTCTCTCTGCAGTGATAACACACAATCAATAAAATTATTCCAAGATACATGTGGCTAAAATGCAAGCTTTTAAACAATTATATTATGAACACTCTGAAGATAGAAATTCTGGATCTTCTTTTTGCAGAGCTTCTGATTATCAACTTTTTGTTGTAATACTTTCTTGTTTCTAATCTAGAGGATACCAAATCCATGCTGTTTTGTTGTGTTTGTTTGTAAAGCTAGAACAGAACATTTCTCTCTGACAAGCTTCTAGGAAGTGGCTTTTTAAAAGAATTATTCTGCACATATACTCTATAGGGATCCAGCCTATTCTGTTGCTATTTTCTGCAGCATTAGATATTCCAGGCCTAGCTAATATTGAATGCTAGAAAAGCTAAGTAAAACTGAGAATAAAGGAGAATGCTGCATGTTATTAATGGGAATGGGTACAGACTAGCAAGAAGAAATGGTTTTCTCTAATATAAAATGCCATTTTTCTATAGGTTTCTATCTGATACCTAAATGTGAAATACTGGGTGAGGGTTGGACCTGGTTCTTCCCCATTTTTTCCTCCCTTGAAACAGAAAAAAAAATGGAATAGCAAGCTTAATCTTTGAAAGAACGCACTCAAAATCAAGGAACAAACTGGACATGAAAAGATGAGAAGCTTGTTTTAATTCATGCAAACTCACCATCTTCTGAGATGTGTAAACCTCAAAAGAACACTCAGGAAAAAAATATAGTTAGACACTGATTCTGATTTGAGGAATCAACCTGAGGTTCTATTATTTTAAAGATTATATTACTCGCTAGGGAGAGTGGGGCAGAAATCTAATAGGGTGGCAAGTGAACAACACAATTTAAAATGCTGCTAAATTACACTTAACATATTTCATATTCTTGAGGAGTGTTGCAGTTTGCCCCTGAACGCCTAGATGTTTTTTCTCCAGAAACAAAGATACAAACACCCAATCAAATATCCCATGTCCTAAAATGTCCATATGGTACAATTCCATCTTTTGTCCAGTTTGGCTTGAATTTGGTAGCAAGCTCTTTGTATGCTGATACAGACTGCAAGTATTCCATACCATTATTGAGTTTGTACTTCAGTTTATCATCTGGCAGTAAACCTCCTTTGTACTTAGTTAGATAAATGCTGGCCGCCTAATCTGTTACCAGGTTCATGCTCAAAGCCTTACCATCTTGTAGAATCTACCAATGCTTATGTTCCACTGTCATAGCCTTGACACTAGGATGTGGTATTCCACAAGTGGCACAGTAGGACTTTGTGAAGGCTTTTTACACATAAGCCTAAATAACTGTCTATGAAGTAATATGTCCCTACTGATTCAAAAGGCTGCAATATAAAAGGCTGAATGGCAAGTGCCTCACTGGTAGGTTAATTTAAATTCTAGTCAATTCTCCTTGGCTCAAAGAAAGGATATATGTAAAAGACCAAAAAACAAAACAAAAAACCCTTATGCAATTTTAAAGCTTTCATATTCTAATAAGAATTTATGTGGGATAATATATAGCTCCTTTTCTTTTTTTGCTTTCTAAAACTTTAACAAAATGGTTGTCTGCATACCTGGATTATGAAAGCAACCTTAGCACCATCTTCATATTTCACTTCAGAATCTCGTAGATTCCGGAGCATACGTTTGTATTTCAAAAAGGCTTCCCTCTTGCGAGCCTCATTATCCAGCTTGCAGCATAAGCGACAGCGGCCAACAGTGTGTGAAGTAGTGGATATGGCAAAATCAGTAGAAGGTAGGTACCTTTTGCAACCAAGGCAAAAATAGATGTTTTGATAAAGCTTCATTGGATCAGGGGGCACCTGCAAGGAAAAACAGATATGCTATCATGGAGTTATTTCTCATCCTAAATACTAATGTTTCCATACTTCCATTCATCCAAAGATATATTCTAAGTTTTCCCACCAACAATAAATTTCCAGGTTTCAGGGTAGGAAACAAAACTGGATGCCTATTCAGATGGACACATGCACCTGTTTCCTTTAATGAAAGCAATGGGCAAGTGCATTCAGGCAAAAAAAGAGATCCAGCTGCACATTTGACCATACAAAGGTATTTAGAAAATTAAAGACACAGCTATAGCATTGCTAGTGAAAATGTAATTTTCCAGAATCAAAGAATAATAGAGTTTGAAGGGACCACAAGAAAGACCCAGTCCAACCCCCTAACATGCAAGAATACCTTCTAATATGTAAGTGCATAAAAATAAATAATTGATGATAGTGAAAAATTTACTAAATATCAGAAGGTAAAACTGCAATTAAAACCAAACAGGTTATACTAGTCTATGTTAGTCAGGATCTCAGTGTCAACCTTAAATCCAGGCTCAATTAAAACTTCACTCATCTGTTTTAAACTTTTTTGCAGAATGACCTTTGGTAAATGAAGAAATATATATCTATAAAACAATTCTGCTGAAGCACAACATGTGGTCTGCCAAATGCAATCTGTTCCCACACATTGTACAGTACAGTACAGTAAACCTAATTATTATGAACATATTCATTAAACTATATTAAAGCATGTTGAGAATGACATTGTGAATACTATGATAGTGTTACTGAGATTAAGCAGACAAATCTAAAGGCATAAGGAGCAGCTATTCCTGTTCCCTTTCCTGTTTTCTCTAAAGAAAGAAAGATAAAAGTATCTAAATGAGGTACCATGTTCAATTAAAGATATTCCAAATTCTGGATGATGCCCGGACAAAATCTGCTTCCAATCTAAATTTATAAGGCCATATCACCATAGGAAGATTGGTTGTCATGGTTATTCTGACCGATGTCATAACCTTCTCAAGTATGACATCTCAGACAAAAGGGCTATAGAAAAACTGATCATCGATGATTTCAACAATGCAATAACTTTGCAATGTTGTCCATTACCTTTTTAGTGGAAACATGAACAATGGAAGAACCAAGATACAGCTAAGTAGGAATAACATAAACGTTAATGATACGTTCAACATTCTTCACGTCTACTATTTCATCCACCAATAATTTACAATAGCCATGTAATATATGCTAGTGTTACCCAATATCACAGAAGGAGACAAACACTAAGAAAGTAGTATCTTGCTTCAGGCAATCAGATGTAAAATATAAACTACTAGACTTTCAAGTCAAGAGATTCTTAGACTGTACGCCTATACACACCTACAGTGAAGAAAGCTCTATCAATGGGCTTTACTTTTGAGGACTCATTTGTCACTATGTTATCCATTCATTTCACTGCTTTTGATGTTTTAAAGTATCCCCTCCCCTCCTATTTGCTAGGTGCCAATTAGTATCCTTTGTTCTCCTGAGACAACTGATATCTTGTTGCTGCCAATTATCATTAAATCAGTATTGACTTACAGTGACCCTATGATTGAGAGACCTTCAAGAGACCCTGTTACTAACATCTGCAAACTCCAGGCTGTGGCTTCCTTGACTCAGCATACCCTGCCTTTGTAACAAATATTATCATTTTTTGTCTAATGAGTCATGTTGCCTTAAGACATGTCCAAAGCAGGTAGCTCAGTCAAGTTGTTTTCTTGGAAGAGTTTGGGCTTGATTTATTTACAAACCTATTTGTTTTCTCTCTTTGGCAGTCCATGATATCCACAGAACTCTTATCCAACATCCCATTTCAAATGATGGATTCTTTTCCTGCCAACTTTCTCCACTGTCCAGCTTTCACCATCTTACTTAGAAAATGAAAATACTATGGCATTGATGCTTTTGACTTTGTATTTTAGCTTCCTTATACTTTCTTCCCCACCAATGGGGAAGATGTTTTCACAGTGGTGGAATTGTGTGCTCCTGTGAGGCAAGAGGCTATGCTGATGATAGCAGTGCTGAGGGCAGGTTCTCCCATGTCAAAGATACTTTTGTGGAGGAGCCAGACTAAAATGTGCTGGACAGCAGCAGTAGTGTGTATGAGACAGAGAGAGACCCTTGCAAAGGATTTCTCAGAAACTACAACCATGGCACCATAGCTAACACTTATTAGTACTGTGCAGAAGAAGGCACAGCAAACCCCTTTTTACTGTATTGTCTTTTACCATGGAAACCCTATGATGAGACAATCCTAAATGAAACAAGAGGTAGTGCCAGAAAGCTAAACTTTCAGGTGAGATGACACCCACTGAGCTACTGAAGAAGACAACTACAAGAAGTCTTGTGGCTAATAATCTTTTTAATAAGAGTTAAAGTATAGTATTTACATTGACCCCTAGATAAGTCAACCTAGGTTTTGAGGGTCCAATTTTGGACTAAAATTTCTAGACTTATACATGAGTATATACAGTAAATTACAGTAGCTATACAAGAGTTTTAGCTATGTAAGGGTTATAAAGGTTTTTAAAGATGTCACTGTCATAAGGCTTCTTCCTGTCAATACCCTGAGGCCACGTTTTTACTTCAGGACCATACGAAGACTCCTTGTGAATGACATTAACCCACACCACATGTGGGTGCACTATATGCAGCTTTCAGCTTATGCTGAAGCCACGCTGCAATAAAATGAATGGTGCATGTACCCGCTGGATGAGCATGCGCTGCCACTGCACCGTGCCTTAGCCCCATTATATTCAATGGGACTTGAGCATATGCACTATTTGCCTTACACGGGGGAGGGGGGGTCTGGAAAGGATCCACCGCATAAAGCAAGGGTCCACTGTAGCTTATTGAGGATAATTTCATAAATGGTATGGTTACAATAGTTACAACACATCAACAGTTGCAATTCCCTATTCTATTCCTTTTATTGAGTTCTTATAAAACTAAACTATTCCTTTCTGCACTCTTCCTCCTTTAACGGAACTCTGAATTCCACCAAGGGATGCTGCATTGAATTTCAGCTACACTTCTACTGACACTCAACTAATTGTTAACCATCACTCACTCCTCCCCTTTATAATCACTCTTTCAACAGCAGCTCTTCCCCTACAGCCAGCCTGAACCAGCATTGGCTGTTGGGAAATCAAGTCTGCCTTGAAATGAAAGTTTGTCGTATTACTAAATTTTAACCCTCTTATGAACTGCTGTTTAGCCCCCTAAAGAAATGTAGAAGACATCTTTTCATACAGTGAAACACTTAATCGACCTCATTCAGCACCATCTTTGGACAACTTATTTTCCTTATTTTCTAAATTGGAGGTAGAACCCACAAAAGTAAATTATGGTCATCAGTGACAACTGTTGAAGATGTGGCAGCTATTTCAATTGCAAACTAAGATACAAAACTAAAAGGCAAATAAGGTTATGTTAAATATTTAACTTTTGGCAACACAGCTTGCTCATCTAGTTTCTATTTGAACACTTTCTGCATTCAAGATCACATGCAGTGGTAAATTTTTAAGGGAAAGTATTAGTGTGCAGAAGTGTTTTCTCAACATATTGCCAAACAACTTTATTGGCTCAAATATTTTGAATGGATATGCTTTCTTTTAATAGGTTCAAAAATGCCTAATTTCTTTTTCAGTTGTTTTCTTTCTCTTTTCTCCTATTCTGGTCCCATGCAGAAGCATCTCCAGGTACAGATACTCAGTTAATAAACCAGTCTGAATAGATGTGCCTGAAGAGCACTTCTGAGTTGTACAATTCTTCTGGTGGTTTGAAAGAAAGCTAATAAAATTGTCTTGCTGCCTGTGCAATTTACTTTATACTTTAGGCTCCATTTTGATATCTTCTTCAGGTCTACTCTGTTAAAGGAGGAGGAGCATGACTAAATATTCTAGAACAGCAGTTCCCAACCTGTGCTTCGTGGAGCCCTTAGGGCTCCCAATCAAACAAGTTGGGAACCCCTGCTCTAGAATATTACAGCTATTTCATATTCCTGTTGACTGTTTAAATTACTTCTGTGTTTCCCAGTAACTCAGTGAAATAAAGAAGTTTCATATTTGTTTTGTATAGAAAAAAAATAGATAGCGATGGCATTGAAATAGCTCAAGATGTTCCATACCTTCACACAATCATTAATCAGAATGATGACTGCATTCAAGAAACCAGAAGAAGATTAGGTGTTAGAAGGGCACTATGAAGGAACTGGACAAGATCCTTAAGTATAAAAAAAAATATCACTGAATAATAAACTAAGGATTGTTCATGCCATAATATTTCCAATTTCTATGTATGGTTGTGAAAGCTGGACAATGAATAAAACTGAAGAAAATCAACTCATTTGAAATGTGGTGATGGAAAAGATTTTTATGGATAATGTGTACTGCTAAAAAAACAAGACAAATAAGCTGGTCCTAGAACAATCAAGCCTTAACTCTCTTTAGAAGCTGAGATGACTAAACTGAGACTGTTGTGCTGCGGACATTTCATGAGACGACATGACTCACTAGAAAATACAATGCTTGGTAAGCTTGAAGGTACAGTAGTAGGAAAAGAGGAAGACTGCATTCCGGATGGATAGATTCAATCAAAGAAGCCACAGCCCTGAGCCTGTAAGACCTAAGTAAGGCCAATAATGATAGGTGACTTGAAGTCTTTCATTCATGGGGTTATCATAAATTGAGATCAACATAAAGGCAGTTAAGAAACAACAATATTTTCTTCATATATACTCTATAACTTGCTCCAATATCCTGTGGACGTCCACATTTACACCCTTGGAGCACAAGATGTATAGGGTGTGCTTAACAGGGAGGACTTTAATTCCTCCTTCTGTTAACCACCAATTGAATTACCTCTGGGCAGTCTCTAAACTGTTCAGATTGAGATATTCTACTTACCTACATATTATATTATTATAAAGAATGAATAAATGCAATAGAAATACCTTGAGAAGTCTAGCAACTTCTGGGTTAAAAAATGGTGTTTTAATATACTGAAGAAATAATGTGCATATCCTTTGTCTGAGTCCTTGTAAATTACATTCCTTCACTCCCCGCATCGTAAGATCTACTTCTCTGTCAATTAATTCCACTATTTCCTGGGTTAGTTTGCATTCATGTTCCTGTAAAGGCAAGCAAAACATAGGCACATAATTTCTTACATTGATTGCCAATTACAATAGTACACAATGCCCTGAGGCAACTTAAATTCTAGTTCATTAGGACATGGCTTCACAATGTGTCTTCAGAAAAGGCATGCAGTAATCTGTCACTGCTGATCAGTAAACTAGGTACAGATAGTTATACTATTTGCTTTTTAAAATGTAAATCATTTATTCATGATTCACTGATCTTTCAGGCCTGCTGGTCCAAACTAGATCTACTTTATGGATTTTTAACCAGCAAAAAAGTGTTCTTTGATTCGAACAAATGGGTTCCTTTTTGTCCCAAAGCAAACAGCAAGTGTAGGGAGCCCAAAGAACTGCTGTTGGGACAGTTATCCTCCACATCAAAGTCGTTTTTGAGATTGGTGCCCTTTCTCTAGCTCAACTCTAAATCATAAATTAAACCAAGAGAGGTGCTTTCTTGTGGTTTAAGACTGCAATGAAGCAGCACAATCCTATGCAAGTAAGTTCCAAGTGTGCTTAGAATGCAGTTTTAAATTCTTCACCAATGTAAAGACTCAGTAAGGTGGGCCCTTGTCATCCGCTGGGATTTGGTTCCAGGATCCCCCATGAATCACAAAATCCGTGGATGCTCAAGTCCCATTAAATATAATAGCACAACAAAATGGTGGCCCTTATATAAAATGGAAAATCAAGGTTTGCTATTTGGAATTTATACATTTTTTGGAATATTTTCAAGCCTTGGATGCTTGAATCCTTGGATAAGGAGGGTCGACTGTATATACTACATTTTGCTGAAACTGACACTTGAATGCAGATTTTTCTTTGGCCCATTCAGTACTTGCTAATTACAAAAGAGTTTTTGTAAAGGTTTGAGATAAACATACCTTCACTGTATGCTTCAGTGTTAGCAGCACATCTAGACGCTCATCTTGGGGAAGGTCTTTCATACTAATGCTGCGGTAGATTTCAAGCAGTTCCCTTGCACGCAGTGTGAACTGGGTGTCCATTTCTGTGATTCTGCCATCAAACGCTTTCCATCTTTTGGGAGCTGCACACTTTACAAACATTTTAAATCAATGAGTTAGAACAGCTGGAACAACAGATGAATAAAGTCATTGTTGTATGCCTTCAAGTCATTTTCAACTTATGGTTACCCTAAGGTGAACCTATCACAGGCTTTCTTGGAAAGATTTGTTCAGAGGGGATTTGCCATGACCTTCCTCTGAAGCTGAAAGAAAGTGATTTGCCTAAGGACACCCAGTGGGTTTCCATGTCTGAGCAGCGATTTGGTCTCCAAATTCATAGACCAAAATTCAAACCACTGCACCATGCTGGTTCTAATGAATAAAATACAATCCTTAAAACTTAACCAGTGACTGCTTGCTAATTCCTTCAGAACCTGAACAATTCTTTAAAAGCTAGCAGTAGAACTATTGCTATTCCCCACAAGCTTGCAAGTAGTACGAAAACACTTTACATTTTCTGTCAGTGTTTACATTTAACTGTAAAAGCCAATAGGTTTGTTATAAAATTGCAGTTTTCTGATAAAGAGAAAACCAGAAGACAATAAATACAAACTGTGTAGGGAAGAGACTGTTCATTCCATATTGTGTATGGTGCTGGATAATTTAATGGTTGCTGCCAGGATACAACTGAAAACTTATCATAATCATAATTATGGTTTCATCATCTTTAATACTTTGTAAAAGTGGACATAGATCTTTTTTTTAAATGTAGCAGGATTGCCAAAGTTCTCAAAATATGGAAATGGCTAATTATTTTCTGAAAAAAGCCAATATCCTAGTGGTAAAGATGAATTCTATATTCTACAGTGTGATGACTACTGACAAGCTTGTATAGTAATTGCTGAATTTCTGCCTGTTACATTGCTGTTAAAAATCTTTGATCAGGGGGGGAAAAGTTGTGATTTGATGAAAGGCACCTTGTGAGATATTAACAAAAGAACAACAAATAAGGAGAATAATAAAGGTAAGTGAAATTACATCTGGGTCTGGATCAAGTAATGAAGGAGGCAACTGGGATTAAAGCACAGAATAAAGAAGATTATTTTTCTTTTAGGCTGAGTACATCTGAAACAAACCTATGGGCTAACAATATTCATTTTAACTTTGACATGAAGAATACAATCAGGAGATGTTATCTTGTTGGGACAAACAAAGAACTTTACTGATCATGAGAAGGCAAGGTGACACATGACACACACCTTCTGGATCTAGCAATTGGATTCTGGTGCCTTCATCTCCTAGAGCACCAGTTCTCATTTTTCTCTACAAGGCCAACAGACTAACTTCAACGCCACAATCCAAACCTCACTTTTTAGAGGAGATGTGAGAATCTGTAGTCCTCCAGATATTGTTAGACTGTACCACACATAAGCCCTAGCCAGCAAAGCCAATAAGAACGGAAGATGGAAGTTGATATCCAACAACATCTGGAAAGCTACAAATTTCCCAGCCCTGATTTAGGCGTATAAAGTACATACTATGCCTTAGAACTTGATCCTTCTGCAACTTCATTCCAAACTATTTTAACAGTACACATTTTTGTTTATATTTTTTCACAAAATACAAGCTCAACATCCATCACTATCAATCAATCATATAAGGTTTTTACAATATTTACATTTACTTTCTCCTCTCCCCTCATTACAAACAATATAGTACAATCCTTGTTAAGTTCATCCTATAATCTGATCTAAACTATATCTGTTTCCTCTGCTTTCAAATTCTGTTATTACACATGCACCTCTTTTTGATCAGTTTCATTCATTTTGTATATAATACAACTGTGTACATTTCAATTTATTGTTTTTAATTGTATACCTCCTATGTATCTATTTCTTCTACCAATTTAGTATTAAATGACCATATACCATTCTGCCATCCCTTCTTTGATTTATGTATAATATCTTGAACTTCAAGTTATCTCTCTTCAAGTCTCATAATTAATTAATTCTTGTGTACAAATGTTACTATATCAACCCATTTCCTTCCCAAAATTTTATCATACTATTCCAATATTCTTTATACTTTCTCAACCATTTTCCCTTTATTAATGTTTGCAATTTATCCATCTCCATGATTTGAAAACATTTTAAAAGCCAACCATCAATTGTTGGAGTCTTGCTATCTTTCCATTTTGGGGCAAAAACCATTTTAGAAGCAGATACAAGATACAAAATACATTTAGTGTGTTTCTTATTCACCTATTCATTTAACATATTTAAAATATAAAATTCTGGTTCCATCTTGATTTTGATTTGAAATATTCACTGCATTATGTCGTGTATTTCCAGCCAAAATTTCTTAGTTTCAGGGTATGTCCACCACATATGGCAGCAAGTTCCTCTGGTTTTACCACATTTCCAACATTTCTCATGGTCATATTTATATATTTTAGCAAATCTGACTGCTGTCAGATACTATCTGTGGAACATTTTATAGAGGTTCTCTTTGATGTTCATGTGTTTCAGGCCTAAGACATAATATAGGCGGTGTACAGACTGCCCCTTTGGGGCTGCCTGCACCAGCCCCTTTCCCCAACGGATCGGGGCCTCAGCTGCCACAGCGGCAGCCCCGAGGCCTCAATCCACCACTTTTCCAGTCCTTGGAGAAGTGGCAAAAGGCCGCTTCCCCGCAGCTTGGAAAGGGGTGTTTTTGGGGCTTCATGCCCCAAGGACACCCCGACAGCGGTGGTGAAGAGGTTTGTGCCAGCGACAGAAACGAAGGAAGGAGCTCTGTTTCGGAGTTCCTTCTGGCGCTGCTGAAAGGGTGCCACAGTCGCCCTTCAGTGGCACCAAGAAAGGGCGCCGCCATTACAACATACCAGGGTTGCGGGGCATCTGGAAAGGACGCCCTGAGGCAACCCAAGTACGTGTACAGGCTGGCGCAAAGCGCCGGTCTGTACAGCGCCATAGTTACTTTTATCAAATATTATTTCATCTACATCTCTCTTTGCCAATTCCTTCAAGCATAATATTCATTTTCATTCTTTCATGCAGTTGTCTATGCGTAAACCATTGGCAATTTACTCCCTCATTAATTATCTCTTAAGTGCAGATTTTGTCCCTCTCCATTCTAGTAGAGCTCAATATTTTAACTGGCCAGTTTCTATTAATTTCTCTTTTTTCATAAAGGCTTCATGGGGAGATGCCCACAATAGTATCTTTCTGTATATTTTGTTCTTAAGCTTACTCCATAACTTCCACAACAGTCTCCTTACATAATTATTTATAAATTCCTTGTTCATTTCCAATTTGTTCTGCCACAGATATGCATGCCATCTTTACCTCAAATTGTGATTTTCCAGGGACAGTAACTTTTTATCTTGCAGATTCACCAATTCTTTTAACCAATCTATGCAGCAGGCACCATGCAGGACACCAGACCCTCCTCATTCTTTGTCTTCTTGCATTAATTTCCAATATACTCTAGGAGCACTGGTGGTGCAGTGGTTAAATGCCATTGCTGCAGCCAAAACATTGTGAGTTCAATGTTGCAGGGCTCCAGGTTGACTCAGCCTTCCATCCTTTCATAGGTCAGTAAAATGAGTACCCAGCTTATTGGGGGCAATTGACTAACACATTGTAAACTGCTTAGAGAGTACTCAGCACTGTAAAACAGTAAAGAAATTAAGTGCTTTTACTATTGTTGAGTTTTTCCCAGCCCAGATGAATCTTGAAAGCTCTCTATGCCATCGTTTAATTGGTTTATTGCTTATTATAATAGGTAAATTCTGGAACATAACAGTACACGTTTATAGTAATTTGATACTACAGTGTGCTCTTGGCTTACACGGGGGATCCGTCCCAGACCTCCTACACATGCCAAATACCATGCATGCTCATCCCATTCAAGTGGCATGCAGTGGCATGGTTTCCACGCACGCCATGGACGCATGCCCATTCATCCAAATGGGACGCGCCACCTCTTGTGCCCTGTGCGCTCCCGCACAGCTTTCCACATAAACTCAAAGCCGTGTATAATGCGGGCGCACTGTATATCAACAAAACGTATTGGGATTTGTCATTTGGGAAGGTAATTAGAATTCCCTGCTAGGTAGCTTTAGTGTACCCCCTGAATAATAGCACCAGAGCTCTCCAGCAAAAATAAATAAATAAATAAATAATCCAAGACTTTCACCAACTACAATGATAGAATTCTGTACAATAGAGCCATGGCCATTAAAATGGTCCCTAACTGCTGTAATTGCATAAACACGTAAATGCCCACTGCTTTGTGTTCACTCATTTCCCTTTGCTCCAGCCCTTTTATAAACAGCATGCAGACTTTTTTTTCATTTTTATTTATGGTTTTTCATTTCCTATAATTGCATAAACACGTAAATGCCCACTGCTTTGTGTTTACTGCTGCTGTGGTACCTGATACCTGTTTTGGAACACGTTTGCCCCACTAAGATAGCCAGCCAGCTTTCCATATGTTCCAGAACCTGACTGCCTGAACCCTGATAGTCAACCACTCAGTGTTATTCTTGATCCAGTTCTTAAGTTTCCTTTCCCTACAAAGAAACACACAATATTATGTGTAGTATAATATATGAATGGAAAACTATGTCCTCTTATCTATGCAGTGGTTGTGAGATATGTAGGGTGCCATATGATACACTGTGAGAAAACTCACAGTAAGCTGTAGGAAGAAAGTAATTGCCTCCTCACTCATGTATTTTTTAAACACCAAAAACAGAAGCAAAACTCTTCTCAGTTTTACTAAATCCCCAACCCTGGGCTAGCTTTCACCTCCCAGCAAAGATAAATGTTGGATGAACAACTGAGAAAGGTTGGAGGAATAGTAGGAGATTTTAAGTCCTGGCGTTGCTTGTGGCAATATTTGCCCCCTCTGCTTTCCCCTGCCTGCTCAATAAACTCCAACCATTTCACACCCCCAAAATGATTTCCCCAACTCTCCACACACACCCATCTTGACTATTCATGCCAATGCTGTAAAAAAGAACAAAGCAGACTATGTCATGTGCTGTCCCCAGCCTTAAAAGCAATATTCTCAGCTACACTTGCCTCCAGACCAAACCTGAACTCATAGCCTGTTTCCTCATGGAAGCAGCAATCTGCAGAGTGTGAAGAACCATCCATTTTACAAGTTGTATAAGCACACAAAAAGATAAATAAAAGCAAATGGGGATTTATAAATGAGAATTTAGCAGGTTTAGTGCTATAATTAAATGCGGTGCTCATAATTGGAACTGACGGAGCAAAAACTGACTAAAAATTCTGAAAGGAAACAGATTTGTCCAAATTATGAAGTTCTAAGTCTTTCAATTAGAGCCAGCAAATTCTGAGAAAAGAGGGGAGAGGGAAAACAGGGGATTGTTGCTGTAGCACAGCTAAACGTTTATTAATTTGTTTTCCCATGCATACATGATAAACCAAATCCTTCATAAAGTATTATTCGGCTTACTCTATAAACCAATATTATGACAGGGTAGCTGTTGGTCTTTACAGCCAGCAGTCACACACGGCTCTACTATGCCTCAGCAAGCGGTTTTAATTTACTCAGCTGAGAAAGTATCTCTTTGCTGTCACAGTTCAACTTTTTTTGGGAGGGGGGAAGTATAGTCAAAATAAAATATAATGGGTTGGATTCAGAGAGATTGTGCAGTGGTCAGAAGGTAACTGCTTGCCCAAAAATTGATGGACTGGAAAGCCCAGTGTGCAAGTTGATCTATGTCTACAGTTCTTTAGCTACAGTATTTTTAATTCTGCTAAATTTATGTTGAGAGCCAGCATGGTATAGTAGTTTGAGCACTCAACTATGAACCTAGAAACCAGGGTGTGATTTCCTGTTCAGCCTGGAAACCCACCAAGTAACCTTGGGTGAGTCACATACAGTGGTACCCCGGGATACGAATTACCCAGCTTACGAATTTTTCGGGATACGAAAAAATCCCATAGGGATTTATTGTTTCGGCTTACGAAGGTTTTTTCGGGTTACGAAAAAACCTCGGCGCTATTTTCAATGGAGCCGCGGCAGAGCCGCGGCTTTTTTTCCATTAGCGCCTATGGCCTATGCATGGTTGTGAGATTGTAGGGTGCCTATGATCCACTGTGAGAAAACTCACAGTAAGCTTAGGAAAAAGTAATGCCTCCTCACTCATGATTTTTTAAACACCAAAAACAGAAGCAACTCTTCTCAGTTTTACTAATCCCCCACCCTGGGCTAGCTTCACCTCCCAGAAAGATAAATTGGATGAACAACTGAGAAAGGTTGCGGAAAGTAGGAGATTTTAACGTCCTGGCGTTGCGTGGCATATTTGCCCCCCTTGCTTCCCCTGCCCTGCCCAATACCAACCCAACCATTTCACACCCCCCACAAATGATCCTTCCCCAACTCTCCACCACACACACCCATCGACCTATTCATCGCCATGCTAAAAAACGAACAAAGCGGACTCTGTCATGGCTCGTCCCCAGCCCTAAAGCCAATATTCCCCCCGCTACCACCTGCCTCCCGACCCAAACCTGACTCCTAGCCGTTCCTCCAGGACGCAGCACATCTGCAGAGTGTGCAGAACCATCCTTTTACCAGTTGTATACGCACACAAAAGATAAAACCAGCACATGGATTATAAATGATAATTAGCAGGTTTAGTGCTTAACTTAAATGCGTGCGCATAATTGGACTGAGGAGTACAAACAACCGACTCAAAATTCGAAAGGAAACGATTTGTCCAACTATGCAGTTCTAAGTCCTTTCAATAGCGCCAGCCAATTCGAGAAAACGAGGGGCAGCGGCAAACAGGGGATGTTGCTGTCGCACGCTCAACGTTTATCATTTTTCCCCCTTCTACTATTAAACCAAACCCATAACATATTCGGCTTCTCATCAACCCACTTATGACAGGTAGCTTGGTCTTTACAGCCACAGTCACACACCGCTCACTATCCTCAGCAAAGCGTTTCCAACTCACGGCAAGTATCTCTTTGCTGTCCCACGTTCACTTTTTGGGGAGGGGGAAGTATAGTCAAAATCAAAAATAATGGGTTGGTCAGCGAGACTTGCAGTGGTCAGAAGAACTGCTTGCCCAAAAATTTGGACTGGAAAGCCCAGTGTGCAACGTTGCTACTGTCACGTTCTTAGCTACAGATTTTATTCTGCACCCAATTATGTTGAGAGCCAGCATGTATATAGTTAGCACTCAACTTGAAAACCTGAAACCGGGGTGTTATTTCCGGTTCAGCCTGGAACCCACCAGTAACCTTGGGTGAGTCACATACT